>NC_133139.1:19718680-20021680 GCF_048418815.1 Hemitrygon akajei | reverse complement strand
TGTGTTGTGATGATATTGGGTTCATTTTCTGCAAAGCCCTAAATTCAAAAGGAGATCTTAAGCAAATATGATATAGGTATTTACAAGTATGTGTGCACTAGGGAGATTATACTGTATCAACCTACTCTTCAAGGACTAGCTTACTTCCCTGTTTACTCTCTGCGGTGAGGTCTAACTGCCAATACCCAGATGAGTTGTTTGGACCACTTCTGCTTCTGTTGCTAATATTAAATTGCCTTGTTAATAAATAACTACAGGAATTAGCAGGAGGACAAGGTCATCTTAGCTCCTCAAGCCTGCTCTGATGTGTAATAAGATCATAGTGGATTCTCACTGCAGCATGTTATAGGGCAAGTTTGTTAAACCATTCCATAATACAATCATAGACACAAGAGATTCTGCAGATGCTGGAAACCCAGGGTAACACTTACAAACTCATCCGGTCAGGCAGCATCTATGGAAAGGAACAAAGAGTAAAAGTTCTGGGCCAAGTCCGGAAGAAGGCTTTATTCCTTACTACAGATGCTGCCTGACCTGCTGAGTTCCTCCAGTATTTTCTGTGTGTTACTCCACAATATAGTACTTGATAAATAATTGAGATAATGGTGATTGACAAAGAGGATATCTCATTCTTTTTATTATAGTTTCATATTTTGCCTACACTGAATTTCCGGGTACAGATACTGAAGATATACGTGTCCTGTCAAGTTTACAAATGCCTGACTTATGTACAGACCAATCGTACAGTGGAGAGCTTGGGTGACCAGCAGAGTGGATTTGCTGGCTGCTGCAGGGTTGCAGGCATCTTTTCTGATATGTGGGAAGTTGGCTCTCAGCTACATTTCTCACTTGCAAACTGTCTGGATTACAAACAGTTCACAGGAATGGTACCCTGGTATAACCTGGAGAGGACATGTAAATCAGTGTATCTTGGTATAATTTTGACATGTGAGTTAAGATGACTCCACAATCTCTAGACTCACCTTCCAGGATACTACAATCATGTTCTCAGTATTATTTCTGCATTTATTATTTGCATGATTATGGCCTATTCTGCACATTGAATGTTTGTCAGTCTTTGTAATGTATATTTTCCATAAATTCAAATGTATTACTTTATTTTCCTATAAATGCCTGCAAGAAAATGAATCTCAAGTTTGTAAACAGTGACATACTTTAATAATAATTTAGAGTGGAACAGCAGAGTAGTGGGTAGCACAATGCTTTACAGTACCAGTGACACAGGTTCAATTCCCACCACTGTTTGTAAGGAGCAAACACGAGGAAATCTGCAGCGCTGGAAATTCAAACAACACACACAAAATGCTGGTGGAACACAGCAGGCTAGGCAGCATCTATAAGGAGAAGCACTGTCGATGTTTCGGGCCGAGACATCAACATTGTTTGTAAGGAGTTTGTACATTCTCCCTGTGACCACTTAGGTTTCCGCCGGGTGCTTCAGTTTTCTCCCACATTCCAAAGACAGACCAGCTCATAGGTTAATTGGTCATTGTAAACTGTCCCATGACTGGTTGCTGGGTGGCGCGGCTCGAAGGAATGGAAAAGACCCATTCCCCGCTGTATCTCAATAAATAATAAATAAATAAACTTACTTTGAACTTTGAAGATCAGGCAAGGGAACTCTGTATGGAAGGATAGAGTTAGGGTATGATGTATTTGAATAGAGTGATTTTTCTTCCTTTCATGATAGTCAATTTTCATCACAGTTTGAGTATGTAAGTTAGAGACACTCCCTTATCTAGCCAGAATTTGGCAGTGTATCAATGAAGTATGATCCAGAATCCCCTCACAGGGGAATGGAAGCAGGAGCTTTGTGAACAGAGGTTAAATTGTGCAATGCTGCTGTGTATAATTTTGTTTTAAATTTTAATAAAGCAGTTCCTTTAGCTCTTATACTTATACTGTTGAGGTTGAATCAGCACCTACAAATTAGAATGGGGGAGAAAACCAAGGGAGAGGATAGAGAGGTATTGAAAAATAACATTCTTCCAATCTCTTTGTGGCAAAGGTTGCTCTTGAAATGAATCTGAAAATGAAAACTTGTCAGTTTCTTTCTGTTAATCTAACAGTGCAGTGAATTTCATTAGCCTAGGTGCTACATTAAGGCTCATTGGATTCCTGTTATAACAGTGATAGTAACATAAAGGCAGATGGTCTGGGCCATTGGCTTACTAGTAAGTCCTTTCAGGATCCACTTGAAAAAAAAACCTTACAAGGTGTTTCTCTGCTGTTCTTTTTTGCTCTCTCTGTACATGTGCACACCAATAAATGTTAGATAGTTCACCTCCGCTTGCAGTGCTTAAGATCGAAATTAGTACTACCATTGATAGAACATAATGTAGTCAATCCTGTCTAACTTGAAATGCCTTGAATTTGTAGGTCCGTGATGGAACAGCCTCATGTCCATAGAACTGACCTGACACACAGCAACTTTGAGTCCAATTTGAAGTTTAATTCTCACGGCGGGTTCTTTCTCTGCTTAATCTTGGACTGGATGTAAAATACCAGGGACATTTGGTGCATTTCTGTATTAAGCAGATAGCAGATAGCTGAATGCACATTCCACGTCTTGTTGAATAAAGGCTGTTATGTAAGCTTCTAAATAAATTTTATTATCAAGGTACATATACATCACCATACAGCTCTGAGATTCATTTTCTTGTGGGAATAGTTACTAAATCTATATAATAATAACCATAACAGAATCAATGAAACCCGCCCAACTAGGGCATTCAACCAGAGTGCAGAAGACAACAAAATGTGCAAATGCAAGAAGAAGAGACAATAATAATAAATAAATAAGCAATAAATATCAGGAACGTGAGATGAACAGTCATTGAAAGTGAATCCATTGGTTATGGGAATAATTCATTGATGGGGCAAGTGGAGTGAGGCTCTCGGTAAAAGAGTCTGATGGCGAAGGGGTAGTGACTGTTGCTGAACCTGGTGGTGTGGGTCCTAAGGCTCTTGTACCTTCCTCCTGATGGCAGTAGCGAGAAGAGAGCATGTCCTGGGAGGTGGGGGTCATGATGATGGATACTGCTTTCCTGCAATACCATTTCATGTAGATGTGCACAATGGTTGGGAGGGCTTTATCTGCGTTGGACTGGGCTGTATCCAGTACATTTTGTAAGATTTTCCATTCAAGAGCATGCAGCCAGTCAATATACTCTCCACTTCACATCTATAGAAGTTTATCAAAGTTCTAGATGCCATGTCAAATTTCCGCAAACTCTGGAAATGGTGCATTTACAGCTTGAGAGGTCATGGTGATGAATAGATCACTGTGCAGGCCACCCTGGAGACCTGAAAATCCTTGTTTGGGTTTGGTAAAAAAAACAAAGCAAAACCTATAGAAAAAAACATTGAAAGATCCAAATGTTTTATCTTATCCGAAGTGTGAGATTCCTACTCTTTTGTTGTTTTTAAATCCGACCCTCATAATGCACTGAAAACTTACTGATTTCCAAATGGGAATAGGAGCTAGGGGAGACATATGTTCCCTTGTGTCCATTCTGCTATTCCATAAGAGTATGGCTAAGATCCTGTGCTTCATTTCTATGTTCTAATGTATTTATTCCATGATCCCTTGTGTTTATTAATCTCAGTACTAAATATTCCCAATGATTGAACATCTTGAGGACAGAGAATTACATAAAAAATCTGCACACCCCAAAGCCACCTTTTTGCTTTGGAGCTGCTTTTGTCTCCTTCCAGTTCTGATAAAGGATCATCAACCTTTCTTTCTCTTTTCACAAATACAGCCTGTCCAACTGAGTATTTACAACTTTTTCTGCTTTTATCTGCTTGTTAGTACATGATTCCCTGCATGATTGATGTCTTGCATGGAGGCTTATCAAAGATTTTTGTTTCTGGCAGCTGTCTGTCCCTCATCTCAGAACCAACAATGGTGAAAGTTTAGTGAGGGTATGCTAGTGGGATGATGCATGAAAAATGTCTGAGTTTATTAAGCATATCCCAGTTAAAGAAGAGCAGGGGATTTTTTTTGTCTCTCTCCGCTATCCTGCCCAAGATTTATCCCTCAATCAAAACCTCTAAAGAACAATATCCATTCATTATGTTATGGTAATTCTGGGAGCTTACTCTACGCCGCATTACCAACATTATATATAAAAAACTGCATTTTAAAAATGATTCGCCTATTGCCTGCAAAGCATTTTGAAGGAAGTGTGAAACGTGCTATGAGGGGTATGGCTAAGGTAAATATAAGCCAGCTTTTTCTACTGAGATTGTGTGAGACTGGAACTGGAAGACATGGGTTAAGGGTGAAAGGTGAGCTGTGTAAGGAGAACATGAGGGGGAACGTCATTTCTCAGAGGGTGGTGAGAGTGTGGAATGAGCTGCCAGTGGTGGATGTGAGTTCAGGTTCAACTCTTTAGAGGAATTTGGATAGGTACATGGATGGGAGGGGGATGGAAGCCTATGATCTGCGTGCAGGTTGTTGGGACTAGGCCAGGGGTTCTCAGCTTTTTTAACGCTGTGGACCAATACCATAATGCAAGGGGACCATGTTCCCCAGTTTGGGGACAACTAGACTAAGCAGAATAATCCTTTGGCATGGACTGGATGGCCCAAAAGGCCTGCTTCTGCACTGCGGTGTTCTATGGCTCTATGACTCTAAAATTTAATAAGCATATTTTTTTCTAATTAAAAATTCCAGTGATGCAAAATGAGACGTTATATTTTGTCTTTGCAGAAATGAACATAAAGGATTCATCGTGCTGTGTAAAAATAACAGTTTCCCAGCCCCCCTCCTGGCAACCAAACAGACCCAAGATCGTATAAAAGCTGCCCATAAAGTTGATATTATTAAAAACCAGATACCCTGCAGTGACTTCAGTGCAATAACCTAACCTCAGATTTCATATGACAATTTAAAATGGATCATGTTTAGCTAGTGCACTTCATGGTGACATGCTCCAAATTCCACAACAAAATCAGTGCCTTGTAATCGTTTCCTGTTCGTCCAATTCACTGTAAAAACAACAATAATAAATGGAAGGTATCCTAATCACTCCCAGTTACCAATGATTCTGCACATAAAATATTGGAATGTTGCAATTAGTTGGTTCAGTATTCAGCCACTGCTGGTGATTTATTGGTTTCCAGTTCAAACCTCAGACTGATGCATGGCTGTGAACTGATTCCTTGTGGTTTGTTCATCTTAATAAAAACAGAATTAATGTTTAATATACAAAGCAACATCTGTCCCTCTACATGGCGAGAAGAAATTCAGTATCTGAACTGTGGATTTCCTGAAATCTCCATCTAGACTTTATCGCTGCGAGATGTAATTCATTGGATGTGTATTTTTAGATTCTGTGAAGTCTCAGAAATCAAGGTTTTCCTGGATTGGTTGGGTGTGTACAGTCAGCTCATTCTGAGAAGACCATTAATGTCACCGTGAAACTTAAATGAAGCAGCGGCTCTGCTCACTGTAAAAGCAATCCTGAACTAAATTAAAATTCTGATGTAACCTTAAATGTGAGGAAAGAATTGTGACTATCCCTCATCTCACTCTGTCCTTTCAGTCTTTCTGTTCTGCTTACACTGCAGCTTCAGCATCATTGTGAGGTAATTAAGGAGGATTGAGTGTCAGAACATGAAGCCAGGTGACATGTGAAGACAATAGGCCAAATCAAACAGATGGCTGCTCGCTGTTCAGCTGGTTTGGGGCTGCTGTGCATGCACAATTGAACCCAGTGGTCAGAAGCCGGAACATCTGGCCTGCTGCCCTGTTGCTGGACTTAAAATTGAGTTTAGTGGAGGAGACAGTACAGAGGGTCTTCCCATCTGGACCTCAGTTTTATGCCACAGAGGGTTCACATATGGATAATGGCATCACTGGGGTCAGCCTTTCTGTGGAAGAAGGTAAATTCTTGAAATATTTCATTTTATTTTAATATTATTAATTACTTGTTTTTAATTTTTAATGTAGAAATTGTCATATATACTTTATTTATTTAGGTCAGTTTGAATTATTTATAAATGTCCCTGACAATCAGAGACGCTTTAAAAGCTTTAACAGCAGGCTAGACTGCACAGTGGCAAAAAAGTGGCAGAGCTGGTGCCACGCAGTGCCCGAAACACAAGTTCAATCCTGACCTTGGGTCATGTCCTTATGGAGTTTGTACGGTCTCCCTGTGACTGCGTGGGGTTCTTCTGAGGGCTTCAGCTCCCCCCCCCCCCCCACCTCCCAAGCACTTGCAGTTGCTAGGTTGCTAGGTCAATGTAAGTTGCCACACGGCGTGGGTGAGTGATACAGTATGAGGAAGTAGAAGGGAATGCGATGGGGATGAGAAAAGGATTAATGTGAGACCAAGAATCACAGATCAAGACAAGTCAAGTCAAATTTATTGTCATTTAACTATATAACTGTATACCATCAAATGAGACAACATTTCCGTAGACCTGGGTGTAAAGCACAGTAGTACATATAACACACAATATCTTAGGAAAGTAAGGATAAAATCTACAGATGAATTACACATAAATAAACAAAGTAAAGTGCATAAATTACATATTGTCTGGTAGAGAACAGATTAACCCATGACACTTTGAATGCAATGCAGCAGGGAGTTCAGAAGCCTAAAGATCAAGGATCAACTGTATTCGCCATATGTATTTACATAAATTAGAAATCTTCTGTGGTGTGTTGGTCAAGATGAGACAGGCAGCAAAAATATTCAATGATGATATTCAACAAAATATATAAAAAATAAAGTTAGAGGTTAAAATATGGACATAGAGTAAAATATGCTTAGATACATAAGTACCAGCAATATATCCCTAAGACAAATGTGTGTAAATTCAAGGATTAATGTAAAGGGTGTTGGTGCAGACTCAGTAGACTGAAGGGCCTGTTTCTGTTCTGTATATATCTATAATTCTCTAATGATGACAAGCTGATAAAGGCTGTCAGGGAATTCTGTGGGGGTGTGGCTGCAAGATCTCCTGCCTAAGGTCTGGCTGTCACTCAAGGCCTATTCCCTCTCTCAGGGCACTTCTCAATTGCAGTGGTCAATTCTGTTCTGTAATCAATATTTCACTAATATTGTAAATATAGCAATATTTGCATCTTGAACAGGCTGAGGCTATGGGCCTGATCTGCCTTTGTGTCTATGGACTCAATGGTGTTCTGAATGTTGTTGGTTCCTTTTACTGTCTGCACAATTTGTGTTTTTTCCTCTCTCTCTCTCTCTGCACATTGGGTGTTTGTTGGTCTTTTTTTTAATGGGTTCCATCAGATTTCTTGTTATGTGACTGGCTGTAAGGAGACAAATCTCAAGGTTGTATAACTTATATGTATTTTGATAATAAATGTACTTTGAACTTTGAACTACAGTGTTTGATTAAGCGTTCTTTGTTTTCTTACATTATTCATTACGGATTATATGTAAATGTGCGTGAATGGCATACGAAATTACACCACCATGTCATATGTGCACACCTCACTAAAAGGCACAGTCCAGTACATCGAAGACCAATAGAACTCTTCCTCAGAGGCCAGCTTACAATGCGTGTATACTACAGAATAGCACCACTGACTGGTGATAAAATTTGAGCCATTCACAATCTTTAACCAGATATAATTATTCATTTCTTTTGAAAAAAAAATCACTCAGTAATTACTATCAACAAATTACTTGTAGTACCTGAGGAAACAACGCACTGGACCACACTTACACCACCATCAAGAATGCCTACTTCATGCCCACACTTCGGAAGTCTGATCACCTGGCTGTACTTCTATTCCCTGAGTATAGGCAGAGATTGTAGAATGCGGCACCAGAAGTGAGAATTAAGATTATATAGAAAAGGGAAGCACAGGAACGCTTACAGGACTTCTTTGAATCAGTCTCTGGACTGCATTCAGAGGTTCATCTTCAAATCTGGATCAGTATGCCGCAGTCGTTACCAACTTCATGAAAACCGATGTGTAAAAATGTATGCCTACGAACAATTGCTGTAAATTCCCAAACCAAAAACCATGGATGAAACAGGAGGTCTGTCTTCTGCTGAGGGCTAGATCTGTGGCATTTAACTCCTGTGACCCAGGTCTGTATAAGAAGGCTCTGCAAACTTGTGCCAACCAACTGGTGGGAGTATTCAAGGACATTTTCAACCTCTCGGTACTATGGTTGGAAGTTCCCACTTGCTTCAAAAAGGCAACAATTGTACCAGTGCCTAAGAAGAGTAGTGTGAGCTGCCTTACTGACATCACCTATTAGCACTCACATCTATGGTGATGAAATGCTTTGAGAGGTTGGATATGGCTAGACTGAACTCCTGCCTCAGCAAGGACCTGGACTCACTGCAATTTTCCAGTTACCACAACAGGTCAACAGCAGACGCAATCTCAATGGCTTTTCACACGGCCTTAGACCACCTGGACAATACAAATACCTATATCAGGATGCTGTTCATTAACTATAGCTCAGCATTTAACACCATACACCCACAGTCCTGATCAATAAGCTACAGAACCTGGGCCTCTGTACCTCCCTCTGCAATTCAATCCTCAACTTCGTAACCAGAAGACCGCAATCTGTGCAGATGGGTGATAACATCTTCTCATCGTTGACAATCACCACTGGTAGCCCACTGCTCTACTCCCTCTATACCCATGACTGTGTGGCTAGTTATAGCTCAAATGCCATCTATAAATTTTCTGGTGATACAACCATTGTTGGTAGAATCGCAGATGGAGATGAGAGGGTGTGCAGGAACGAGATATACCAGCTAGTTGAGTGGTAGCTCAGCAACAAGCTTGCACTCAATGTCAGTAAGATGAAAGAGCTAATTGTGGACTTCAGGAAGGATAAGACACAGGAACATGAACCAATCCTCGTAGAAGGATCAGAAGTGGAGCGTGTAAGCAATTTCAGGTTCTTGTTTGTCAAGGTCTCAGGATCTAGCCTGGTCCCAATATATCAAAACAGCTTTAAAGAAGGCAAGACAGTGGCTATATTTCATTAAGAGTTTAAAGAGATTTGGTTTATCACCTAAAACTCTCGAAAACTTCTATAGATGACCACGGAGAGCATTCTGACAGGCTGTATCACCTCGTGTTTCTTCCTCCCCTCCCCCCACTTTCTTACTCTGACTCTTCATCCCTTTTTCCAGTCCTGATGAAGGGTTTCAGCCCAAAACATCGACTGTTTACTCTTTTCCATAGATGCTGCCTGGCCTGCTGAGTTCATCCAGTATTTTGCGTGTGTTGCTTGGATTTTCAGCATCTTCAGATTTTACCTTGTGTGTGTTTAGGCTGCGTCACTGTCTGGTATGGTGAGTGGGTGGTGGGCTACTGCACAGGACTGAAAGAAGGTAAAGAAAGTTGTAAAATTAGTCAGCTCCATCTTGGATACTAGCCTCTGTCGTATCCAAGGGACAGTGCCTCAGAAAGCTAGCATCCATTATTAAGGGCTCCATTCACCCAGGATATGCCCTCTTCTCACTGTTACCATCAGGAAGGAGGTACAGATGCCTGAAGGCACACATGGAACCTATGAACACCACCTCACTTTTTTTTTACATATATCAGAATCAGAATCAGGTTTATTATCACCGTCATGTGATGTGAAATTTGTTAACATAGCAGCGGCAGTTCAATGCAATACATAATCTAGCAGAGAGAGAAAAATAATAATAAATAAAATAAAAGATAATAAATAAACAAGTAAATCAATTATGTATATTGAATAGATTATTAAAAATGTGCAAAAACAGAAATACTGTATATTAAAAAAGTGAGGTAGTGTCCAAAGCTTCAATGTCCATTTAGGAATTGGATGGCAGAGGGGA
The DNA here is from genome assembly GCF_048418815.1 of Hemitrygon akajei. Taxonomy (NCBI): domain Eukaryota; kingdom Metazoa; phylum Chordata; class Chondrichthyes; order Myliobatiformes; family Dasyatidae; genus Hemitrygon; species Hemitrygon akajei. The sequence goes on along the minus strand of NC_133139.1, from coordinate 20,011,834 downwards.
AGAAGCTGTTCCTGAATCACTGAGTGTGTGTCTTCAGGCTTCTGTATCAACAACCTGATGGTAACAGTGAGTAAAGGGCATGCCTTGGGTGCTGGAGGTCTTTAATAATGGATGCTGCCTTTCTGAGACACCGTGCCCTAAAGATGTCCTGGGTACTTTGTAAGCTAGTACCCAAGATGGAGCTGACTAAATTTATAACCTTCTGCAGCTTCTCTCGGTCCTGTGCAGTAACCCCTCCGTACCAGACAGTGATGCAGCCTGCCAGAATGCTCTCCACAGTACAACTGAAGTTTTTGAGTGTATTTGTTGTGTTACAAACCCCGTAACTGGGTCACTTACCAGCAAAGATGGAGAGGTCCGTTGAAGTCTGATGATACTATTTTTAACAGTATTTATTAGTAAAAAGACACAAAAATAATATCAATGCAAACATACAGATAATATACGTCGTCAATACTAAATCTGAAAGTGCGGGTATAATAATAATCAATGAGAAATAAGCTCTATCGTTGTCTAGGGGATAATGTATTGTCCGATGGAAATATAAAAGTCACTCAGTTCATGCAGGCTTCAGCCTTTGGGGACCGCTGGGTTTGCAATTGTTGGAGAGAGAAAGATTTTGAGAAAAGAAACTTGCCGGCTTTCCTTGATCTGATCTTGATCCGTATTCGTCCTTTAGCGAGGCCGTTCCGTGGAGGACCTGTCATCCAGGCAAGGATGGACACACACACACACACACAAGTCCCCACCAGTCTCATACGTTTCTCCTGGTGTGTCTGAAGGGGTTGTTCCCCAGACCCTCTTTTATCCTTAGTCACGGGGTCTCAGATGTCAATCAGGTTGGGATGATGCAATCCCTCAACCAGCCCACTCTGGTCATCCCCTGAGGGCTTCAATGAATAGTACAGTACTCAATACACAATTCCGTCTCCAAGAGACAATGGCCGTTATCCGTGGCTTTGTCTTGCTGAGGGGCCAGGACACATTCCAAAAGCTTAAGGATTCTCTCTCATTTCCTGGGTCCAAGACCCGAATTAATAGCGATCTTGCGATTCTCAAGAAGGAGGGGGCGACTTTGTACCCTTCGGCCCCTCAGAGTTGTGGCACATTCGTAACAGTTGACATGCCAAATCGCATCAAGCTCCTAATAAAGAATAGCCGCTGTCTTGCCTTCTTTATGACTACATCAATGTGTTGGGACCAGGTTAGATCCTCAGAGATCTTGACACCCAGGAACTTGAAGCTGCTCACTCTCTCCACTTCTGGTCCCTCTATGAGGATTGGTATGTGTTCCTTTGTCTTACCCTTCCGGAAGACCACAATCAACTCTTTTGTCTTACTGACATTATCATTTCTATTTTGCACTATCTTTAATCTAACTATTTTATATATATATACTGTAATTGATTCACTTATTTTTTCTTTCAGTATTATGCATTGCGTTGAACTGCTATTGCATTGACAAATTTCAAGACACGTGCTGGTAATAATAAATCTGATTCTGATTTTTTCCCCACCATTTTTCAACAGAGAGCAGACTGGGCAAGATTCCAGAGCAAAGCTTATCTTTCACCTTAAAGTGTTGATCTACTTCCAGTCACTACTCTAGTTGCCCACCAGTTTCTATTCACGGCCATCTTTCTGCGATACATTCTAGCCTGAGGTACTAATTATGACCCTGATTCTTGACTGGTCAGGGCATGAAGGGATATGGGGAGAAGGCAGGAGATTGGGACAGAGAGGGAAATGGGATCAGCCATGATGAAATGGTGGAACAGATGGCTATAGGCCAAATGGTCCAATTCTGCTCCTATATCTTAAGGTCTTATGGTCTTATAGTCTCCCTGACTTCCTTACATAGGCAGTTTAAGGAGCCTTGGATCATTTTTATACCCATACTTAAATATATGAGAGAATTAAATCTTTTCAAATGAGAGAAACATCGAACAAACAATTGGATGACAGATCCAAATAGCTTCTAACAGTCGGGTCACGATTTTGAATGCTTTTAATGTTAAATTGTCTCCTTCTGTGTAAGTTAGTTTAAATCACCATGTCACAGGGAAACATCAATAGAGGTGATCACATTCGAATTTCTTTAATATAGGATGAGAGGCCAAATGAACGCTTTGTTTAAAAATTAACATCAAGTGATGATCTCTTGATGACTTAATGCCATAATAAAGTACGTAGATAAGGTACGCAGATCAGAAAGCTTGACTCAATGGCTAAAATCATGCCAACTGAAAATTTTGTCCTTCTCCGCTCTTCCTCCCTCCTGAAGACAGTCATACAATTGGCACGTTCCCCACTGCATCTCCACACACCTCCACTCACTATCCCTTCTGCCACAGGGCATTATTCATTGATCTATTCCACACAACTGGTTGGGCGATGAGCAGCAATAAGCTATTAGACTGAGAGAAATAAGCTTTGTGCGTGTTACAGTTCCTCAATGCCTCTGTTTCTGGGTGGGTGGCCATTGGTGACTGCCTTTGTGAACTTCAGTTCTGAAAGCTGTTTGCTTACTTTTATTGTTTGCATAATTTGTTTTTTCTCTCTTTCCCTGCACACTGGGTGTTTGATGCTCCCCTTTTGTTTTTAATGGGTTCTATTTGTTTTTTTTTTGTGTGGCTGCCTGTAAGGAGACGAATCTCAAGGTTGTATAAAGTATACATAGTTTGATAATAAATGTACTTTGAACTTTTGACTGTGGAACAGGGACCCCAGCCAACTTCCCTCACCCAAATGTAGGAGCCAATCATATTGGCCAGCTAATAAGTGACTGCTCCAAATCACCCTTTCGAAGCTCCGAAGTGAACTGCCAGCTGTCAACCAGCTACAGCCCAGCTCGTCTCAGAATTGTTTGCCCAGTGAGGACAGAAGTCCCAGATGCCCTGCCAGAGATGTGCTGAAGATCCCAGACCTGCCAGAGATCCACTGCTAGCAGGGCAGAGAGCCTGCTCTGTCATTGGACTTACCAGTAAGCACAGCAAAGGTTGAAAGTATCCTGAGTTGTTGTACTATGGTATGGTGTGGCAATTCAAATGTGCAGGAACTCCAGAGGGTATTGAACTTCACCCAGTATATCCCTCACTACCATTAATACTATCAACTGGAGGCACTGCTGCAAAAAGGCAACATGCGTCATCACAACCCACAACCGGGCCTATCATCTTCTTGCAGCTGCCATCAGGCAGGAACTACAACAGCTTGAAGTCCCACAGCACTAGGTTCAAGAAGAGCTACTTCACTTCAAACATTTATGATTTTCTTCTGATTTTCTTGTGAATTTTATCTTCTTTATTTGATGCTATTTGCCTGTGATGCCATTGTAAGTTTCTCAATGCATCTATGCATAACACATACTAGTCTACATGACAACAAACTCAACTCTGAGGTTTTCTTTGAGGTTTGAAGGCCAAGGAGCCTGGATATGGGGCGCCAGCCCATCATCAACTCCATTTCTTGGCGATCTCACCTGTTAAAGCATCGAGCAAGATTGAAATCAATAAGGATGAGAGGGGAAGGCAAGCAGCGGTTAGCATCCTCTGCCTGCGTCTGTTCGGTCTCCCTCTCCCCCTCAGGCTTGCTGCTCCTGGAGGAAGGTTCCTGCATTTGACCCCTCTCACTTGATGCTGCCGAAGGGTGGTGTCGGAGTCTTAGGTCATGGGTAAGGTTCAGTCGATGTAGTGTGTGGATTGGACTCCGCAGTTCATGTTATATATGATTCTGGTGTCTGTTTACTTCTTTTTTTATTGTTAACTTGTGCAATTTTGATCGGGCTGTCTGGTTCTGAGGCCTGCAGTCAACGATTGACACAGCACTTAAGTGAACTGAGCTGAACTAAGATGAACGTTCCTGGACTGTTTCAATGACTCAGCTGGTTGATGTTTCATACTCTGTGTTTTCTCGCTCATGTTTTTGCCATTTCCATGATTTGTTCTTTTTAAATTGTTACGAACCCCGTAACTGGGTCACTTACCAGCAAAGATGGAGACGTCCATTGAAGTCTGATGATACTATTTTTAACAGTATTTATTAGTAAAAATACACAAAAATAATATCAATGCAAATATACAGATAATATACGTCATCAATACTAAATCTAAAAGTGCGGGTATAATAATAATCAATAAGAAATAAGCTTTATCGTTGTCTAGGGGATAATGTATTGTCCGATGGAAATATAAAGTTCACTCACTTCATGCAGGCTGCAGCTGTTGGGGACAGCTGTGTAACAATTGTTGGAGAGAGAGAGAGATTTGGAGAAAAACTTGCCGGCTTTCCTTTTATGATTTCGATCCGTCGGAGTCTCATTGGTGTGGCCGTTCACTTGTGGCCTCTCCTTTAGCTAAACCGTTCTTCCATGATGAGCCCGCCACCCTGGCAAGGGAGGACGCACACAAACCCCCACCGGCTTTTGCTATAAACGCTGTCACTGGATTTCCAGCGTTTCTCCTGGTGCGTCTAAAGCGGTTGTTCCCCAGACCCCTCTTTTATCCTTACTCACGGGGTCTCAGATGTCAATCAGGTTGGGATGATGCAATCCCTCAACCAGACCACTCTGGTTGTCCCCTGAGGGGTTTCAATGAATAGTACAGTACTCAATACACAATTCCGTCTCCAAGAGACAATGACCGTTATCAGTGGTTCCGTTTCGCTGAGCTCAGGACACATTCCAAACCCTGTGTATTCTGGACGTCTCTCTCTCATTTCCTGGGTCCCAGACCCAAACTAATAGCGATCTTGCGATTCTCAAAAAGGAGGGGGCGACTTTGTACCCTTCGGCCCCTCAGAGTTGCTTCACATTCGTAACAAAATGCACATTCGGTGTCTGATGTTTTCTTTGAACAGTTTCTTTGGTGTTTGTTTGTTTCATAGTTGTCTGTGGGAAGACAGATCTCCGTGTTATATACTGCATTCATACTTTGATAATAAATGTACTTTGAATATTTGAATTTCAGTATTTCCTTCATTTGATCTCTATAATACTAGAATGAGCTAGTGATTTAAACAAACAATGAATATGCGTTTTTTCATGAAAGAGCTCATGAAGCCAGCCAGCATTTGCACCGTTGCTGTCTTCATTTGGCACTTTCTGTCCTGAAGACCCTAGGGCAACTGTACATTCCCTCGTGACTATGTGGGTTGCCTCTGGGTGCCCCTTCTTCTTCCCATACTCCAAAAGACGTCTGGGTTAGTCAGTTAATTGGTTACATTGGCATGGGCTCTGTGGGCCAAAAGGGCCTGTTATTGTGCTCTATCACTAAAGAAGAAAAATGTATATAATACTACTCAGTCGATAATCAGCTGACAGGGTTCTTGTAGGGGGCAACAGAATTAAGGAAACAATCATTTTCCATGAAATGTTACATACTTCCTAATCAGCCCTCACTTTAGAGAGGTCAATGAGTTTCAATGTTATAATTATTTGTTGGCATCATTTGAATTTTATTTCATATTTAAAACTACTCAACTCATTTTAATGTCTGGGTTTTCTCAGGCCAGGTCTTAGGCTATGCTGCCTGAAGTCTTCTTGGCAACGGGAGTTTGGCCCACTTCCCACTGAGTGCAGAGGGTCATCTCATACACTCCTTTACCTCCAGGACCAGTAAGCATAGATGGGGTAGGTCTGGGGTGGTACAGTAGTCTAGTGGTTAGCACAACACTTTACAATACAGCAGATCTGGGTCCAATTCCCACCGCTGTCTGAATGGAGTTTGTATGTTCTCCCCCTGACCACTTGGGTTTCCTCCGGGTGCTCCAGTTTCCTCCCACAATCCACAGACATACCAGTTGGTAGGTTAATTGGTCACTGTAAATTGTCCCATGATTAGGCTAGGGTTAAATCGGTGGTTGCTGGGCAGCACGGCTCGAAAGACTGGAAGGGTCTGTTCTGTGTTGTATCCTAATAAATAAATAAATAAACAATTCTGATCAATACAAACAGCTGGTGATTCTACTGCACACTTCCAGTAATCTGGGTTCAGTCATCGAGTAGGTACTGTTTGTGTGGGGTTTGCACAATCTTCCTAAGACCTTGCAGATGTTTGGGTTTCCTCCCACGTCCCAAAGGCCACCGAACGAGAACTGCAACTTGCCCCAGTTCAGATGAATAGGGTGGTGTTGTAACAACAAGCTTGCACTCAAATCGGTAAGACCTAGGAATCAATTGTGGACTTCAGAATGGGGAAGTCAAGAGAACACATGCCTGTCCTCTTCAAGGGGTCAGTGGGGGATAGGGTGAGCAGCTTCAATTTTCTGGACGTTGACATCTCAGACCATCTATCCTGTGCCCAGCATATCGATGCAATCACCAAGGAGACATGTCAGCATCTATACTTCATTTTGTATGTCACCAAACACTTTAGAAAATTTCTACAGATATATTATGGGGGGGCATTCTGACTGGTGGCATCACCACCTGGTAGAGAGGCTCCAAAGCTCCAGGATCGGGAAAAAGCCTCAGAGGAGTGTTGATTGATCCAGCTCCATCGTGGACACCAACCTCCCAACCATCAAGGACACCTTCAAGAAGACGCCATCCATCGCGAAGGACCCTCACCATCCAGAACTTGCCCTTCTCTCATCACAGCCATTAGGGAGGAAGTATAGGATCCTGGAGATGCACATTCTGTGTTTTAGGAGCAGTTTCTTCCACTCCAGCCAGCTGGTGGCGTAGTGGCATCAGCGCTGGACTTTGGAGCGAAGGCTCTGGAGTTCGAATCCAGCCAACTCCCTTGCATGCTCTCCATCCGTGCGAGCTGGCAACTCGGCCTCGTAAAAACAAGAAAGCCTGCTAAAAAAACGCCATCGCGACAGTGTCCTGATGACACAAAGTTAGGAGCTTTCTTCTTCCACTCCACCATCAGATTTCTGAATGATCCATGAACCCATGAACACTGATGTTCTTTTCTCGGCACTATTTGTTTATTTTATATTTCTTATTGCAACCTATAGTATTTTTAATGTATTCCACTGTACTGCTGCCAAAACGTAACAGATTTCACCATATATGTCAGTGATAATGAACATGATTCTGTTTCTGAATGGCAGGAGAATCAGGGAAACGACAATGAGGTTATGGGGAAATAAATAGGAGAGTAGAACGAATGGAATTGTTCTGAGAGGCAGTACAGATCTGATGTGGCAATGGTCTCCTTCTCTATCCTAGGGAGAGAAAGAATGGACCTATAACTAGCCAACTGTGTTTGATTGTTGAAGGTACAGTTGAGGGGACATCCAGGAAGATTCACTGAGTGGGATATTGAACTCATGCTCATTCATCCACGGCTGATGATTATGGCCCAGCTATCAGTGCGGTCAACATCAGCTGATGAACATTTAACGCACTCGTGGCGCGTTCCCTTCCTGACATATTGGAAGTGTCACCTCACTTCAAATTGCCAGGATAATATCTGTCTGAAGACATCATTCAAAGAAAATTGAGCATTAAACGATTGCTCACTGGGTCTCTCGCTACTTAATGGCTGGATTGTCCTGGCCGCAGTAAACGGCCTGCATTCTCTGTCCACAGTGCATGGGCACAGTTCACTATTCTGGATGCAGAGGAGACAAAAAGCTGACCCTCTACACCTGAGAAGTGTCCCAGGGCAGTGCGGACTCTGCCCTCTCACCGAAACCCCTCTCCCCATGCTGGAAGGCCCACTGGCCTTCCGCAGCTCCCTAGCTTGTCAAACACTTTTAAGATCATAAGACGTAGGGGTAGAATCAGGCCATTCAGCTGACTGAGTCTGCTCCACCATTCAATCATAGCTGATTACTTTTTCAACCGGTTCTCCTGCCTTTTCCAGATAACCCTTATCCCCCTTACTAGTTAAGCACCTGTCAATTTCTGCTTTCAAAACTTGGCTCCTCAGCTGTCAGTGGTAATGAATAGCACAGATCCACTACCCTCTCTCTGAAGTAATTCCTCCTTCTCTCAGTTTTACGTTCTCATCTCAGGTCCACTCTGTCTAGGGTTTTCAGATTTCAATAGGTTCCAATTAGATTCCCCCCTCCCCCTCCTCCCCCCATCACATGCAGGCCCAAAGCCATCAAACACTCCTCACATGTTAAGTTTTGCAATGTTGTGAACCTTGCCTGGTCTCCCTCAGGGCCAGCACATCGTTACTTAGAAACAGGGGCACATAATTGTTCATAATATTTTAAGCTGTTGTTTGGCATCTCTGCTAATCAGAGAGATTTAAACTGGCAGATGGATTCTAATAAAAAAGACTGAATCAAAGAGTGAAGCTTTGATAGTAACTCAAGAGGGTCAGTAGCAGCATTAAGATGAGTGAAGACTTCATTCTACCCCAGTCTTCCTTGGCCTCAAGCTGATCTCTGCATGCAGTGCTTCCCAGCTATCTTCTCAGCACCTCCCGCTCCACCATCAAGTTCCATAGCAAGTCCTACACCAGAGTGGGAAGGATGGATACATCTCCAATAGCTTCACTGCCTGGCTGCCTGTTGGCTGAACAGACCCCAGTCGCAGTCAGATTCAACATGAGCTGACTACATGCAAAACGTGTCTGCGTCTACCGCTTGCTGCCACCCACACTGGACCCCCCCACAATTCGCCTACCGGCACAACCGATCGACAGATGACACAATAACCACAGCTCTACTCACCGTCCTCACACACCTGGAGAGGAGGGATGCTTGTGTGAGAATGCTGCTCTTGGTTTACAGTTCAGCGTTCAACACCATAATTCCATCCAGGCTCGACAAGAAGCTCGGAGACCTCGGCCTTCACCCTGCCTTGTGTAGCTGGATCCTGGACTTCCTGTCAGATTGACAGCAGGTGGCAAGACTGGACTCCCTCACCTCTGCCCCTCTGACCCTCAACACAGGAGCCCCTCAGGGATGTGTCCTAAGCCCCGTCCTTTACTCTCTGTATACCCATGACAGTGTCGCCACCCACAGCTCCAAGCTGCTAATTAAATTTGCTGATGGCACTATACTGATTGGCCTAATCTCAAGTAATAATGAGGAAGCCTACAGAGAGGAAGTCATCTCTCTGATGTAGTAGTGTCAAGAAAACACCCTCTCCCTCAATGGCAGAAAAACAAAGAAGCTGGTTGTGGACTACAGGAGGAATGGAGACAGGCTAACCCTGATAGACATCAATGGATCTGGGGTTGAGAGGGTGAACAGCTTTAAGTTCCTTCGTATGCACCTCACCGAGGATCTCACTTGGTCTGTGCGTACTGGCTGTGTGATGAAAAAAGCACCACAGCGCCTCTTTCACCTCAGACGGTTGAAGGGGTTCAGCATGAGTACCCACATCCTGAGGACTTCCTACAGGGGCATAAATTAGAGCATCCTGACTGGCTATATCACGGCCTGGTATGGGAACTGTACTTCCCTCAATCGTAGGGCTCTGCGGAGAGTGGTGCGGACAGCCCAGCCCATCTGCGGATGTGAACTTCCCACTATTCAGGGCATTTACAGCAACAGGTGTGTAAGGAAGGATCACCCCAACCACACACTGTTCCAGCTGCTACCATTGGGGAAACGGTACCGCAGCATTAAAGGCAGGATCAACAGGCTCCAGGACAGCTTTTCCACCAGGCTATCAGACTGATTAAATCACGCTGATACAATTGTATGTCTAAGCTATATTGACTGTTCTGTTCTGTATCTTACTCTACACACTATTTATTACAAATTACTATAATTTGCACATTCACTCGGAGACATAACGTAAAGATTTTTACTTCTCATGTATGTGAAGGATGTAAGAAATAAAGTCAATTCAATCAGTTCAATTCAATTCACAACTAGCATAATTGACTGGAAAGTCTGCCCTCATCACGAGTGCAAAATGTGCTATATAGTCACAATTTAGCTTTATACTTTACACCATTATCACTACCACTGTCTATATCCCTTCCTTGCCCTGCACCTACCATCCACACCTCCACATAACAACTGCTATTGTCTCCATCTTCACCTCCCCCAGCCTCCACTTTCCATCAACTCCTCAGTCGTCATGGACTCACCTTCACTACTGAGCAGCTGAGAATAACTCTGGGGAAACTCAGACACGGCAAAGCATTGGGACCGGACGGTGTGAACCCCGAGGTCCTGAAGGAGTGTGATGAACAGCTGTGTGGAGCTTTCCAGCGCATTTTCAATGTGAGTCTCAGCCTGGAAAGGGTCCTGATTGTGTGGAAAACATCATGGGTCCCAGTACACAATAAGGGCCGACCGAAAGTTTTGAATGACTACTGTACAGTGGCCCTGACGTTACACATCATGATGACCCTAGAAAGGCTGGTCCTGGCTCAGCTCCGACCCATGGTCAGATCATCCTTCGATCCCCTGCAGTTTGCCTACCAGGAGCACATTGGAGTCGACGATGCTGTCATCTACCTGCAGAACAGGGCCTACTCCCACTTGGATAAGCAGGGCAGCACTGTGGGTGTCATGTTTTTCTGATTTCTCAAGTGCTTTCAATACCATACAGCCCTCACTGCTGGGGGGAAAGCTCTGTTCACAAATTGGCACTTCCAATGTATCCTGGATAATGGACTATCTAACTTGCTGACCACAGTTTGAGCAGCTTCAGAGCTGTGTGTCAGACATGGTTATAAGCTGTACTGGGGCCCCACAGGGGACTGCACTGGCTCCCTTCCTGTTTACCCTGTATACCTCATACTTTAGATACAACACTGAGTCATGTCATCTGCTGAGATTCTCTGATGCCAATAGTTGGGTGTATAAAGGGAGGACGGAAGGATGAACACAGGGCCCTGTTGGAGGACTTTGTCAAATGGTGCAAGCTGAATCATCTGCAACTCAGCATCAGTAAGACAAAGGAGATGGTGATGGACTTTGGGAAGACCAAGCCTGCACCGCTCCCTGTTACCATTGATGGTGAGGACATGGATGTGGTGAGGACCTACAAGTACCTGGGGGTGCACCTGGATGACAGAGTTGAGTGGAACACCAGGACAGAGTCTGTGTACAAGAAGGGCCAGAGTTGCCTCTACTTCCTGAGGAGACTGAGGCCCTTTGGAGTTCGCAGGCCTCTCCTTCACGTTCAACCATTTTATTGTCACCAGTACAATCTTCCATGTGGTGGTGTGCTGGGGCAATGGCAACAACACGGGTGATGCCAACAGGCTCAATAAACTGATTAGAAAAGGCTGGCTCTGTTATAGGGGTCCAACTGGGGGCACACAGGAGCATGTGGTAGAACAAAAGACCCTATAGAAAATCCTAGCAATTCTGGACAATGTTCCTCACCCTCTGCATGCCACCTTGGCTGAACAGAGGAGCACTTTTAGTAACAGACTAAGACAACTGCGCTGCTCCAAAGAGCACTATGTGAGTTCATTCTTACCCTCAGCCATTAAGCTCTATAAGGGGTCAAACTATATCTGGGGAAGTGATGACCCTCTCCTGTTAGACTGTTTGTGGTAACTTATTTTTTATTTTTTTCTACTTCCCTTCTAATATTAATGTCTGTGCACTTGTAATGCACAGATGGTAACACTGTAATTTCCTCTGGGATCGAAAACGTATCTATCTATCTATCTTACAGTAGGTGAACTTCAGAAGCAGTGTACTATAGAATGACATGATAATATATCAGGTTTCTCTCTTTCTTTCCTTCTTTCTTTCTTTATTGAGATACACCGCAGAATAGGCCCTTCAGGCCCTTTGAGCCACACCGCCTAGTAACCCCCAATTTAATCCTAGCCTAACCACAGGGCATTCTACGCGACCAGTTAACCTACCAACTAGTAAAATTTTGTTCTGTGGGAGAAAACCGGATCACCAGGAGGAAATCCACACAGTCACGGGGGGAGCGTACAACCTCCTCACAGGCCGCGGCAGGAACTGAACCCGTGCCGCTGGAACTGCAAAGCATTGTGCTAACCACCGCGCTACCGTGCGGCCACCTGATAATTTATTGCCAGTGTTATGCCGTTGGCCCCCTCCTTTGTGAAAATCGCAAGAACTCTAGTTAAGGGGGGGTCAGCTGACCCAAAAGAGAGACGTGCGGAAGACCACGTTCTCTCAAGAAGCAGAATAACGGTGACTTCGATTACCGTCTCATGGAAACCACGTGAAAAGCCCTCGGGCAAAGTGGGCTGGTTGAGAGAAAGATCGCATTACCTGCAACTTGATTGATACCTGCGATCCCGTGAAGAAGTATAAAGGCGGGTCTGAGGGGAGGACCCTCAGATGCACCCAGCAGACACGAGATCGATTCCCGTGGGAGCGGGACGCCATTTTGAAGGAAGCCACGTACGCTAGATTCCGACTTTGAATCTGTGGCTAAAACCGACGAAAGACTGCTTTTAAAATAACAACGGGGAAGTCTGCTCCCCTGATTCCAAGGATTTGCTCTGCCAAGACGACGGGCAAGTGTGCATCTTTTCTAAATTATAAAGGAAAAAGCCTGCAAACTTCTGAGTGACTCTTAAGACTTCCGTTGGACTCAGTATTACCCCCCTAGACAACTGTAGAGCTTATTTCTGATTGATTATGGTTACACCGGTGTTTTAGATTGAGTTTTGACGATTTGAATGTTTTGTATTAACCATACGTTTGTGCCCTTGTTGAATAAAACGTTTGAAAATAGTAGCATCCGACTCAGCTGATCCATCTATCTTTGCTGGTAAGTTACCTGGTTACGGGGTTTTCGTAACAAGTGGGGGCTCGTCCGGGATTTGAAACCAAACGGGAGGGTCAGTGAATCGGGCTGTAAGTCCAAACTTAAATCTGGTTACGCAGGTAGCCAGATGAGAAACCAGCAAAGATGGATGTGCAGGAATTTAGGAGAAACCCGACGGTAGGGGCGCTATGGAAAGCTACAAAATCAGACTTAGTAAGTTTGGCGCAGGCATTAGGTGAAGCCAGCAATGAAAAAGCAGGAAGTGCGAAGGGTCATACAACAGCATTACGTTGGGAAGAAGGTGTTTACAGCTGAGGATTTGGAAAATATTCCCGAAAGGAGATTAGTGAGTGGGACAAATCAGGCAGAGTTGGAGAAAGCAAGGCTGGAACATGAGTTTAAAATAAAGCAGCTAGAAGTAGAAGCAGCTCAGAAGGCTGCAGAGAAAGAAGCCGAGAGAGCAGAGAGGGCAAAAGAAGCCAAGAGAGCAGAGAGGGCAAAAGAAGCCGAGAGAGCAGAGAGGGCAAGAGAAGCCGAGAGAGCCGAGAGAGAAGCCGAGAGAGCCGAGAGGGAAAGAGAGCAGGTGTTCAAACTAAAGCAGCTAGAAGCAGAAGAGAAAGAGAAACAAAGGAACCATGAATTGGAGCTGGACAGGCGAAAGCAAGAGCGAAGAACTCAAGGGGGAGAGAGAGAGGAGGGGTTTGATATTAGTCGGGCGTTGAGGTTGGTCCCCCCGTTCGAGGAGACGGATGTTGATAGTTATTTCTTGCTCTTTGAAAAGGTGGCAGGGAATCAGCAGTGGCCCAGAGAGCAATGGGTGGCGTTGTTACAAAGTGTGTTACGAGGAAAAGCACAGCGGGTATATGCCGCGCTGCCCACAGAAAGGGACGGGAATTATGATCAAGTAAAGGAGGCCATTCTCCGAGGTTACGAGTTAGTACCTGAGGCGTATAGACAAAGGTTCTGAAATTTAAAAAGAGGGTGGAATCAAACGTATACCGAGCTAGCCCATGAGAAGGGTGTGCTCTTGGACCGTTGGTGCACAGCTGAAAAGGTGGCCGAGAACTATGGGCGTCTCAGGGAGCTAGTTTTGATTGAGGAATTTAAAAGTTGCGTTCCGGAAGAGATCCGAATGTATTTAAATGAGAGGACGAATCAGTCCATCTCAGAGATGGCTAGGCTCGCAGATGAATATGCCCTAACCCACAAGACAAAGTTTTCCTCGCCAAAAAGTTACCCGAGAGACCGTCGGAATGGTAGGGACAGTCCGCCGGCTAAGGGAGAAACTCCACCGGGAGCTAGCACAAAAAGTGAGGATAACAGACAGGAAACCTGGAGATCTCCTGGTTTCAACTGTTTTAATTGTGGAAAGGTGGGACATATTGCATCAAAATGCACTGCTCCGAGGAAGGAGTCGGAACGAGGGAAAGCAGCTATTTCCATAGGCTGTGTTGCGTCGATCCGAAAATCGACAAGCAGGCCCCAGACAGATGGAATACAGGAGGGGCGGGAGACATTTAGGTCCGAAGGAACCGTGGCTTTGAAGGAAGGGGACCCCCCAATTCCCGTACGAATTTGGAGAGACACGGGGGCGGAACTATCGTTAATTAGCCGTAATGTGTTAAAATTCGGCCCTCGCACGGGGGAGGTAGCCCTTAGAGGTATCGGGAACCGAACCGAGGTCGTGCCTTTGCATAGGGTCTTTCTAGATTGTGAGTTGGTGTCGGGACCAGTAGATCTGGGGGTCCTGCCGGAATTGCCAGGAGAAGGAGTGGACGTCCTTCTGGGTAACGACCTAGCGGGTGGGAAGATGGGTGCCGCCGTGAAGCTGACCACCCAGCCCGTGAGAGTTGAAGACCCTCCCTCAGAAAAAAAATTCTATCCCGCATGTGCGGTCACTCGCAGCATGTCGAAAAGGGCCGCTGAATCCGAGAGCGGGTGGAATCTGGCCAGTTTTGATTTGGCCGAAACTTTTTTACCGACTCTGTACCAACGAGAGTCCGAGGAAAGGAAAACGGAGAGTAGGGAGGAACGAGTGGGAAATCGGGAGGAGGTAGACCGGTCCTTAGCCAGAAGAGAGTTTGTACGGGAACAGAATGGTGACGAGGAGCTGGTAGCCTTGAGAGAGTCGGTTCTCTCCGAGACTGGACTGGAGGCAGAGCCAGAGGGTTATTATCTCCAGGAGGGGGTGTTGATGAGGAAGTGGAGACCCCCTGCGGTGCAGGCCGATGAGGACTGGGCGGTGCTACATCAGATAGTAGTCCCGAAAGTACATCGGGACGACATTCTTGACTTAGCCCATAAGGGACCTTTAGGCGGGCATTTAGGAATAAAGAAGACCGTGGAGCGGGTTCAGAGGGAATTCTATTGGCCCAATCTGAGGAAAGATGTTACTGAGTATTGTAAAAGATGTCATACCTGCCAGGTGGTGGGTAAGCCGAATCAAGTTATCCCTAAGGCCCCCCTCCGACCTATTCCCGCATGTGAGGAGCCTTTCTCCCGAGTCATTGTGGATTTTGTGGGACCCTTACCTAAAACTGCGAGTGGGCGGCAGTATATCATGACCCTGATGTGTGCCGCTACACGATTTCCCGAGGCCGTGCCTCTGGGTGGTATTAGGACCTCTGCGGTGGTGAAGGCCCTTATCAAATTCTTTACCACCGTGGGGCTACCCAAGGAGATACAATCAGACCAGGGAAGTACATTCACGTCGAACGCATTTCGGCAGATGATGACCCAGCTCGGGGTGAGGCAGATTATGGCCTCTGCGTACCACCCGGAGTCACAGGGAGCGTTGGAAAGGTTCCACGCTACCCTAAAGACCATGCTTAAAGCTTATTGCCAGGAGAACGTTCGAGACTGGGATGAGGCTTTACCCCTTTTGTTATTTGCCGTAAGGGATACAGTCCAGTGCTCCCTGGGGTTCAGTCCGTTCGAGCTGGTTTTCGGTCACAGGCCCAGGGGACCCCTAACCCTACTGAAAGAAAAATGGTCTAACCCGACCGCCCAAGTCAGTGTGGTCGACTATGTGCTGAAATTCCGGGAAAGACTGCGTCAAGTATGCGCCTTGGCAAACGAAAACCTTAAAGCCTCTCAGGAAAAAATGGGTCAGTGGTATAACAAGAGAGCGAGAGAACGAGAGTTTCACGTGGGCGACTGGGTCCTGGTCCTATTCCCGGTAGCTACTCACCCCCTGGGGGCGAGGTTTCAAGGACCATATACAGTGCGTAAGAAAATAGACTCGCTGAATTACGTGATCGAAACCCCCGACCGACGAAAGCCGACCCAGTTAGTTCACGTGAACATGATAAAAGGGTATCACGAACCCACCCCCCCGGTTGTTGGCGCGACCATGAAAGCCGATGAAGTTGGGGGGGACGGTAAGGAGGAACCAGAACGGTTCGACAAGATAGGTATAGTCCCTACCAGATTAGAGAACTCTGTCGTATTGGCGAATCTTGCGGGTAAAGTTGGCCACTTAAAGCCTGAACAGCGGGAGCAGGTAATACAGCTCGTTAACCGGCATGCAGACTTATGCCCAGATGTTCCCCGAAGGTGTAATGGGACGCAACATGATGTGATAGCTACCTCAACCCAACCTATTAAACAAGCCCCTTATCGGATGAATCCTGAGAAAAGCCAGCTGGTAGAGAAGGAGATTGAACATATGCTAGCTGCTGGGATAATCCGCGAATCCTCATCCGCGTGGGCTTCTCCTTGCGTGGTTGTCCCAAAGCCGGACGGGACCATAAGATTCTGTACCGATTATCGGAAGGTCAACGCGGTTACCCAGACCGATGCTTACCCTCTTCCCCGGGTGGATGATTGCATTGATCAACTGGGGAAGGCAAGGTACATCACAAAAATTGACTTGCTAAAGGGGTACTGGTGCGTTCCTTTAACGGACAGGGCTCGAGAGATTTCAGCCTTTGTCACCCCGTCTGGGTTGTACGAGTACAACGTTATGCCGTTTGGGATGAAAAATGCCCCAGGGACATTTCAGCGGATGATAGATGCTGTGATAAAGGGGTTAACCCACACCAAGGCTTATCTTGACGATGTGGTAGTTTGGAATGACACCTGGGAGGAGCATCTGGGGGCTGTAGAAAGTTTGTTTACCCGAATGTCGGCAGCCCACCTTACTGTAAACCTCGCCAAGAGTGAGTTTGGTCATGCCACGATCACCTATCTGGGGTATGTGGTGGGAGACGGGCAGTTGGCCCCTGTGCAGGCGAAGGTCCGGGCTATTTCCGAGGTCCCGGTACCCTCCAATAAAAGGGCCCTGAGGAGGTTTCTGGGCATGGTGGGATACTATCGGAAATTCTGTAAAAATTTTGCGGACATTGCGCTCCCCCTTACAAAATTACTGCAGAAGGAGGAAAAATTTGAGTGGGGTCATTCTTGTCAGAATGCCTTTGAAAAGTTAAAAGCCGTATTGTGCCATGACCCGGTGTTAAAAGCGCCCGATCTGTTAACCCCCTTCTCCTTGGCCATGGACGCCAGCGATGAGGCGGCAGGAGCAGTCCTATTGCAGCAAGCGGGGGATGGAGTGGAGCACCCGGTAGCATATTTCTCTCGGAAGTTCAATAGACACCAGAGGAATTACTCTACCGTGGAAAAGGAATTGTTAGCGCTTGTGTTAGCGATACAACATTTCGAAGTGTACATTTGTCCGGCGCAAAGACCCCTAGTGGTCTATACCGATCACAACCCGCTGGTATTCTTGAACAATATGAAAAACAAAAACAGAAGGTTATTAAGCTGGAGTCTGATGCTACAAGAATTTGATATTAAGATCCAGCACATAAAGGGGAGTGATAATGTGCTAGCGGATTGTTTATCCAGGTGCTGAATTAAGTATACGATGTATGGCACGGTAGGGTAAGGTATTAAAGAAAAGGGGCACTGTACTTGTTACCTGTTTAGATACTGACTTGAATGTATAACAGTAGTACTCTGTGAAGAGAAAAGCTTGTGTAGTATGTAGATTCAAAAAGAAAGAGAAAAAAAAAATCCGGTGTCAACCTGTTTTTAACCGCTGGTTAAAACCCATTATGGGGGGAGGTGTTATGCCGTTGGCCCTCTCCTTTGTGAAAATCGCAAGAACTCTAGTTAAGGGGGGGTCAGCTGACCCAAAAGAGAGACGTGCGGAAGACCACGTTCTCTCAAGAAGCAGAATAACGGTGACTTCGATTATCGTCTCATGGAAACCACGTGAAAAGCCCTCGGGCAAAGTGGGCTGATTGAGAGAAAGATCGCATTACCTGCAACTTGATTGATACCTGCGATCCCGTGAAGAAGTATAAAGGCGGGTCTGAGGGGAGGACCCTCAGATGCACCCAGCAGACACGAGATCGATTCCCGTGGGAGCGGGACGCCATTTTGAAGGAAGCCACGTACGCTAGATTCCGACTTTGAATCTGTGGCTAAAACCGACGAAAGACTGCTTTTAAAATAACAACGGGGAAGTCTGCTCCCCTGATTCCAAGGATTTGCTCTGCCAAGACGACGGGCAAGTGTGCATCTTTTCTAAATTATAAAGGAAAAAGCCTGCAAACTTCTGAGTGACTCTTAAGACTTCCGTTGGACTCAGTATTACCCCCCTAGACAACTGTAGAGCTTATTTCTGATTGATTATGGTTACACCGGTGTTTTAGATTGAGTTTTGACGATTTGAATGTTTTGTATTAACCATACGTTTGTGCCCTTGTTGAATAAAACATTTGAAAATAGTAGCATCCGACTCAGCTGATCCATCTATCTTTGCTGGTAAGTTACCTGGTTACGGGGTTTTCGTAACACCAGCAACTGATAAGCTCCAAGCAATATTATTTGAGCAAAAGAATAATTTAAATGCTAACAGAAAATAAAGAATGGTTCATAACAATTTGAATTTTGAAAGTATTTCCCCAATTTAATTTCATTTGCTTTAACAGTCCTTGCAACTGTGTTGAGATAAACAATTGTTATGAAGTATTGCCCGGTGTCCCAGAGTCCTGTATTATTCAACAGGTGGCGTCAACGGGTCCTGGGGCTTCTGCTTACTTGCCAAAGCCAGCTATTTCATAGCAATCCCAGTTGGCTTTTGTTTAAGGCTTTCACTGCTGCCTTATAAATTATCTGAATAAAAGCTAATAACACCTTTAAAGATTGTGAGCAGATAGGGTGACTTTGAAACATGGCATGAATGCATACAGAAAGCAAAAGGTTTAATTTTATTTTATATATGAAGGGAATCCAAGAAGGGAAGTTGTCAAAAACTATTTACTTCTCTGCATAAAATGATACCAAGAACCCCAGAGGATTGTCAGGACATCTCAGTTCTGCCAGCGCACACGCTCATTACTGCAAAGCCTAAGGTTTCGGGCCCTTTGAGATCAGATCATCAGGGAACCAGAATACAGGTTCCTATGACGACTGCTGGGTGGATTATGTCACTGCCCTGAGCAGTGCTTTTGGAACCTAAAGATCAAACGGTAAGGGCAAGTGGTGCTCCAAACACAGGCAGCTGTTTAGATGCCATTTCTAATGAGTTGGATTTATTTTAACAGGACCGAAAGCTGCATCAACGGCAGAGAAAATTGGAAGGCTGATTTTTTTTTTTTTTTGCCCTGTCAACTACTAATAAGTACTTTTTATAATCTCCGTGTGTACATTAAAGCAGTCAGCACCCTAGAGTCCTAACCTACGTGTTATCCACAGAAAATATTAATCACAGAAGGAAAGTCAATCTGGTAGTATCTTAAGTGAGAAGAAAGATATTTGAGGAAAGTATCGAAAAGGATTCATTTTAACAAGGAACTCACCCTGTCAGATGCATTCCTCAGAAGAGATGCACTGCATAAAAGTGCTTACTCTACAAAATCAGCTTTGCAAATCCTTGACTGCCACTCATTGAGTGTAAGTGTCCATGGGCTATTTAAACAGGACTGTCTGTGTTAGAGCACAAAACACGGTCTACAGTAATTCTTCAACATCTCGGTGCCTCTGTGGAAACAAGTATACTCGAAGAACCTTGAATTATTTAACATGGCATTAATCAATCCATTTCCCAGTCTCTCTTAACAACTTACTGCAACGGCTAAAAACGAAGTCCAGCAAACTACTCTCACACATTGGCTTGTGTTGTTCTGAATTTCCACCTGTGGGAGGTGGCTGGTGGGTACCCTGGTGCATACCTTTGATTTATTTCCTTCCTCCTTCCCATTTAATGTCCTTCTGTTCATCGTTCTGTGAAATATAATGTTACCTTCTCAGTAGAAAATCACAGTTGCCATTTGTTGGGCAGAAGCTCTATCATGGACACTAGGCTCCCCACCATCAAGGACGTCTTCAAAAGGCAATGACTCAAAAAGGCGACATCCATCATTAAGGGCCCTTACCACCCAGAACATTCTTTCTTCTCATTACTGCCATCAGAGAGGAGATACAGGAGCTTGAAGGCACACACTCAATGTTTTAGGAACAGCTTCTTCCTCTCTGCTATCAGATTTCTGAACAGACAATAAACCCGCCTCATTATCTTGGTACTTTTGCTCTACCTATTTAATTTTTTTTCACATAAATTTCTTTTCTTAAATTAAGGTATATTTTATGTGTGGCACTGTAATGATACCACAAGACAACAAATTTCACAACATATTTCAGTGATAACAAACCTGATAAACTTGATTCTGAGCTGTAACTACAATGAACATGCAGATGGAGTGAGTTGTGCCTGTTTTGTTCCACCAAAGAGTAAGAGAGAATATAATCCAAAGAGAGAGACGTAAGATGAAAAAGCATGGGGGCATGCCATAAAAGTGGGAAAATATCAATTTTGTACAGTTACTGGAATATGAGTAGAGGTAAAATAGGTAAATCCTTCCACAAAATTGTGCGGCTATTTCCCGTTTTGTTTTTGTGCAGTCATTTTCTTCTTGACTACTTCAACATTAACACGGAAAATATGCTGGAGGAATTCAGGAGGGCAAGCAGCATCCTTGGAGAGGAATAAGCTGTCCTGATAAAGAGTTTAAGGATGAAACATCAACTGTTTATTCCCTTCTATTGATAGATGCTGCCTGCCCTGCTGAGTTCTTCGAGCATTTTGTGTGTGTTTCTCTGGATTTCCACCATCTACAGAATCTCTTGTGCTTACTCCAATGTTAGCTCCCTCTGCTGGGGGCTTCAGTTGGATTGTCACACTTTTTATAATTTTACGTCAATCACAGAGGCGCACTCATTGGTGAAATTCATCCAAGAACGTCAAGAAATAAAATTGATGTCTCCGGGTGTTTTCTCAATTTGCTCGCTCTCATATGTGGTTCTCCTCAAAATCACACATCATCCAGAATTGGAAATATTCAGCAAGCTATTTATCACTGAGACATATAGAACTGTGTAAAAGTCTTTGGCACATGTATATAGCAAGGGTGCCAAAGACCTTTGCACAGAACTGCAGTAATTTTATGTATTGAACTGTACAGCCACCACAAAAAAAACAAATTTCATGACATATAAGAGTAATGATAAACCTGATTCTGATATGGGTCTCTATTGTGGACTGAGAGTGAAAAAGTGGGCAGGGAGAGGGGAATCATGGTTGGGAGAGGGGAGGGAGCAGGAAGCATTATGTACTGATCAATAAACCAATTGTTTGGAATCAAATGACTTTGCCAGGTGTCTCTTGTCTGGGTGTGTCTGCACCCCCGCTAACCCCCCCCCCTCCCCTGGCACTCCTTCTCTGCCATTCGGCCCGCAGCTCCTGCCAGGTATGCAAAATCACTCTCCATTCCACGTTGATAAATACAGCACTGTGCAAAAGTTCCTTCAGATATTCTTTTAAAGTGCAAAAGGGATGCAAGAACAGATATCGGACTGCTAGAAAACAATGCCAGAGAAGTAGTAATGGGGGCCAATGAAATAGCGAACAAACTGAATAAGCATTTTGTATTAGTCTAGCAGTATGGTGGAGGTTCCAGCTGTCTGGGAGGATGAAGTATGTGAAGTTACCATAACTAGAGAGAAGGTTCTTGGGAAACTGAAAAGTCTGAAGGTAGATAAGTCAACATGAGGAAATCTGCAGATGCTGGAAATTCAAGCAGCACACACAAAATGCTGATGGAACACAGCAGGCCAGGCAGCATCTATAGGGAGAAGCACTGTCGACGTTTCGGGCCAAGACCCTGTGTCAGGACTAACTAAAAGAAAAGATAGTAAGAGATTTGAAAGTAAAGGGGGAGCGGGAAATGCAAAATGATAGGAGAAGACCGGAGGGGGTGGGGTGAAGCTAAGAGCTGGAAAAGTGATTGGCAAAAGGGATACAGAGCTGGAGAAGGGAAAGTATCATGGGACGGGGGGATGGTAGATAAGTCTCCTGGACCAGATGGTGTACACCCCAGAGTTCTAAAGGAGGTAGCTGAAGGGATTGTGGAGGCATTAGTCATGAGTCATCAAGAATCATTAGATTCTGGAATGGTTCTGGAAGACTCAAAAATCAAAATTTCATCCAAATGTGGCAAGAAAGATGGGACAGAGAGGGAAAAGGGAGGCATTTATATCAAATACAAAAGAGTGTTACAGGTACTCAGGTAGGCAGTGAATACAGAAGAGAGGAAACTGTGTGGACTAGGTTAAGGCTGGGACACTGTGCACTAAACAAAACATTGAAAATGATAGGGAAACACCAGATAGGTTTGTGTGAGGAATGTCAGGAAGAGGAGTCAGTAGAACATGTAATTCTGAGTTGCAGGAAGTATGGGATACTGACAGAGATGATGAGAATTAATCTAAGGGAATTGGGGGTGCAGGAATTCACATTAAAAGGGTTACTGGGCATGGGTGAGAGGGCACAGGTCAGGGTACTTTTAGCTTTCTTAAGGGATACAGGGTTTTTTTTTATAGGATATGATGGATAAGCAGGAATAGGGTACTAGGATGGCCAAAGGATAAAGTGTAGATTAGGGTATGTGTGTGTCTGTGAAAGGGTGAAGGGATTTAGAATGTAAGTCTATCCTCTGATCTACACTCCGGAGCAGAAGGTGGCGGTAATGCACCATTAAGCTGGGTGTCAACTGCCATAAAAGAAGAAGAAGAAGAAGAAGAAGAAGAAGAAGAAGAAGACTGGAAAATCGTATTTGCCACTCCACTCTTCAAGAAGGGAGAGAGGCAGAAGAAAGGAAACTATATTTGGTTAGTCTGGCCTCAGTGGGACAGAAGATGTTGGAGTCGGTTATTAAGGATGAGGTCTCAGGGTACTTTGAGGCATATGATCAAATAGGCTGTAGTCAGCATGGTTTCCTCAAGGGAAAATCTTACTTGACAAATCTATTATCTGATAATGATTTTGATGATGGAATTGATGGCTTTGTTGCAAAGTTTGCAGATGATATGAAGATGGGTGGAGGGGCAGGTAGTTTTGAAGGAGTAGAGAGGCTACAGAAGGACTTAGACAGATTAGGAGAATGGGCAAAAAAGTGGCAGATGGAATATAGTGTCAGGAAGGGTATGATCATGCACTTTGGTAGAAGAAATGAAAGGGTTGACTATTTTCTAAATGGAGAGAAAATACAACAAAATTACATTCCAGAATCTAGTGATTCTTGAAGAATCATGGCTAATGCCACCATGATCTCTTCTGCTCCTCCTTCAGAACTCTGGGATGCATACCATCTGGTCCAGGTGACTTATCTACCTTCAGGTGCAAGTGGAGAAGGAAGTCCTTGAGCAGAATTTCCTAAAGGACTGGAGTATAAAAGCCAGGATATAATGTTGAGACTTTATAAACACTGGTGAGCCCTCACTTGGAGTATTGAGAGCAAGTTTGGTCCCCTTATCTCACAAAGGATATGCTGAGGCTGGAGAGGGCTGAAAGGAGGTTCACAGAAAAGATTCCAGGATTGAACGGCTTGTCATATGAAGAGCGTTTGATGGCTCTGGGCCTGTATTCACTAGAATTCAGAAGAATGAGGGGTGACCTCATTGAAACCTATCGAACGGTGAAAGGCCTTGATAGGGTGGAAGTGGAAAGGATGTTTCCTATGGTGGAAGCAGAATAGAGGGGTGTCCTTTTAGAATGGAGATGAGGAGGAATTCCTTCAGCCAGAGAGTGGTGAATCTGTGGAATTCTTTGTCACAGGGAGCTGGCAGTTGTGAAGGTCAAGACTGTATGTACAGTTAAGGCAGAGGTTAATAGATTCTTGACTGGTCAGGCCATGAAGGAATACGGGGAGATGGAAGGAGAATGGGGCTGAGAGCGAAATTGGATCAGCATTGATGAAGTGGCAGAGCTTTTGCACAGTACTGTAAGGGAACACCTATGCTGGTTTCAACCCAAGATGTTGACAATGCCTTGCCTTCCCGCATGTGCTGCTCGACCCTAAGAGTTCTTCCAGCAGATTGTTTCCTGCTCTTCATCGAGCCATTATATTGTATCTTCTTACCTAACAATGTGAAAAGTCAGTGTTTCAAGAATCTGACTCACAACCAGCTTCTCAGGAGCAATTAGAAGTGTGCAGTAAATAATGGCCAGGTGCCCAGATCCAATGCAAGAATAAAATTACTTAAGTGGAAAGCTATATGATATATTTAACCCATTTCTTTTAGTTGAATATAATCTAATCTATCGTAGTTAAGTAAAAAAAGATGTGGCTTTAAACTCCATTCCAGATGTAAGCTGTTCCCAGGCTAGACATTCTCATGCACAGAGCAATGCACAGTAAAGTGGTACCAGCTTCTCGCAGGACCACAGGGAGTGATTTTCTGACATGCACAATGTGCAAACAGTTTTGTGTGTGTGTGTTTCCCAAGTCCAGGCTTTTCAGTGGAGGAAGGCACAATTCACAGCAGAAACAGGTGCATACAAATGCGATCTCTGGCTCATGTAGAAGCAGCTTTTAACCAGAACTGTGCTTTAGTGCGGTGGGTCACAGTTGGAAGTGGCACCTCAGGAGTGATCAGCTGGAGGTGGGAGCAAGCATTGCTGACCTACAGTATGCAGTGGACCATCCTGCATGGAAATGACCGCAACACCATAGTTCCATGTATTGATCAAGGCTCCAAATATATAAAATTGTGAGAATCGTATTGTGCATATAGAGTAGGTACTGAGAGACTTTTTCCCGGGGTGAAAGTATTAAATACTACAGAGCCACCGCTGCCTGTAAGGAGTTTGTACGTTCTCACTGTGACCACTCCTCTCACAGCCCAAGAGTATACCAGTTGCTAGGTTAATTGATCACTGTAAATTGTCCCTTGGATAGGCTAGGATTAAATCAGGGAATTGCTGGGCAGAGTGGCTCACCTTGAAGAGTCAGAAGAGCCTATTCTGTGCTGTATCTCAATAAGACCGTAAGACCATAAGATCATAAGATATAGGAGCAGAGTTAGGTCATTTGGCCCATCAAGTTTGCTCTGCTGATCCAATTTTCCTCTGCCCTAATCTCCTGCTTTTTCCCCGTATCCCTTCATGCCCTGACCAATCAAGAATTTATCAACCTCTGCCTTAAATATACATAATGACTTGGCCTCCACAGCTGCCTGTGGCAACGAATTTGATAGATTCACTACTCTCTGGCTAAAGAAATTCCTCCTCATCTCCATCTGAAAAGGACACCCTCTCCTCTGAGGCTGTGCCCTCTGGGTCTTAGACTCACCCACCGTAGGAATACCCTCTCCACTTCCACTCTATTGTATAAATACAAAAATTACAAGTTTAAGATGAGAGATGAAAGGTATAAAGGGGATGTGCACAGGGTCACAGAGTCATAAAGTATTACAGTGCACGAACAGGCCATTCAGCCCATCAATTCTGTGACAGCATGTTGGTGGGTGGCCAAGTGGTTAAGGCGTTTGTCTAGTCATCCAAAGGTCGCTAGTTTGAGCCTTGGCTGAGGCTTGCATGTGTGTCCTTGAGCAAAGCACTTAACCACACATAGCTCTGTGACAACACCGGTGCCAAGCTGTATGGGTCCTAATGCCCTTGGACAACATCAGTGGCGTGGAGAGGGGAGACTTGCAGCTTGGGCAACTGCCAGTCTTCCATAAAAAAAACCTGCCCAGGCTTGCGCCCTAGAAACTTTCCAAGGTGCAAATCCATGGTCTATCGAGACTAACGGAGGCCTACACTTCTGTGTCAGCCTGCTTTTTTGCCTCATCCCATCTACCTGTACCCGGACCATAGCCCTCTGCACCTCTCTCACCCATATACCTATCCAAACTTCTCTTAAATGTTACAGTTGAATTTGCATTTGCCACTTACATTGACAGCTCATTCCACACTCACACCTCTATCTAAGTGAAGCAGTTCCCCCTCAGATTCCGCTTTAGCATTTCACCTTTCACCCTAAACCTATGACCTGTGCAAGGGAGATGGTAGAGGCAGGTATGACAGAACTGTTTAAGAGGCATTTAGACAGTCACATTCACAGGCAAGGAATAGAGGGACAAGGGCTACATGCAGGCAAATGAGATAAGGGAAGAGTGGAGATGGATACTAGGAGGTGAAAGGTATCAAAATCACAGGGCTGTAGATTTTGACTCTGACCTTCATGGACAAGGTAGTCAAAGCATAAAGTATCAAGCTTCAGTGAGGACAAAGGATGCAGCTCGAGTGGTGTACTTTTTGATTGCAGTGTTTCAGGGAAAATGAGGTTACTGGAACAATTTTCCTGTGAGTAAATAATAGCTGCTGTATTTCTGATTAGTGAGCAGACAGATTTTGCATGATGCTTTAGTGCTAACATCACAAAGGGTCATTTACACACAAAGAAAGTGTCTGAGAGCCAATGAAAATCTGCCAAAATTTAAGGAGACAAGCACCCATCCCTGCAGGAAGCAAGTCATTCAGAAACTCACACAAAATTGTTCTAATCCCAATTAACCTGATATTTTGAGTTGTGCGAATCAGTTCATTGCCCACAGAGTTAAGCAACAGGTCCGTGACCTTTCATCGAAAGCCCCGCTGGTGTAATCAGCGTTTCTGCAGTGGATAGACAGGTCCCCCCACATTTCATTCCTCATGCACAATACTGATTGCAGTACTCACATGCACACCGGCAAGATATTTACTCTTCAGATAGCAATCTACTAATTTTAAAGCACTTTGGAATGCACAAGGTCCTGTTAAGGTGCCATATAAATGTTTACTAAATTAATCTTTCTATTGTTTATACAGTAGACTCTCCCACCTAATCTCCTGATAAGAAGCTGTACATAAATAATCCATGTGCCCAAAAGACATTTCATCCTAAATCTTGCAAATCTAAATAAATTTCAATATCACAATCACAAATCAAATGAAAGCAAGAATTCAAATGACTCTCTTCCTACAAATTAAATTGCCGGGAAGCCCAGTGTCTATGCATTGAAACTGTCAGATATCACTTGCAGCAAATGTATAAGCTGATCTCCAGAGTTGAACTCCTCGCATTCATTCTCTGTATATTAAAAGCTCAATGCACCAGGCAGGGGAAGAGGATAATAGGAAGCCTGACGTCGCAGATAATTCCTTTCCTCAATTCCTATTGTCCCGAGTGCCTTTATGCCTCGTGTGAGATAAGGTCGCTGAGGATGCCGAAATTCACAGCGTTACACTATAAGGCAATCTTCTTTTGTGCTGCTGACGCTGCCCTCTTCCCCCCACTGTCTTTCAATTATTTGTAAAGAAAATTCGAGGTCAGCTCCTTATGTTTGGTGTTTTGTGAACGTTGCCCAGGGGGTCATCCTCTTGGGAATGTCAGTCGCTTTGCACAGAATTGCCAACTCATTTTGCACATGTCATTGCAATGCTGAGGAGTTACTTAAATCCTTACTGCTTGTCAGAGATACTGTGGCGCACATTTTGGCAGGCTCTTACATACTCCTCAACCTCTATGGCCTGACACCCAATGTACATTATCAAATAAGTCCCCAGGTTTAAATCGATAACCTTTTCATATCTCCAAAGCACAAATGCAAATGAAGAGCCCAGGGTGTAGGCTTCTCCTGAAGGCTCTGACACAGTTCTACAGACACTGCCTGCACAAACAGTTGGCCATTCTTTACGTGGGGAGCGAGTGAATGCCAGCAGAGTTCGCACCACCAATGACTCTCTCTTTTTGCAAGACCAAGGTAAAATAAAAACAGAAGATGAATGAAAAACTCAATAGGTCAGGCAGCATATGTGTAGAGAGGAACAAGCTCAAAGCTCAAAAGTAAAGTAATTATCAAAGTATGTGTATTCCACCATATACTACCTTGAGATTTATTTTTGCAGGTGTTCACAGTAGAGCACAGAAGTACAATAGAATCAATGAAAAAAGACTTACAAAGACTGACGAACAACCAATGCGCAAAGAAGGAAACAAACTATGCAATAAGTAAATTATATATTGCTAACACGAGTTGTAGGGTCCTTGAAAGAAGCTGGGAGCAGAGGATGAACCGGCGTTCGGCTCGCTACTTCATGTCCGTCAGGATCCCCCCACTTGGGCCTGTTCCGTCTGTCTACGCTTGGGTCCACGCCTCCAGATTCGAAAGCAGCTCCTGGACTGGCTGCACTCCCCTCAGTGCTGAACTCTCTCTGTGGCTGTGGACTCACTTTCGAGGACTCTTTGGTTCCTGTCCTGTGTGTATTTATTTACGTTTTTAAATATTTGCACGGTTTATTCCTTTACTGCACATTGGATGCTTGACGGCATTTGTTGTGTTTGGTTTCTCGAGGATTTGGTTGTGTTTTTGTTTTGCGGCTGCCTGAGAGAAGATGAATCTCA
The DNA here is from genome assembly GCF_048418815.1 of Hemitrygon akajei. NCBI lineage: Eukaryota > Metazoa > Chordata > Chondrichthyes > Myliobatiformes > Dasyatidae > Hemitrygon > Hemitrygon akajei. The sequence continues at coordinate 19,983,466 of NC_133139.1, read as the reverse complement.
AAGTTGTATATAGTTTAATAAATGTAATTTGCGCTTTGAACTTTGAAGCTTTATGGTTAAAGGGTAATAACTGTTCCTGTACTTGGTGGTGTAGGACCTATGGGTCCTGTACCTCCTTCCTGAGAGAAGGAGAAGAGATCAGAGGTGGCAGATATTAAATCTGAGACCAGAAACTGTCAGAAGAGATAGGTTTTAAGCAGCATCTAAGGCAAGGGTTTGCAACCTGGGGGCGCCACGGGCCCCTTGCTTAATGGTATTTGGTCCGTGGCATAAAAAATGTTGGGAACTCCTGATCTAAAGGGAGAACATGAGGTAACTGGATACAGGGAACAGATTCCAGAGCTTAGGACCCTGGAACCTGAAGCACAGTCACCACTGATGTGGTGGTTTCATTCATGGACAAATGGAAGCAGAAATTGTCATGAATTGCATAGCGGAAGGGATTTACAGAGATTGGGAGGGTGAGGACATGTTGGGTGAGACTTTTAGACCAAAAGGGTGTAACTATTAAAAAGGATGGAAAGGTGAGAATATTAGAGAAAAATAAAACAGTAGCGGGTAGGATTGTGGGCATGCTATGTGGGAGCTGGAATGTTTGGTGACACACGTGGGCTGCCCCCAGCATGCCCTTGGGTGTGATGTTTGTTTATGTAAATGACATATTTCACTGTACCGTAGATTCCGGACTACAGAGCGCACCTGATTATTAGCCGCAGGCTCTAATTTTAGAAATAAAATCAATTTTTTAATTGTAAAGGCCGCACCGGATTTTAGGCCGCACCGCTACTTTTAAATATACATACGTATCGGTAACACAAATTACGTTGCATATACTTTTTTACTGAACAGCACGAACAACATTCCAATATCTCCTAGCGACTGGTAAAAATATATATATTGCAGCCTACCAGGAAAAGTTATTGATCGACTTTAACTTAAAAGCAGCGTTTTCGATCGGGTCTAATCGGGTCTGACGCTTGCGCAATGCGATCGGGTCTAATCGGGTCTGACGCTTGCGCAATGCGCTCGGGTCTAATCGGGTCTGACACGCTTGCGCAATGCGATCGGGTCTAATCGGGTCTGACACGCTTGCGCAATGCGATCGGGTCTAATCGGGTCTGACGCTTGCGCAATGCGCTCGGGTCTAATCGGGTCTGACGCTTGCGCATTGCGATCGGGTCTAATCGGGTCTGACGCTTGCGCAATGCGCTCGGGTCTAATCGGGTCTGACGCTTGCGCATTGCGATCGGGTCTAATCGGGTCTGACGCTTGCGCAATGCGCTCGGGTCTAATCGGGTCTGACACGCTTGCGCAATGCGATCGGGTCTAATCGGGTCTGACGCTTGCGCAATGCGCTCGGGTCTAATCGGGTCTGACGCTTGCGCATTGTGATCAGGTCTAATCGGGTCTGACGCTTGCGCAATGCGCTCGGGTCTAATCGGGTCTGACGCTTGCGCATTGCGATTGGGTCTAATCGGGTCTGACGCGCTCGGGTCTTGCTTCGAGTATTTTCCATGTTGATGAGGGTGAGTACAAATGACTGATTTACAATAATTTAATTGTGAAAGTGCGCTTGATTTATCGTACAATTTCATTGGACCTCTGTGAACTACTCATCAATTTTATTGGTCTACTGTTACGAGGCAAAATGTTTACGAGGCGGCATGAAAAAAAAACCATGTATTAGCCGCTCTGGATTATAGGCCGCAGAGTTCAAAGCTGTTCAAAATGTGGGAAAAAAGTAGCGGCTTATAATCCGGAATCTACGGTATATTTCAATACACATGTGATAAATAAATTAGAATCTTGAATCTTGGAGAGAGCAAAGGAAAAGGTGCGTGAAAGGATCGCGTTGTCAAGTTTGCTGATGGTGCAACAGTGGTGGGGCTCATCGCCAACAATGATGAGACAGTCTACAGAGCCTGAGGCCTGTAACCTCTTCCTGAATGTCAACAAGACAAAGGAGGTGGTTATTGACTACAAGGAAACTCGTACCACTCACACTCCTCTTTACATCGGTGGCACAGCAGTTTTAAACTCCTGGGAGTGAACATCTCGCACCAGCTCTCATGATCCCAGAATACGTTCCACACAATCAGGAAAGGTCACGAATGCTTTTACTTTCTGAGGAGGCTGGACTATTGCACATCTGCACTCACGGCAGTCTGCGGATGTGCAGCAGTGAGCGTTCTAACAATCTGCATCACTGCATGGTACAGAAACTGCACTGTGGTGGACAGGAAAGCATTACAATTGGTAGGCAAAACTGCCTAATGCATCAACAGCACCAGCTTACCCGCCATCAAGGACATATATACAGAAAGGTGCCAGAAAACTGCAAGGAATATGAAGGATGTTACCCTGCTACCGTGCTCATGGACTGTTCGTCCCACTCCCATCAGTGCCTAGTGTCACTTTATGGACATATAATTAATCTATATAATTATATATTTATATTTGGTCACCAAATTACAGGAAAGGTATTAATAAGGTTGAAAGAGTGCAGAGAAGGTTTACAAGGATGTTGCCGGGACTTGAGAAACTGAGTTACAGAGAAAGGTTGAATAGGTTAGGACTTTATTCCCTGGAGCGTAGAAGAATGAGGGGAGATTTGATAGAGGTATATAAAATTATGATGGGTATAGATAGAATGAATGCAAGCAGGCTTTTTCCACTGAGGCTAGGGGAGAGATAAAACAGAGGATATGGGTTAAGGGTGAAGGGGGAAAAGTTTAAAGGGAACATTAGTGGGGGCTTCTTCACACAGAGAGTGGTGGGAGTGTGGAATGAGCTGCCAGATGAAGTGGTAAATGCGGGCTCGCTTTTAACATTTAAGAAAAACTTGGACAGGTACATGGATGAGAGGTGTATGGATGGATATGGTCCAGGTGCAGGTGAAAGGGACTAGGCAGAAAAATGGTTTGGCACAGCCAAGAAGGGCCAAAAGGCCTGTTTCTGTGCTGTAATGTTCTATGGTTATATGGTAAGCATATAAGCTGGTGCCAAACTGTATCAGTCTCTGCCGTATCTTTGGGTTGATTAGGTGTGTGGAGAGGAGGAGCTTGCTGCACGGCCAACAGCTTTCTCTTCATATCGTACTGCCCAGGCTTGTGTATCCAGACAGCTAGGATGCAGAATCCATGGTCAACCCTGACCTACGGAGGCCTCACTTATACGAGCTATTTTCACGTTTATATTTATTGTGTTTTTTTATTATTATCGTGTTCTTTATCTTTTTGTGTTTTTTTTTGGCTGCATCAGATCTGGAGTAACAATTATGTCATTCTGCTTTACACTGGTGTACTGGAAAAGACATTGCACAATCTTGAACATTATCTCAGCTCTACCGTTAGATTAGTGCTTTTTCCCCCCTTCGGTCAAGCTTGCTTTGTTAGAAGTTGCACTTTGTTATTTGCCCTACTAAAGAGGGATACAGGGAAGACCCTGCAGTGTGTCCGGAGGAGATGTGAGCTGAAGATAAGAAATGAAATTTGAAGCTACCAGCAGAGCACAGAGAGAGAAAAAACTGAATTATAGAAATTATAAGCTCGAAACGGGTGATCGTTGAACTCCGATTTGGTCTTGAAGTCTATAATATGAATTTTGGGCTAATTATGTGCTGTTCCTCAAGCTTCTTCTTGAGTCCAGTGGCTGTACTCTGGACCATCTGAGGTTGACAAGACCAGCTTTTTCTCTTTCCATTATGCTGATGACAAAGATAAACATCCCGATCTCACTGAGGCAGGAGATAAACAAGTGGACATCAACAAGGGTGAAGGAGTCTAAAGTTTGACTCAACAGAGTGGATTTTAAGGAGGAAAGGGAGATGGAAAGATAGGGGCGTTTATAAAGGAAAAGATAGAAATTGTTGGAATGGCTGCCAATGGACTGGCCTTGGAAAGGAGTTTCTGGTCCCTTGGGAATGAGGGTGACTGATTTCAAGTCTTGTATGGTTTTTGATGAAACCACTGTGGGACTCGCAGACTCTTCTTTTTGTGGGGTAGAAGGTTTTGATAGGAAGGGGTTAGAATCTGTTGCTAATTTGGCTCTTCCCACCATTGAGATACTGTAACGCAAAACCCTGCAGATGCTGGAAATGTGGAAAAAAAACTGAAAATGGCAGAAGCATTATTATCATTGACTTATATGACATGAAATTAGTTGTGTTGTCTCCAAACTGTACCAGAGACATAAAATTTACTATAACTTACAAAAACAAACAATGCACAAAAAAAAGCAATAATGACCATTCACAAAATCTGTTGATGAAGGGGTAGAAGCTCTCCCGAAAATAATTCTGGGAATGAAAGGGTTGTTATATGAGGAGCGTTTGATGGCTCTGGGCCTGTACTTGCTGGAGTTTAGAAGAATGAGGGGGGATCTCATTGAAAGCTATCGATTATTGAAAGGCACAGATAGAGTGGATGTGAAGAGGATGTTTCCTATAGTGGAATAGTTTAGGATCAGAGGGTGCAGATCAGAATAGAGGGAAGACCCTTTAGAACAGAGAAGAGGAGGAATTTCTTTAGCCAGAGGCAGGTGAATCTGTGGAATTCATTGCCATAGATGGTTGTGGAGAGCAAGTCCTTGGGTACATTTAAAGCAGAGGTTGATAGGGAGGGTGTCAAAGGTTACAGGGAAAATGCAAGAGAATGAGATTGAGAGTGATAATAAATCAGTCATGATGTAACAGCAGTATGGACTCAATTGGGCCAAATGGCCTAATTCAGCTCCTATGTCTTGTGGTCTTCAGCAGACCAGATAGCATCTAAGGAGAGAGAAACAGAGCTGACATTACAGGTCAAAGAACCCTTGTAAGAACTGGAAAAGTGAGAAGGCAAGTATAATCTAAATTCCAGTGGTGTGTGAGTGGGCGAAGAGAACGAAGGTATGTCTAAATAGTGCGGAGACTGGGATTGCCCAGGTCAGGTAACACAATGCTGTTAGTACTGTCTGGTTAATAAGTGAATAAGAACAGATAGTGAGAAAGAGAATAATGGACAAGAGAATAGCTCAAGCACTGTGAGTGGCAGAACTCCAAAACACAGCCTCCAGAATTGAGGGAGGACATTCTTGCTATTGAGGGAGTGCAGCATAGGTTCACAAGGTTAACTCCCGTGATGGTGGGACTGTCATATGTTGAAAGATTGGAGCGACTGGGCTTGTATACACTGGAATTTAGAAGGATGAGAGGGGATTTGATTGAAACATATAAGATTATTAAGGGATTGGACACTCTAGAGGCAGGAAACATGTTCCCGATGTTGGGGGAGTCCAGAACCAGAGGCCACAGTTTAAGAATAAGGAGTAGGCCATTGAGAACAGAGTTGAGGAAAAACTTTTTCACCCAGAAAGTTGTGGATCTGTGGAATGCTCTGCCTCAGAAGGCAGTGGAGGCCAATTCTCTGGATGCTTTCAGGAAAGAGTTAGATAGAGCTCTTAAAGATAGCGGAGTCAAGGGATATGGGGAGAAGGCAGGAACTGGGTACTGATTGTGGATGATCAGCCATGGTCTCAGTGAATGATGGTGCTGGCTTGAGGGGCCGAACGGCCTACTCCTGCACCTATTGTCTATTGTCTAACAGAGCAATTGCTGAAAATCTTAAACCAAGGAGAATTTTAGAAGTAGGCATTAGAGAAGCCAACATTCATGGATAGGGTGTCAGGGAATTGTCAGACGTGGGTTAGGAGTTACAGCGTAGGGATAACAGGTGTTAATACAAACAAGTACCAGCCAGTCTTCAAAATGTAAATGAGAAGTCTTCAAAATGTAAAGGGCTCATTTAAATGTAAAGTAGAAACAGTAATCTACTAAACACAGGCTGCTGGCCCACAGCAGGGGGCTCGCTGCTCAAGATATGGTTTGCAAAGTGATGCGGCCATGAGACGCTCTTATCTGTATCAGCCAAGTGGAACACAATGGGTCTATGTTAATCGGTCTATATCAAACAAGGCACCTACAGCCTAAGTTAATTTGCCCCCTTCTTCCAAAGATCAAGGAGGGCTGTCAGACCAGACTAAACTTGCTTATTCAGTTTATCAAACGTGGTCATAGGCATACCTCTCTCCAGCAATAACCAGGGCATTTGTACACTCAGAGGGTCAGCCCTCATAACACTAATCTTGTACATCTGTGTTCTCTATCTTCAGAAGTTTTTAGACCATCTGTGTGAATTAATTTTCCCCAGCAAAGGTCTTTGATCATTCAGAGGTATCTTATCAATTTCAATGTGCTTCTACTGTAAATATGCACTTCAGAGGAGCCATTTATCAGATGCAAAATATTGAAGAAACTGAGGCAACACACAAAAAATGCTGGTGGAACACAGCAGGCCAGGCAGCATCTATAGGAAGAAGCAGTCGACGTATCGAGCCGAGACTCATCGTCAGGACTAACTGAAAGAAGAGATAGTAAGAGATTTGAAAGTGGGAGGGGGAGGGGGAGATCCGACATGGTAGGAGAAGGCAGGAGAGGGAGGGATGAAGCTAAGAGCTGGAAAGTTGATTGGCAAAAGGGAGACAAGGCTAGAGAAGGGAAAGGATCATGGGACGGGAGGCGCAGGGAGAAAGAAAGGGGGAGGGGAAAGCACCAGAGGGAGATGGAGGGCAGGCAAGGAGTGATTGTGAGAGGGACAGAGAGAGAAAAAAGAGTGAGAGAAAAAAAGGGAAATAATAAATAAACAAACAAACAAACAAATAAATAGATATATAAGGGATGGGGTAAGAAGGGGAGGAGGGGCATTAACGGAAAGTTAGAGAAATCAATGTCCATGCCATCAGGTTGGAGGCTAGCCAGACGGAATATAAGGTGTTGTTCCTCCAACCTGAGTTTGGATTCATCTTGACAGTAGAGGAGGCCATAGATTGACATATCAGAATGGGAATGGGACGTGGAATTAAAATGTGTGGCCACTGGGAGATCCTGCTTTCTCTGGCAGACAGAGCGTAGGTGTTCAGTGAAGCAGTCTCCCAGTCTGTGTTGGGTTTCACCAATATATAAAAGGCCACACCGGGAGCACCGGACGCAGTATACCGCACCAGCCGACTCACAGGTGAAGTGTCGCCTCACCTGGAAGGACTGTCTGGGGCCCTGAATGGTGGTGAGGGAGGAAGTGTAAGGGCAGGTGTAGCACTTGTTCCGCTTTCAAGGATAAGTGGCGGGAGGGAGATTGGTGGGAAGGGATGTGGGTGGGGGATGGATGGACAAGGGAGTCACATAGGGAGCAATCCCTGCGGAAAGCAGAAAGAGGGGGAGGGAAAGATGTGCTTGGTAGTGGGATCCCATTGGAGGTGGTGGAAGTTACAGGGAATTATATGTTGGACCCAGAGGTTGGTGGGATGGTAGGTGAGGGCAAGGGGAACCCTATCCTCTTCCTCCCCTTCTTACACCATCCTTTATTTATTATATTTTCCATTTTTTTCCTCTCTCTCTGTCCCTCTCACAATCACTCCTTGCCTGCTCTCCATCTTCCTCTGGTGCTCCCCTCCCCCTTTCTTTCTCCCTGCGCCTCCTGTCCCATGATCCTCTCCCTTCTCTAGCCTTGTATCCCTTTTGCCAATCACCTTTCCAGCTCTTAGCTTCATCCCTTCCCTTTCTGCCTTCTCCTATCATTTTGGATCTCCACCTCCCCCTCCCACTTTCAAATCTCTTGCTATCTCTTCTTTTGGTTAGTCCTGATGAAGGGTCTCGGCCCGAGACGTCGACAGTGCTTCTCCCTATAGATGCTACCTGGCCTGCTGTGTTCCACCAGCATTTTGTGTGTGTTGCTTGGATTCCAGCATCTGTACATTTCCTTGTGTTGAAGAAAGTGATTTCATGGTAGCTTTTGAAAACTACCTATGGGCACCATTGTCCTCAAGAGCATAAAATCTTGATGTAGTTTGGGTTTGGGAAACTCTACCGAGAGGGTCTCCAAGAGAATGTTTGTCATAATTAGTAAAGATTTTCTTCTTCATCAGCTCTTCCCAGGGACACACATGGAGACGATCATCAAGTGCTGCTGACAGATCATCAATTCGGTGAAAGACGCTCTGTGGTCAGCCCGAAACTTGATGGTGTACAGCCCCTCAATTATATTGTCTAATACGAACCCCCAGAGTGCCACGTGAGTGGATGAATTACTTTAAACTGTATGGAATGTAATGATAATGTCTGTAAAGTGTTCAGTGTTATTGAACGATTTATTATTGTAAATACTTTTATTGTGAATAAATTTTATTTTGATAATTAAAAAAATAAAGACTTTCCTATCCATCAGCTGCTCCACTTACTCCAGTGACTTTGTCACAGTCACAACAAGAGCAAAACTGATCTATTGTTACAGTGGGCGACTTCACGTCGAAACTGGCTGGTTCTAACTCAAACAGAAAAAGTTGCTTTTCACAAATAGTTGAATTTGATATTGAATCCCAAGGAGCCTAAAAGGTTAACCCAATGTCTTACTGCTCGGTGGTTCATTATACTATAGCACTAGAAGAGTAATTGAAAGAAAGGTAAAGATCATATCTTGTGCCTTTTTTCACCTCTGGGGAATTACTTCCAGCACTTTTTACTTTAATAAATGGAGTAATCAGGTGATAAAACAGATAATACTGGAAATGCTTTGTAGGCCAAGCAGCCTCTATGAAGAGAGGAGCAGAATTAATATTTCACGTCAGTGAGCTTTCATCAGAACATTTTACCTCTCTCACACCAAAGATGTTCCCCGACTTGCTGAGTGTTTCATCTGGACTTCCTTTACCTTCAGGGATAAAGATTAGCTTTATTTGTCGCATGTTAACATGTGCTAAAGTGTACTGTTTGTGTCAAATTAAATCAGTGAGGATGGCGCTGGGCAGCCTGCAATTGTCACCATGCTTCCAACACCAACAAAGAGTTAAAACACAAAAATACAACTGCAGATGCTGTGGATCAAAGAATACGTACACAACGTACACAACCCACTTCAACTCTGTCTCTCATTCCCATCTAGATATGTCCATCCATGGCCTCCTCTACTGCCATGATGAGGCCAAACTCAGGATGGAGGAGCAACACCTCATCTACCGTCTGGGTAGCCTCCAGCCTGGTGGTATGAACATTGAATTCTCCAATTTCTGGTAATTCCCCCTTCCCCTAACCCAGGTCCCTCTCTGCCTCTCTGCCTCTCTTCCCTTTCAACTTTCTGCTTCTTTATCTCTACAGTTCTTTCATGCTTATCCCCTCCCCGTCCCCCCTTTATCTTTCCTCTGATTGGTTTTCCACCTGGCGCCTCTAGGCCCTACCCCCTCCCCTATCTCTATTACTGCGCTTTGGCCCTCTCTTCCCCCCCCCCCCCCATTCCTGATGAAGGGTCTCGGCCCGAAATGTTGGCTACTCTTTTCTCATGGATGCTGCCTGACCTGCTGAGTTCTTCCAGCGTTGTGTACGTAACAACAAAGAGTTCCCGCTAACCCTAACTACACATCTTGGGAGTGTGTTAGAAAACCAGAGCACCCGGAAGAAACACACACGGGGTTGGAGAGAACATACAAACTCCTGTTACGTATTCGGGCAACAATAATATAGATGAGTTAGGCAAGGGGTTTTATAACAAATAACACGTTTATTAAACACTGATAACAAACCCCCTTCAAATGTAAACAAACCCAAACAATGGTCCGAGCTCAGCTGCTGACAGCTGGTCAGACAGTTCTTAATAGCTTTGCAGTCTCAAACAGTCTTTAAAGTAGTATTGAAAAGAACTCAGCTTTTTTAAAACGATATGTCGAAAGAAAGCAGTATTTTAAAACGATATGCCGACAGTTCAAAAGCTCACGGTACTTTTAAAAGGAGAGACTTTTTAAAGCGATTTAAATTCTCTTCCACGTCGATGTCCTTCGATTCCCAGCGTCGAACTCCCACGTCGAATTTTATTAAATATAACAACTTAAAGTGACTGACCTCTCTTCCACACTATTCTCAAACCCTTTCTGGTCATCCCAGGGGTCAACAGCGAGAATAGTCAACGAAATCCTTCCGAATGAGGATCAAACAAGGTCGAAGGCAATCCATCGAAAATCGATTTTTCTTGATCTCCAAACTTCACTCTCCATTAGCAAAGAAACCGTTGGCTCTGACCTTTTAAACTTTAGGCATTAACAAAACTTCATTTTTAACTAAACTGCGTCATCCTTTTAAATCACGCAGTGACATGAAGTCATCTTGGCAAATCCAGCCACGAACTGCCCCACCTGACAGGGTGGGTCTTCCTTTTATACCCTGTAGAAAAAACCTGTCACATGACCTCTACTGGCGGGAAAATGACATCACTCCACCATTACCTCATGTCCAGTATAACTTCAACCCCAGTCACGTGACAAGGGTACCACTATCACGTGTCACGGGTACGTAACACTCCTTAGAGACAGTGGCGGGAATAGAAATACAATCTTACAGCAGCAATGCGCAAATTGTGATACTACCGTGCTTCCTATATTGACCTCATCTTCCAAATTTTTACTCGTTATCGAAGGAAGCAATTGGTACCAAGTAAAAGCCCACAAGCAGATGTGAGAAGGACAACCCACCAGTTCTTGTAAAATATCTGAGGGATCCAAATAACCAGAACACTATGAAAAACCCAGTTCTTCCTTGATCAATGTCACAAAACTGATAGCATTATTCTGAGTTGTCAGATTGATTTAAACATTTTGAGACAGGAAATGCAGCAACACAGCACTCACTGAAATGCAACTAATTATAACTTAAAAGTATTGGCATTGAGTTGTAGCCAGTGGCTCAGAGGCAATATTGGTAACCAACTCAACACACACAAGTAAAAATGCACCCCATTCATCCACTGACTTTACCCATTTTACAATGTACAGTCAATATAGCACTGATTAATCTGATGATCTCTCACTTCCAATAGTTACTTGTGTAATGTTTTCTGATTACGCTGCCAATTCAGAAACCTGACAGACAAAATGCCAGACGCAAGTACCAATAACGAAAAGCTGAAATGTGTATTTACTAAACCTCACTTCCATTTTGTTCCACATTTTCTCCTTTAATATTCCCCTCCATCCCCCATCCCAATGACATTATTTACTTCAAGTATGGACTCTTTACCCTGGACACAGTTCCAGAGTAATAGATACCTTCGCATAGCTTGTTCAAGTCATTACTCTTCATGCTTCAGGTTTGACACCAAGCAGCAATAAGTGAGGCAGCCATGCCAAGTCAAATGCTGTCCTTATCTGGACACTCAGACACTACCTCGTGCTACTCAGACTGGGATCTGCTATAACAATATTGCCTTGAAACATGAGATGATCTCTATTAATTTCATAGTGATTATTTGCACAGAATGGATGCATTATAATCACAGATTCTGTTCCCCAGTCACTTATTCCACTCTTCTCCTTGCCAACAGCATGCAACTGCTAATAGTCTTTGTGTTATGTTTGACATCAAGCTGAGCTGTGGAGCAGCATCAATAATAACGTGCCTTTCCCCTCCATGATCTTGCTTGTTTCCGCTTTACCTCAGCTCATCCGCTGAAATCCTCACCCATTTCCTTATTACCATCAGATTTCATCGATCCCAACCACTAATGACCATCCTCCCTCATTCGGATTCAGATTCAGATCTATCTGTCAGCGTGCATCGAACGAGACAGCGAAATGTATCGTTCGCGTTAATGGCCAATACAACCTAGAGATTCACTGGGGGCAGTCCACACGTGGTGCCACACAGTCCAGTGCCGTTATAGCACACCCACAAAGCTCCGCAGAACAGCACCGAACACAAGACAACAGCAGCAAAGCAAGCTCCTTTCCTTCCACCCCCCCACCCACCTGCACAGATAGATCGCCCTCCAACTCCAATACAGGCCTTCAGCCTTCAGTCGCCATACTTCGGGCATCAGGCTTCAACCTCCAGACTATCGACCGACCTTTAGGCTCTGGTTTTCACTACCGATGCCCGGGGCTAGCCAATGACAGGACCCTAAACACTAGGCTTGAACTCCGGTACAGTAGACTGACAGGCACTCGTGCCTCCTACCTGCATGACCATGGACGACTGGTCGCTAGCCTTCAGTCGCAGAGTGGAGCCCTGGACTGAAGATGTCCTTCATCACCTGACCATGGTCACAGGCCTTTGAGTGTGGAACGGAGGCCTGGACTGTGAACGTCCTTTGTCACCCGTCCACTTCATTGTACTTCGAATGCAGAGTGGAGGCCTGACCTTTAACTTCTCCACACTCCAGTCCCTAAAGCTAAACGGACCTCTAGCTTCCCAACATTAATATTCCTAAACCCTAACATGACTTCTAACTCCCCTCTCTGTCTCCAAACCCACCTCTGCAAACTTGACAAACGCCTAAGTCTGAGCCACCATCGCTGTAAACTCAAGGGCATCCAGAGGTCAGCATCCTAATTCCTGATCTCCACTGTCCTATTAGACGATTGCCCTGTCTGTCACTGATGTACAGCAGTTTCCAAATAAGCAAAACATCAATGTCAATATTCTCATCCTTATTTTCAAACCCCAGCTTGTCCTCAACCTCCTTGTCTCCATAAATCCCTCCAGCACTATAATTCATGGAAGTCTCTACATTCCTCTGGTATCGTGATCATCCATGAATTGAACCACTCCACCAGTGATGCCTACGTTTCAGCTGGTAAGGTCCTACATTCTGGTATTTTCTCATTGCATCCAGTTACCTCTCATACACTACTTAAACTTACCTCTCTTTACAATTTTCTGGTTATATAACTAATATCCCCTTAAATGGTCTGACACAATTTTTATTTGAGAATGCTCCTCATTGCCTTGAGATACTTTGCTATATTAAAGATGCTATATAAATGTTATTTATTATCGTTGACAGGGCGAACAGGGGAAAAAAAACTGAACCATTCAATTAAATGTAATGATTTTAAATAGGAGGTCTGTGATGAAGAACCACAAACCATAGTATTCTTGAAGGCAAATTGTGTAGAGTATCGGGGAGTTGCTATACAAAGCAGAAAATTGCCAGGAGTTATCCTGGTTACAAACTTAACCCAGCCAATTACTGTCTCCTCAGACTCAATTATCAGCAAAGTATCATCGACAGTGCAATCAAGTAGAATTTACTTGCTGTAAGGGCCCTGCCAAAATGACCTGGATCTAAATACAATTACATTTGATGAGCAGTGAGCATCATTCATTATGGCAACAAAGGGGTTGAATTACTGGATAATATCTGGAAGCCTGGATTGTTAACCCTGCAATTACCAAACTACTGACTATGAAAGTACGAGGACGTCATTAAAAAAAAGAACACCCATTTCACCAATGTCCCTCAAATAAACATCTGAAATCTCTGATCCTTGCTCTGTAGACACTGCCTGAACAATCTGTCAGGCTTATCTGATACAGGCTTTTTACTTGGAACCATCAAAGTGTGGTTCCCTCTTAACCATTTGTCAGGCCCAGTCCTGCCTACACATGCAGGCCCTTCCCAGTCTCCATCCAGCTAATAGGATTCACCTGCTGCTCGTTCCAGACTCATCACCTGCAGCCTATTTAACCCCAGTTCTTAGCCACTGTCCTTTTCACTCAGCAAAACAGCAGGCCTCAACTGACTGCTCCTAGCTTTGGTTTTTCCATGCCCAAGGTTGACCTTATTGCCTCTTCTGTTTAGTTTCTGACCTCACTTGCTTTGTGGCCCCTTGTGTCTTGTTATTTTGAAGTCCGTTATTAACGTTATTGTTTACCACTAAATCGTGTCTGCTGCTTTTAGGTCAAGCCTCCTCTACATTTCCTGACACTATGTTCTTAAAGGGCCTGGAAAAACAGTTCAAGCAATTAGGAATGGGCAATGAATAGCATTCTTGCCAGTGAGCTACACATCCTGTGGATAGAACAGTAAGATGTACTGTAGGAGCAGAATTAGGCCATTCTGCCCATTGAGTCCGCACCTCCATTTGAGCATGGATGACCTACTATCCCCTTCAACTCCAAATTGCCAGGAAATTGCAAAGGGTCCAGACAGAGAAGATCCCACAGGTGGGAAAGCCACAAAACAAGGGACATAGGGTGAAGGCAATAAGCAAAAGAGCCTAAAGAATCATGAGGATTTATTTTACCCAGTGAGCAGTATGAAACTGGAATGGACTGCCAGAAATTGTAGTGGGGCCTGATCCAATAATTTTATTCAAAAAGGAAGTTGATAAATACTAGCACTGCAGGATGATGATGAGATGGTGATGGAATGAAGGAAGGGTGCAATGTTAGTATTTTGAATGTCCTTCTTGGGTTTCTTTTCACGTTGTAACCTCTCAGTAATTCCTTGTTTCAGGGGTATAGATAACAAGGAAGGCAGAACGTTGCTTTAATGCAGAGCTGTAACTGTATGAACCGAGTTATTGCTCTTGATCATCATCATTACGAGCTGTGTTGTATGATGTGGGCAGTCATGGTCTTTCCATGACCGTGATTGTCCTTGACAAACTTTGCTACAGAAGTGGTTTGCCATTGCCGCCTTCTGGGCAGTGTCTTTACAAGACGGGTGACCCCAGCCATTATCAATACTCTTCAGAGATTGTCTGCCTGGTGTTGGTGGTCACATATCCAGGGCTTGTGATCTGCTCAAGCTGCTGATACAACCATGCACCACCTGCTCCCATGGCTTCACATGAGAATGATCAGGGGACTAAGCAGGTGCTACACCTTGCCAAAGGATGTCCTGCAGGCTAGCAGAGGGAAGGAGCACCTTTGAGGAACACCTTTGGTAGAGATGTAGTACCCCACCACTAAAATTGGTCTTAATAGAGCACATATGAAGCTAAACTTCCCACTTTGTAGTACCTGGAGTGTATTTCAGGAATCCAGACCAGCAAAAAGAGTAGAGAAATGATAGAGATCTACAAAACGCACACTGCTGTGTACAATCAGAATTAAAATGCCTGAAGACACTGCCGATGCAAAAGACTCAAGAAGGTAACATGATACCCTGAAACCCAGAGTGAACAGCCGACAGGAGTTTTTGTATTGTAGTTGTTAAAATCTTTACAGCAATCTGAACTGTCTGATGAGAATATGTCAAACCTAGGCATTTTTTGGAAGGGACATTGAGACATTTTAATGAGGATGAAAGGTCGATAGGATCGACGCTTTGAGAAAAATCAGTGGTGCAAAGTGAAAAAGACAATTTAAGTTTGTCAGATGCTCTATAGAAAAATCCATTGAGTAACTGCGAGTGACACATAGATGAGCCACTTAGGCCACATCAGCTGGTTGGGATTTATTGGTAATGTGTCACCAAGCCAGAAAATGGCCAAGAAAGGTTTTTAAATGTAAAAATAATAGAAATGGCACAAAGTTTCCAGAGTTTGAATGAGAATTCACATGGAATCTTAAGGGCAACAATCAGAGCTTTCCTTGTACATTTCAATCACGGTAAGATCATGATTTAATACCTTTTTTTGCTTTTATTGTAGTCTTTTTACATCAAGGTTCCAAGGAGAATAATCCCATGCTGGATCATGGTCCAAAGAGTAGAACTTTCCCTCAGCCACCTTCCCAAAGTTCCATCTGTTCTTATGTGAACCTAGTGATTTTTATAAACCATCTATCCATTGAGGAAGAGGCAGTGCACGGTCTTAACGGTGAAATTATAACTTTTTTGTCAGATGTAATTTGAAACATCAAAACACACAGTAAAATGAATTGTCTGTGTCAACACCAAACACGACCACAAGTTTTGCCATGCTTCCGTCGCAAACAAAGCATTTCTACGAGTTACTAACCCTGACCTGTACATCTTTGGAATGTGGGAGGAAGCTGTAGCAAACCTGTAGAGAACATAGAGACTCTTTACAAACAGCAGCGGGAATCGTACCCAGATCACTGGCAAAAGAACCACACTAACCACTGCACTACTGTGTTGCCCAGTGAGGTACAACCAGTCAACATCTGAAAAGTGAGACCGTTTTCTGAAGGTCCCCTGATGCCCCTGATCAAATCTCGGTTGAGGTTTTCCCTCTGACCATGGATTAATGATAGAGTTGTGAGCAGGAATCCAGCCACCCCAGAAGGAACAATAGGTATGTATTCCATTAAACCACTGACACACCCATGATTATGACCTTGGGGTAGGGGGGTACATATCTATCAAAGGAGGTGTAAGGTGCTTCCTTCCTCTGCTAGCCTGCAGGTTACCCTCTGGCAAGGTGTAGCACCTGCTTAGCTCCCCAGTCAGGGAGGAGGTGGTGGAAGGTCATATGAGCTGCTGAGGTATATCAGATTCTTGATTGGTCAGGGTATGAAGGGATATGGGGAGAAGGCAGGAGATTGGGGGTGAGAGGAAAATTGGATCAGCCATGATGAAATGGCAGAGCAGAATCGATGGGCCCAATGCCCTAATTCTGCTGCTATATCTTATGGTCTTATCACAAGTACTGGTTATGTGATCACTGACACCAGGCAAACAATCTCTGAAGAGTATTGATAATGGCTGTGGTCACCCGTCTTAGAACAACACTGGCCAGAAGAAGGCAATGGCAAACCACTTCTGTAAACAAAATTTGCCAAGAACAATCATGGTCAGGGAAAGACCATAATCGCCTATGTGATACCGCATGGCACATGATGAACGAACGAATTGACATGAATCAAAAGGAATATCCAAGTACTCCTGCCTTTGGAGAGGATGAGGAAAGCACAGAGGAAGGACATGAATTCCTTCAGTTCCAGACTGGCTCTCTCTAGATTCTATCAATCCCTGTCTAATCCCATTCATTGTACCCAGGGGCTTTGCCATGACAAAGCAGACATCTAGTACTGTTGCTATGGAAACTCCTGAGGTCGTGGCATCTGTGATTCATGAATCTTGACAAAACTATGAGCATTAGGCTGAATGGGCATCTTCCACAACAGCAGAGGAAAATTAAATCCTTTTCTTCCAAAGCCTCTTAAAGCCCAAGGTGGTCGGTCAGGAGACAACATGGTGAACATGGTGTTTACAGACCCACGATTACAGAGACAAACAGAACATTAAGTTTGCTACTTGTGTTTAGATCTTGCCTTTATGATTTGATGAAGAATCTTTTGTGTTTAGAACATTAAGACGTATCTAAGTCTCTTTACTGCTCAAAGGCAAGAACTGTATGGTCCAGGATGTTGCTGTGTTTGACTTATAACCTTTATTTTGGTGAAAAGATGAATGGCTTTATAACAGCCACACTCAAAAAGCCCTTTTCAATAGTATCCTGGAAGCAGCAGCCTGACCTGGCAAGACAGCCGCTCTGGCAAAGTCCTGCTTCAGGTGGTTCCACATATCTGAGCACCGTGGTGGGAAAGGATGAGTTCCAAGCTCTGCCCAAATGCAGGACAGCTTAATATTGGACCCATCATACCCTTCAACATCACACACATGAAACACCGCTGTAAGAAAGCAGCATCCATCATCAGAGATCCCCACCACTCAGGTCCTGCTCCCTTCTCGCTACTGCCTTCAGGTAGAAGGTACAAGAGCCTCAGGACTTATACCACCAGGTTCAAGAACAATTACTACCCTCCCATTTATCAGTCTATTGAATAAGGGGATAATTACACTTAACTTCACTTGCCACATCATTGAAAGGTTCCCACAACTAATGATCTCACTTTCAAGGACTTTTTGTCTCATTATCTTATATTCTCGTTATTTATTGCTATTTATTTATATTTGCACTTGTACAGATTGTTGTCTTCTGCACTCTGGTTGATCTCTTGTTGATCCTGTTATCATCACTATTCTGTAGGTTTGCTGAGTATACCCACAAGGAGAAGAATCTTAGGGTTATATATAGTGACATATATGTACTTTGAAAATAAAATTTACTTTGAACTTTTGTACTTTGAAATTTGAGGTTTTCCCATTTAACAACTGCCATTTATCTTGCATTTCTAGTCTGAGAAAAACATGAGAATGAGAATCAGAATAAGATTTATTATTACTGACTTATGACTTGAAGTTTGTTTTGTGACAGAAGTACAATGCAAAGACATAAAAATTATTGTAGATTACAAAATAAATCAATAGTGTAAAACAAAAAAGGAATAACAAGGTAGTGTTCATGTGATCATGTGCAATCAGAAATCCAAAGGTGGAGGGGAAGAAGCTGTTCTTAAATCATTAAGTGTGAGTCTTCAGGCTCCAGGGTCTCCAGTGAGTCCTGATGAAGGGTCTCGGCCCAAAACAATTGACTGTTTACTCTTTTCCATAGATGTTGCCTGGCCTGCTAAGTTCCTCCAGCATTTTGTGTGTGTTCCAGTACCTCCTCCATGATAGTGGTAATTCGAAGAGGGCATGTCCCAGAAGGTGAGGATCCCTGGGCACTTCAACAGTTATGCACACCTGTAATCCTCCTACTGTATCCTGAGACATCAAAGTCCATACATAGGTGATTGGTATCACTTTCCAGTGAGCTGATTCCTGAGCTAGCCTTTCACCCTGAGCTCAGCTTCTCACATGTGTAGATCCATCCTCTAAAACAGGGGTTCTGAACATGAGGTCCATGGACTCCTTGCTTAATGGTATTAATCTATGGCATAAAAAAGCTTGGGAACCCCTGCTCTAAAACATAAAACACTAGTCGCTAAGTTGGTGATAGAAGGTTTGATGACTTTCTTTCTTTCCCTTTATCCTCTGGCTGGAGAGGCTTCAGTTCTTGGGTATGTGAAATTAAAAGCGATTTGAAATTGGATTAATATGAAGGAGAATCAAATGTAAGATACTTATGTAGAGTTATAGAGTCATAGAGTAGTAGTAGGCCTCCGTTAGTCTCGATAGACCATGGATTTGCGCCTTGGAAAGTTTCCAGGGCGCAAGCCTGGGCAAGGTTTTTTTTTAATGGAAGACCGGCAGTTGCCCAAGCTGCAGGTCTCCCTTCTCCACGCCATCAATGTTGTCCAAGGAAAGGGCACCGGTGTTGTCGTAGAGCGATGTGTGGTAAAGTGCCTTGCTCAAGGACGCACACACAGCCTCTGCCAAGGCTCGAATTAGCGACCTTCAGATAACTAAACAAATGCCTTAACCACTTGGCCACACGCCAACACAGTCATAGAGTAGTATAGCATGGAAACAGGCCCTTCAGCCCAACTCATCCATGCTGACTGTGGTGGTCATCAAGCTAATCCTATTTGTCTGTGTTTCAGCCATATCCCTCTAAGCCAATGGTTCCCAACTTGGGGTCCATGGACCTCTAGGTTAATGATAGGGGTCCATGGCATAAAAAAGGTTGGGAACCCCTGCTCTAGACCCCTCATATCCACGTATTTATCCAAACAATGCTTACACCATGCATGGCCAATGCGTCAGAAGAGATGGTGTGGCTGTGGTGAAGTGGAAAGTGGAAGAGGTTTGGTATATGGACATGGATATCCCCTTTATCAGTCACTCCAGCCCTGTTAGTAGGTTCAATTTCAGCAATTCGCTTTACCTTGCTAGTTCATAGTTCCTCTTCAGGAGGGCAATCAAGCACACACAAATTCTTCCAGTTCTTCCTTGCTGCCATCTGTTGAGTACTGTTTTCTCCCAGGAGTAAGAGGGAAGTTTGTCAGCGAGCATTATTTTGTATGTTTGGGTGACAAAGCTAAATACGTCCCAATGAGAGTGATCCATATGTCAATAGACAATAGACAATAGGTGCAGAAGTAGACCATTCGGCCCTTCGAGCCTGCACCGCCATTTTGAGATCATGTCTGATCAACTACTATCAATACCCGGTTCCTGCCTTGTCCCCATACCCCTTGGTTCCCCTATCCATAAGATACCTATCTAGCATGGACAGGAGAGAACTGAAGATGTTATTGCTGATTGGAGGAATGTAGTCAGCTGATAGAACTATAGTGAACGTAGCAGTTGATGAGGCAAATCTTACATTAGTAAGTGGAGGCAGCATTAAGAAGAGGGACGCCTCACGTCTTAATAAGCTGGTAAGGAAGGCGGGCTCTGTCGTGGGCAAAGTACGGGAGAGTATAACATCGGTAGCTGAGCGAAGGGCGCTGAGTAGGCTACGGTCAATTATGGAAAACCCTGAACATCCTCTACGTAGCACCATCCAGAGACAGAGAAGCAGTTTCAGCGACAGGTTGCTATCGATGCAATGCTCCTCAGACAGGATGAAGAGGTCAATACTCCCCAATGCCATTAGGCTTTACAATTCAACCGCCAGGAGTAAGATATGTTAAAGTGCCGGGGTTGATTGCATTTAATGTATCTAAGTAAACTACTTAAGAACTTTTTAAAAGCTATTATTAATGCTTTTTGAGAGAGTGATTTAGATGCATATCATATTTTTACTGAGTAATTTATGTAATTAGTTTTGCTAAAACAAGTGTATGGGACATTGGAAAAAATGTTGAATTTCCCCATGGGGATGAATAAAGTATCTATCTATCTATCTATCTAGCTTAACAAATGAACTTCCCTTTACATATGCATCACATCATTAAATTTCATCTTGCACTGCCCACACCTTCTGAAAGTTATTGTATGGTCCTGAATTGACCACCCCAACAATCTTTTTCCAAAACCTACATCTCCCTTCACCATATTTTACATCTAAACCTGTTGGGAAACGATAATACAGAGCTGTGCAAAAGTCTCAGTCACATATATATAGCAAGGATGCCTAAGACTTTTGCACAGTACTGTAGTAATTTTATATATTGCACTGTACTGCTGCCACTAAAAAACATACAAACACACAAAAAAAATCGCAATTATATGAGTGAGGATAAACCTGATTCTGATGTGATTCTCAATTGTGGACTGAGAGTGGGAAAGGGACAGGCAGAGGGGAATCATAGTTAAGAAAAGCAGGAGAAGCACCAGAGAGATATTCTGTAATGAACAATAAACCAATTGTTTGGAAGCAAATGACCTTCCCTGGTGTCTCAGGGTTGGGAATGTCTGCACCCACGCCATCCCCTGCCCCTGACATTTCTTCTCTGCCACCTGCCCCACACCCCTCCCCCTTGGCACGCCAACCAAACCAACCCAACAACCTTTGCTCCCACCAGATTTAGAAACTTGCTCTCTGCTCCAGATTGACAAAAAAGGAACTGTGCAGAAGTACTTGCACCCTAACTATGTATATGAGCCAAAGATTTTTGCACAGTACTATGTATATTCAATAATTCATCAGATTTTCATATATTAGTTTATAAAGAACTGCAATTTCTTCCTGACAAATTGGTGGAGTTAATTGCATACTACAGCCTTTCTTTCAAAGGTTATGAAACATCTCCTCCTGTGAGTCTCAGTTACACCATAACTCACTAGTGCACTTACATAGTTCAATGTAAGCTTCTGCCTGTTCAGAACTGATGACAAAATACGAAGTTCACATCCACTGGCATGAGGCAGGAGCTCATTAGGCCTTTAGCAAATGTAATTTAGGGGTTCAGTAAATGATTTGTTTAGAAGAGAGTTCTGCTGGAAACCAAACAAGTCACTTATATATGAACCTCCTCGGAACCATCATCTTGGTCTGATACTTTTGAATTTTTCTAAAACTGCAGCTGGAATGGAGAGACACAAGAGAATGTAGCAGGTGCTAGAAACGGTATAAACACAAACTAAATGCTGGAGAAGCCCACGGGTCTCAGCCCTGAGCATTGACTCATCATTTTTCTCCATAGATGCTGCAGCTAGAATGGTCAATTTTCAAGCCTTTGCATCACGCCAGGAGTGGCCAATCTGTCTAGACAGGACACAAGGTCACAAAAGCAGAAATAGTGCTTAATGTTTACATTTCTGCAGTGTTTGGCATTTACCAGTTATATTTATTGCACTGTAAATATGGATATCACACCGAAAAAGCAACCCACAAAGAGAAAGATTGTGGCAAGAACATGCAGCTGTTGGGACAAACATTTTTAAATAGGCAGAGATTTACGACCTTTGTGTTCTTTGTCTAAAGGTTTTGGTGGAAACTTTTCTTTTAATAAAGCAAAGAAGTGAAATTGGCAATGTCCTTTGTGACCCAACTATTTTTGGAATGACTGAAGATTAACATGGAGAAAAATGTTACAGGAGTTTTAAATGATGGACCATAAATGTTACGATCTTTATAACGGGAGCTATACGTCATGTCGAATGATAACAGGAAACCTGCGTGGGAGAGTTTCAAAGTGGAAAAGCCATTGTACTGGGGCAGTTTCACTTTCTTGGCCTCAGAGGTCCAGGTCCAGTGGTACGAACAAGCATCTCAAACTGGGGTCTTCCTTGTTGCCGTGGATGACCGTGATGTCTTCTGTGCCTTTACTCTTTACTCTCCACGCAGCGTTGCGGCACCACCATCCTGGCCATTGGATCTCACAGTGGGTGTCATCTGCCCAATCCACTGGAGCTGACTTCACATGCTGGGACAAGCATGTCCCTAACTCACTGGAATATGAGGCCACCGGCCACCCTCACCTGGTTTAGGCCGCCTCTGGAAGCGGTGTACTCAGGTGTGGCTGCTGTCGCACGCAAACCGCTATTTGGAGCCACAGGTGAGAGTTCAGTATCCAGTGGAGACCAAAGGCAAGTGAGCTACCCCAGAATATTCACGACATGTTCCTTCACCAGAGGAGCTACCCCTCCCTGGACACCCCTGCGTTTAAACAAATTTTGGTGAAACCAAACATGAAGTCACGGTACATTTGCATACCTGTGGTACACATAGTAACACCCGCAAAATGCTGGAGAAACTCAGCAGGTCAGGCAGCATCTACAGAGGAAAACAGTCGGCAACTCGGACCGAGACCCATTGTGTTTGTGATGTGCTACTTGTAGAAATGAGTTGCTAATATTTGCAAAGCCACTGTTGAAAGGCTTCATTATCTGATCTCCTCCTAGGATTAGCTTTGGCAAAAGAATGCTCCTCTCAAAGGAGGTCAGATATTTGAAGGAAGGAGAGAAACAGCTTGCATTTATAAAATGCACTTGATTGCAGAAAGGGAGCAATGAATATTATAAATAGGAATAGTTACTTTCACGGTACAAGGGTTTATTCGTTGAAAAGCATGTTTATTTATTTCTCTAGCAATGAAGTGTAGAGCAGGCCCTTCTTGCCCTTCGAGTTGTACCACCACAGTAACCTCCAACAACCCCAATTTAACCCTAACCTAAGCACAGGACAATTTACAATGACCAATTAACCTACCCGGTATGTCTTTGGATTATGGAAGAAAACTAGAGAACTTGGGGAAAACCCGCACATTCCATGTGGAGTATGTACAGACTCCCTACAGATGACACTGGAATTGAACTTTGAACTCTGACACCCCGAGCTGCAATAGCATTGTGCTAACCGCTCGGCTACCATGGAGACGCTCGGCCACCCATTTTAAGCCAAAATATTGAGAGATGATCACATGTTGGGGAGAGTCGTACAGAGAAATTATTTAATCTGATGAAAATAAAAAAAATTACTTGCGGTTTTCATTTTAATTCTTTTCAGTGATTTTTTTTGTGATTACTTTTTGTTATACAGATCTCAGAATCAGAAATAGGTTTAATATCACTGGTATATGTCTTGAAATTGTTGACTTCGCGGCAGTGGTACAATGTGATACATAATAACAGTGAAAAACTGTAAGTATATACATAAAATAGTAAAATAAATAAGTAGTGCAAAAATAGAAATAAAAAAAGCAGTGAGGTAGTGTTCATCAGTTCAATGTGCATTCAGAAATCAGATAGCAGAGGGGAAGAAGCTGTTCCTAAATCGTTGACTGTGTGGCTTCAGGCTCCTGCACCTCCTTTCTGATAGTAGCAATGAAAACAGAGCATGTCCTGGGTGAGAGGGGTCCTTAATGACAGATGCCACCTTTCTGAGGGTCCTTGATGATAAGCTGGATACTACAGAGGCTAGTGGCCATGATGGAGCTGACTAAGTTTACAATTCTCTGCAGCTTAATTCGATCCTGTGCAGCCAGTTAGATTGCTCTCCATGGTACATCCGTAGAAGTTAATATTCCACCTTATTTTAAGCTCCAACATTGCCGATTTACTCATGATCATTTCTCCTGTTAGGAATCATGTGTAAATTCTTAAATTCATTCTTTATAAGCCACCTTACAATCTGGAATCGACAGCTCATGTCAAGAGGCAAGGTAGTCACAAAGCTGCACTAAAACACTGGCACTGAACCACACCGATTCATAATCCTCAAATTCTCTTATTTAGTTGGATGTTCCATCAGTTTTGCCAGGAAGCCAACAGAAAAGTGGCACTGCCGAGATTTCCCACTAAAATCATACTTTACATGTGATAGGATTGATGTAAATGGAAAAACCTTGCATATCAAGTACATTGATTAAGTCTTTTGGCTGTGAAAGATACATAATGATGGGCAGTCTATGAGAGGGAGAAGGAGTAATGCTTTAACTAAAGGCTGCGCAAGATAATATCAGATATGTAGATAAATCAAAATGACACACATAATTAAGTTGGATTGCTAAAGTGTCCAGATTAATATAGGTTAACAAGGCAAAGTTGTCAAGCTGCAAAAAAAAAATCCCATTACCAGTTAGAAGCAACTCACAGAGTTTATTTATAAGCCTTAAAGCATAGGGAGGTGAACCAAACTGAATCCCCCGGAGGTGAATACTATGGAAATGTTTAAGGGAATGCTAGACGTTTGAAGAAGTAATGGATATTTGCAGGGTATTATTTTTGTGAGTTTTCAGGGTAATTAATTGAACTCAACTGCATTAAAATCAGTGGCACTAAATGGTCAGTGATGAATGGTGTCATAGAGTAATATAGCAAGGAAGAGCCGAGGGCTTTGGGCAGCTGAATAATACTGAACCCCAGTTTGCCAATGGCCTTAGAGTGTTATGTTCTATCAAAGTCACTTTTTGCATATAGATATGGGAATTTATTTTTAATTAAGCTGTACCACGTGCATTGTAAATATCTGCTTTGATCGAACTGGAGTAGCACCGCAAATCTCATTTTCTTGAGCAGTGACAATAAAGTTCGATTCTATTCAGCCCATCTGAACTTCTCCCATTTGCTTGCACTGGGGCCATAACCTACTAAATTTTTCCTATCATGTATTTTCTAAAGGGTGTTAATGTACCCACATTTAACATTTCCTTTGGCAGCTTGTTCCATATAACTACCACCCTCTGTGTGAAAAATTTACCTTGGGCTTTCTTTCCCTTTTTATCTTTAAAGCATATCCTCTCACTGTGGACTCCCTTACCCTGGGAAAATGACAGTGAATATTCAACTTATCTATTCTCCCTCATATTTTATATATCTTTATAATGCCACTCCTCAGACTCCTATGCTCCAGAGAAATAAACCACAGCCTATCCAGCCTCTCCAGTCCTTGCATCGTCCTTGTGAGTCTTTTCTGCACCTTTTCCAGCGTAAAGACACCCTTCCTATAGCTAAGCGAACCGATCTGTGCACAATAATCCAAATGCAGTCTCATCAGCGTCTCGTCGGCTTGAACATGATGTCCCAACTCATGTACTCAATGGTCCACCCGATGAGACAAGCATGCTAAATGCCTTCTCCCCCACCCTCCCTACCCGTGTCACCACTTCCAGAGAACTATGTACTTGTATCTTTGGGTCTCTCTCTGTTCTACAACACTCAAATCAGAGCCCTGCTATTTATGTGTAAGCCCTGTCTTGGTTTAACTTCCCAAAATGCAAAATTTCATGCTTTTCAAGTTAAATTCCATCAGCCATTCCTTTGCCCCCACCTCCCGTCGATCAAATTCAATTGTGATCTTCGAAACGTCTGTTTCAATAGGTTCAGTAGGTACATTTAGTGTCAGATGAATGTATACAATATACATCCTAAAATTCTTTTTCTTCGCAGATGTCCGCAAAAACAGAGGAGTGCCCCAAAGAATGAATGATAGTTAAACGTTAGAAACACAAAGCCACCACCCCCAGCTCACCCCTCCCACGCACAAGCAACAGCAAGGCAATGACCCCTCTCCCTCCTCCCCCAATGATGTCGTTTATTGCCCATCTCAAATTGCTCGGGAACTTAGGGGCTAGTTAAAAGTCAACTACATGAGTGGGTCTGGAGCCAGATGAGGTCATGATGGCAGATTTCCTTCCCTGTTACACACTAGTAAACCTGATGGATTGTTACAATAACCTGATTTTAAACCACGCTCTTAATATTGTGTTCATTTCTAGTCATCTCATTATAGGAAGGATGTGGAAGATTTAGAGAGGATACAGAAGAGATTTACCAGGATGTTCCCTGGATTATAGAGCATGCCTTATGAGGATTCATTTGATGGAATGATATCCCATGTGTATAAACTTAATTTTCTTAGGGCCGGAGAGACTGCCAGGTAACAAATTAAAATAAATTTCACCAAAGCACATTCCATGGCTGTTTACAAGAACGGCTAATAATTACACAAGATTCTCGTTAGATTATTGATTGCCATAGTTTGCATGGGAGAAGATTGCAAAGGGAACATTGAGCTTAACCTTCATTAAATCTACAAAATATGAATCACTGCAGAAAAAAAAGAATTTAAAACCAAAGAAAATGCAGCAGGCCATTCAGGGTCTTCATAAGACATTTATCAAACGCTCGGAATGGGAAATATATACTGTCTGACCTTTACGGGCTGGAAACTGGCAGGTTAATAGGGTATTTGAGCACAGTGGTTAAGTTACATGGCTAGGAGCCAAAGTTCTGGACCATTGATCTATGAAACCCGCTATAGAAGCTGTGGAATTTAAAATCGAATAACTAAACAAAATATATTAAATGTTTAAAAATAAGCTCCTATCAAGTTATTGTAACAATCCATCAGGTTTACTAGTGTGTAACAGGGAAGGAAATCTGCCATCATGACCTCATCGGGCTCCAGACCCACTCACACACTTGACTTTTAACTGGCCCGTAAGTTCCTGTGCATTTTGAGACGGGCAATAAACAGCATCATTGCCAGCAGCATCCACATCATATAAATAAATGAATAAATAATAAAAGAGGTCCACACACAAATCGCTGGAGGAACTCAGCAGGCCAGACAGCATCTATGGAAAAGAGTCAACAGTGGACTTTATGGTCAGGGCTGAGAAGGAAGAGAGTGGAATGTTGAATCAGGTTCACAGCTCTGGCAAGTGAGGCAGGAAATGTACTGACTTCGAACGGTTATATTAATCTTTATTTACAAACAGTAAAAATTCAACCAAACATTCATGTTCCCCAAGTAGCAGACAATACATGGCTGAATATTCAACAAATTTACGCACATTCTACAAACATACTTAGTTATAAGTGCTCACTGTTCACACCTTCCCAATGGCCTCACCTTAAACAAAGGAAGAAGAGAGCAAGCCCCTTCCACGGGCTACTTTATATACCCAGGGTATTTGAAACTGGACACCAGACATCTACAGTATCCAATGGGAAAGGCAGCTGCAGCTTCTAAACTAACCAATCACAACGGAGCGACCTTCAACAAGCAGAATAAGGCTCGCCCCCAGAGGACAGGGGAAGATAAAAAGGTGGGGGAGGGGAAGAAGACTAGCTGGAAGATGACAGGTGAAGCCAGGTGGGTGGGAAAGCTCAAGAGCTGATAGGACAGGAGGGTGGACCATAGAGGAAAGCGAAGGAGGAGGGGACCCAGAGGGAAGTAACAGGCCGGTGAAAAGAAGTGAAAGGTCAGAGTGGGGAATAGAGGGGAGGGTGGGGGAATTTGTTTACCGGAAGGAGAAATCGATACTCGTGCCACCAAGTTGGAGGGTCGACAGACTGAATATTGCTCCTCCACCCTGAGGGTGGCCTCATCTTGGCACAAGAGGAGACCATGGATCAAAGTGCATCGGATGAGGAATGGGAATGGGAATTAAAATGTTTGGCCTCTGGGAAGCCCTACCTCTGGCGGTTGGTGTGGAGGTGCTCAACGAAGCTGTTCCCCAGTTTATGAAAGGTCTGACAGCTATTGAGGAGGCTGCGTCGGGAACACTGGACACAATAGGTGACTCCAGCAGATTCGCAGGTGAAGTGTTGCCTTACCTGGAAGATCTGAACGGAGGTGAGGGAGGAGGTGTATGGGCAGGTGTAGCACTTAGGCCACTTGCAGGGGTAAGTGGCTGGATGGAGATTCGTGGGGAGGGACGAATGGACAAGGGAATTGGGGGGTGCAATACCTGCAGAAAGCAGAGAGTGGGGGCAGTTTCTTTGTTTCGACTGTATTAACTAACTTCAGCCAGTATGGTATAGTAGTTTGGAGTTCTACCAAACGACAAAAGCAGAATGCAGGAACAGGTAACTTTCCTCCTGATGAGCACATGTACATAAATCCTTAAATAAGACCATAAGATATAGGAGCAGAATTGGGCCATTCAGCTCATTGATGCCAAACATTTTGTCATAGTTCCACCTTTCAATTAATGGGCCATGTAAATGTCCTGCCAGCCACCTTTGCAAGAATCTCCATTTCAGTCCACAGAATCATGCCACACCAATTTGGGAATTGTTTGGGAACGTAAGGAGAAAAGAAAAGTATACATGTTGTAAGTATTCTTAGTTTATATAATATAATATTAAATCTGGATTTTGGACTCATGAACTAACTTTCACACTCTCCACTTCAAGATTCGTTATGTTCAAAGATGTTGATCTGCACACCACTGTTATTGGAGTTTCTGCCACTTTCCTGTCAGTTTGAGCCAGACTGGCTATTTTCCTCTGTTGTCTTTTATTTAGATGGCATTTTTGCCCACAGAATTGCCACTTACTGGATGTTTTCTTCTGTTTGTCATACTATTCTCTAGACACTATTGTGCATGAAAATCTCAGGAGAGCCACCACCTCTGGGACCAACAATCATCCCGCAGTCAAAGTCACTTAGATCACATTTCTTTCCCATTCGGATGCTTGGATCGGAACAACATGTCTGCATGCTTTTACACATTAAGCTGCTGCCACATGATTAGATACTTGCATTACTGAACAGGTGTACATCTCTGAGTGTAAGTATGATAGTTTCAGAGAAAGTGTAGTGCAGGAAGACAAACAAAGTGCAGGGGCCATGATGAGGTAGACTCACAATTCAAGAATTCATCCTATTCAATAAAAGGTCCGTTCAAAAGTCTTACAACTATGGAACTGAAGCTGTCCTTGAGTCTGGTGGTGTGCTTTCGGCAGTATCAGACTGAGTTACATGGAGCACTCTCAAGATGCTGGTTGACTCAGCAGGTCAGGCAGCATCCGTGGAAATGAGCAAGCAGTCAACGTTTTAGGCTGAGACCATTCCTCAAGATGGGAAAGGAAGGGGCAAGTCAGCAAAATTTAAAAAAAAGGTAAAAAGGAGGAGAAGGAGGATGGCTAGAAAGTGATTCGAGATGACAGGGAGGTGGGAAAGGTACCGAGCTGAAGGAATCTGATGGGAGAGGAGAGTGGACCACAGGAGAAAGGCAAGGAGAAGGGCAGTTTGAACCTACTCACGCAAGGCAAGAAGGCTGCCAACTGAGAAACATCAGATGCTGTTAAAAAAAAACCCTAAACTAAATTTTGTTTGTGTAATGCAACTTACCTTTTAATTCTACATAGTCATGAATAATTAAGGGTTGAAGTGAGCTGACTGACAGCCAATAGGAACTGTTCAGTTCCATTCCACACCTCGCTGAACATATATAGATGTCCAAGAGAAGCTGGTGAACTCCAGCTCTGCCAGTGGGGACCTCAGAACCCAGCAACTGTGTACTGACACGCTAGAGAGAGAGCTTGCATGTAATTGATATCTGGTGCCTCAATCATATGGCAGGGAAGACAAACATACAAACAGAGACTCATTTTTATTTGAATAGTCACGTCACCGAGAGAGAGCGTAAGTAAGTGCTTAAATTATTTTACCTTATGTAAATTTTTAGAATTCTTTTCACGTTTGGCAATGTTATTATTAACCTTTAAATAACTTTTATTAAATTTTTATTCTTTATAAAGTGTTTTAAATTTATTTGAATAGTTTCATAAGTTCCCCTGACAATTATAGAAATTTAAAATAGTTCCAGCTTGCTTTTGAGAGTGCTAAGCTGGAGTCGAGGACTCAGAATGTAATTCCCAGGACCTGTTCACCACTGTACTTAACTTTCAGGTGTATAAGTTCTGCGTCACTTGACCCCTGCATCCAGAAAGGGCACACAGGGACAGTGGGCAAGGTCTGGAAATAAGTGACATCCAGTAGTATCTAACTCAAGGCTTCAAACTCCATAGCCTGCAATCTCTACTTTCTCTGGTCACTCTGCAACATTATTTCTGACCTGTTATGTACAGTGCTGTGCAAAAGTCTTAGGAATATAAACACATCTAGTTAGGGTGCCTGAGACTATTTTGGTAATTTCATGTATTGCACTGTACTGCTGCCACAAAAAAAACAAATTTCATGACACAGATGATAAATCTGATTCTGATATAGGTCTCTATTGTGGACTGACAGTGGGAAAGGGACAGAGAGGGGAATCGTGGTTTGGGAAAAGAGGAAGAGAGAGGGGAGGGAGCGGGAACCACCAAGTGGCATTCTGTAATGATCAATAACCCAATTTTTTGGAATCAAATTCTGCACCTGTGACAACCCCTGGAGCTCCTTATCTGCCAAGGTTCTCACACCCCTCACACACTGCTCCACTTCACTATTCCCAACATCCGATGCTCCTACCAGTTTTACAAACTTACTCTCCAGTCCTGTTGACAAATACAGTACTGCGCAGAAGTCTGAGGCACCCCAGCTATATATAAGTGTCTAAGACTTTTGCACCATTCCGTACACGCATTGAAGCAAATAATGTTGGTTGCCTGATTAACAACCAATAGGGATGTAAAGATTCCACACAGTTCTACGTCCAATCACAAGCAAGAGAAAATCTGCAGATGCTGGAAATCCAAGCAACGCACACTAAATGCTGGAGGAACTTTAGCAGGCCAGGCAGCATCTATGGAAAGGAGTATAGTCGACATTTCAGTCCCAGGCCCTTCATCAGGACTGGAGTAAAAAAGATGAGGAGACAGAGTTCGAAGGTGGGGGGGGGGGGGAGGAGGAAGCAACATGAGGTCATAGGTGAAACTGGGAGGGAGAGGAGTGAAGTGAAGAGCTGGGAAGTTTTTTTGTTGAAAGAGATACAGGGCTGGAGAAGGGGGAGTCTGATAGGAGAGGACAGAAGGCCATGGAAGAAAGAAAAGGGGGAGGAGAACCAGAGGGAGGTGATGGGTGGGCAAGGACATAATGTGAGAGAGGGAAAGGGGAATGGGGAATGGTGAGGGAGGGGTGGGAGGGCATTACCACAGATCTACGTGCTGCATTATGAACCTTCTGGACGTGACAAGCACAACTGTGCCATGCTTAAATTAGTCATCAATTCATAGTCATAGAACACAGAAGCAGGCCCTTCTGATCAATTTGAATAAGGTGCCCACCTAAGCTTGTCTCATTTGCCAGCGTTTGGCCCACATTTATCTAAACCTTTCTGATGTCACTTAAATGTCACTATGTTACCTACCTCAACTACAATCTCTGGCAGCTTATTCCATATACGCACATACAACTCTCTGTGTGAAAAAGTTAAGTGTCAGATCACTTTTAAGTCTGCATTGACAGGAAGCAACTTTATGCCTTTTTATTACTCTTCTTGGACTAAGGAATGCCTGGTTCTTTTGAGAGAAAGGGAATATCTTGATCTGGTTAAATATGTTCAAAATTGCTTCAATAATTATGTGCAAGGAAACTGTCTCTCCAGTTCACCAAAATTCAAATTTCAATTTTGTCTGCTATTCAGGATCAAATCTCTGCGATGTTAGGTTTTGAGTTGATGGGTAAATCTCAGAACCCAGTGGATGCCGACATAGAAAATACAAATGGACAGCGAGGAACGTCTGTCATAAGAGAGCTACTTCTGTAGTAAGGGAGTGACCGAAACTGTGATGTATTGGGCATAAAATCTATTATCAGGACAGCAATTCATGCTGGAGAACTCTCTTCACACGATTGACAGGAGCGTGTCAGGAAATGTTGAGGAAAATATAAAGAGGAGAGCAATTGAGGCCAGGAATTGAAATCAATAATCTATTTCAACAAAAATGTTGCTAATGGTTGTGTCACTGTATTGTTTGATCTAAAAATGTGTTATCTGTCTATAGACTGAGCAATACTTAGAGCAGTCAGTTGTTACTCTGCCTTCAAATCATTCTATTCCTCCATTCCCTCAAAAACCAATCCTCACACTGGCTGTTTTTGTGTAAATATGTAAATATGTCATGGAATATAACACTATACATTGGTGTGCCTTTTGGTTAAACCTGAATAATATACGCACACTTATTTGGAAGCTCCTAGTGCCCTGCACTTAATATTGTGGTTCAAATTTTCAGCATTCCCAAAATACTAAACAATTGAGAACAAGAAACCTCTTAATCCCAGATACAAATTGACACTGGTAAAAGAAACCAGCCAAGTCCATCACAGCCAAAGCCCTCCCACACCCCACCACACTCCCCCACCATTATGTATATCTACCTGGAGCACCGTCTGAAGTAAACAGCATCCAACAAAGTTCGAGGTATTCATGCAGTGTACAAATCTGAGATTCATCCGCTTGCAGGCAGTCACAAAACAAAGAAACACAATAGAGCCCGTTTAAAGAACAGCTGCACACAACAAGACCGTCCGATGTGTGGGAAAAGAAGAACAAGTCACGCAAACAATAAAAAGTTAACAAATAACATTAACTGCAAAGTCCCTGAAAGTGAGTCTGGAGCTATGGAGCTGTGGAGGCAACTGAAGTCGGTCCAGGAGCCTGATGGCTGCAGAGCACTTGATCATCAAAGACCTGCACCATCCAGGCCTTGCTCTCTCCTCACCACTACCATTGGGCAGGAGGTACAGAAGCCTTAGGTCCCACACCATTAGATTCCGAAACAGTTTTTTTCCTAAAACCATCAGGCTTCTAGATGAGTTTGGATAGCTTCACTCACCACAACTCTGAACTAATTCAACAACCTACAGACTCACATTCATGGGCTCTTTTCAACTCATGTTCTCAGTATTAAAGCTTATGTTCTCAGTATCATTTATATTCGCACAGTTCATATTTCTCTGCACATTGGTTTTTGTCTGTTTTTGATTATACACATTTTTTCATAAATTATATTGTATGATTTTATTTTTCCTTTCGATGCCTGCAAAATTTTAATTTCCAGGTAACGTATACGCACCCTGATAATAAATTCATTTTGAACATTGAACTACGAATTGTTCGATGAAAATGTGATCGTGCCTTTTGCAGGGTTCTGGAAAACCTCAGGGTTCACAAGGTGAAATGAAGAGCACCGCAGACCACCGAAGCTCCCAACCGCAGGCTCAGTGAGCACGTGTGCGAGTGCTGCCAGCTCGGAAGAAAGAGGAAGGAGAACCACAGACGGCAGTAAACACCTTAGCCCAGCAGCGTCACTTTTAAAGCTGCAGCAATTGATGCTAGAGTACAGGCAAAGCAAGGTAGGCAGCGTTCAAAGTGCAAGTTGCAGGAGGGGTGAATAACTTTGACATTGTTTTAGTTAGTGGGAAAAGAAATCGAATGCTATCTCAAGTATAAGCAGACTTCATTTGCAAACAGGACACTGATCACACATCATTATATGGTGAGGATGGAGATGCTATTAATGGTTAATAATATTGAGATGGGAGGTAAAATTGACAATGCATAGGCATTGATTATTTCAGTGAGGAAACAGATAAAGATTAGCTTTATTTGCCACATGTACAATCAAATAGCGAAACATACAGGGAAATGTGTCGTTTTGCGTTAAATTAAATCAGTGAGGATTGTGCTAGGCAGCCTGAAAATGTTGCCAGGCTTGGAGCACCGACATAGCATGCCCACAACTCACTAACCCTAACCCAGCATCTTTGGAATGTGGGAGGAAGGTGCAGCACCCAGAGGAAATACACGAGGTCATGGGGAGAACGTACAAGCTCCTTACAAACAGCGGCGGAAATTGAACCTCCACTGCTCGTGCTGTAATAGTGGCACACTAGCTGCTACACTACCACGCCACCCAGAGAAAGTGGTTTGACTTACAGAAATTTTCCAAGGGAGAGGGTGCTAGAGGGAAAGAGATTTAAAGGAGACATCGGAGGCAGCTTCGTCACACAAAGGGTGGTGTGTATTTGGAATGAGCTGCCAGAACAGTGATTGAGGCCGGACATTCGCAACATATAAAGACTAGGAAAAGTTTAGCAGGCTACAGGCCAAAAGCAGGCACATGGATCTATCTTGCTCGGCAATGCTGGTGGCATGGATGAGTTGGGATAAAGGGCCTGTTTCCATGCTGTAAGACTCCATAACTCTAAATTCAGATATGAAGTGTGTTACATATTTACTAACATAGTACAGAAGTTGGAAGAATATTTTGATCTACAGCAGCTTGAGATAATGGCGAGTGATAAATGTGGCACAGGCAAGCACAAGCTCAGGGAACTGGTTACATCTTCATGCTGATTGACCTATCAAAGTATTGCAACTTTAGAGACTCTTCGTACCATTCACTATGTAGCATGAATGCTGGGTGCAATAAATCTTACGTTTAACGTGGCATGGAAATACAACTTTCATTGAGGTGACAGCCAAAGTTGCGAAACAATTCTGTCCTCTGCCACAAATGTAACGAAAGTCTTCAGTGAAAGGACAACTCTCAGAGCTTTGTTCAGAATCGGGTTTAATATCACCAGCAGATGTCGTGGAATTTGTCGTTATCCGGCAGCAATGCATTGCAATACACAATAATAAAAAACTGCAGATTACAGTAAGTGTATATATATATATATATTTAAAAAGTAAAATATATGTAAGTAAAAAGATAAAGTTAAACAAATAAATAAATAGTCGATAAAGAAAGAATAAAAAGTAGTGATTTAGTGTTTATGTCCATTTAGAAATCTGATGGCAGAGGGGAAGAAGCTGTTCCTGAATTGTTGAGTGTGTGCATTCAGGCTCCTATACCTCCTCCAGAGAGTAGCTATCAGAAGAGGGCATGTCCTGGGTGCTGGGGTTCCTTCATGACGGATGCTGCTGTTCTGAGGCATCGCTCCTTGAAGATAGATAGATAGATAGATAGATACTTTATTCATCCCCATGGGGAAATTCAACTTTTTTCCAATGTCCCATTCACTTGTTGTAGCAAAACTAATTACATACAATACTTAACTCAGTAAAAAAATATGATATGCATCTAAATCACTATCTCAAAAAGCATTAATAATAGCTTTTAAAAAGTTCTTAAGTCCTGGCGGTAGAATTGTAAAGCCTAATGTCCTAATTGTAAAGATGTCCTGGATGCTTGTGAACCTACTGCCCAGGATGGAGCTGACTGAGTTTACAACTTTCCGGCAGCTTTTGCAGAAGCCTGCAAGTGGTGTGAGGCAGTGTTGTAGTTGTATTGGAAGCCATTTGTTGATCCCATTATTCTTTCGAAGAGTCCAAAGCAAAAAACTAGCAGCAGCCTGGTGAAGGGTCTCAGCCTGAAACATCAACTGTTTCTGCTCCTCCGTCGATGCTGCCCAACCTGCCGAGTTCCTCCTGCATTTCTCATGTGTCACTCTGGATATTCAGCACCTGCAGAATCATTTGTGTTCGGAATTCTGAAGCTGTTTCGAACACAACACCAGAACTGAGAGCACTATCTGACCTTTAGATTCAAGATAGTTTGTTGTTATTCTTCAGTACTCGAATGTCAAGGAGAACAAAATGATTGTTACTCTGGATCCAATGCAGCACAAAAACCACAACAAATATAAATATAAAAGCAATCCTATAAAACCCATGTACACGTAACTATCGTAAGCTTACACTCCGTTGCCATTGTTGCCAAGTAACTCCTGTACCTAATAAAGTGGCCACTGGGTGGGTTTTTGATCATGATCTTCTGCCGCTTCAACATCAACATGTTGTGCATTCAGAGACACCAAAGGCTGTTTTTACAAGAAAACCCGTGGAGGTCAGCAGTTTCTGAGATGCTCAAAACCCTGTCTGGTACTAACAACTTTTCCACGGTCAAAATCACTTAGATCACACTTCTTCCCCAATCTGATGCTTGGTCTGAACAACAACTGAACCTCTTGGCCATGACTGCATGCTTTTATGCACTGAGCTGCTGCCACGTGATTGGCTGATTGGATATTTGCATTAGCCAACAGATGTACCCAATAAAGCGGTCACTGAGTGTGGACTGTTACTATGACCATAGAGTGCCTTTAAGAAGTTAAAAGGAGGAACCTGCCCAGCCACTGCAGACTATACGGTACTTTGTACTGAAACCATACTATAATCATAGTGAGACAATACAATTTTCTGGTCACCGTCCTGACTGATGGCAAGTCACTTGTGATATAGATCAACACTGCTGCAGCCTGTCCTATTATGAATAAGGACACTTGTAACAAGTAGCTCAGACTACTGAACTTGGTGAGCAGCAAGATGAGTTGCAAAACTTATTCTGGCTATTCGAGGAATGGATCTGGGGCTCAGGCTGTTTCAGAATGTTATTGCCTTGCTTCTATCATTTGCAAGATTTGTGTTTTTCTTTCCTCTTTCTCTGCGCAGTAGCTTTTAGTCTTTTTTTAAATTATTTTTTTGCTCAGCATAACAAAACTTTCAATTTCCAAATACATTTACATTTCTTCCCCTCACAGATATCAGCTATCAGAACACTTCCATCAAAATACTGTGATAGGACTGCTGAACGGATCCTGACCCGGATCTGGGCCGTACCTTCCAAATATCCAGACCTGACTTGCACTACCTTACTTTCCCTTTTCTATTTTCTAATTATGATTTATAATTTAAATTTTTATTATATTTACTTCGATCTTTACTTCAGGGAGCGCGGAGCGCAGAAACAAATATCACTGTGATGATTGTACACTCTAGTATCAATTGTTTGGTGACAATAAAATAAAGTAAGTAAAGTAAATATAGACATCACCACAACGTCCTACACAAAAGCCCCTATAATTATAGCAGACAGGTTTACATCTACATACTGCTAAAAAAGGTTGCCATGTTTTATGAGAACTACCGTAGATTCCGGACTACAGAGCGCACCTGATTAAAAGCCGCTGGCTCTAATTTTAGAAATAAAATCAATTTTTTAATTGTAAAGGCCGCACCGGATTTTCGGCCGCAGGTGTCCCACGTTGTAATATGAGATATTTACACAGAAAGATATTACACGTGAGGATTTTTTTAACTTTTAATTAAATCCATATGGTAACAAAAAC
The DNA here is from genome assembly GCF_048418815.1 of Hemitrygon akajei. Classification (NCBI taxonomy): domain Eukaryota; kingdom Metazoa; phylum Chordata; class Chondrichthyes; order Myliobatiformes; family Dasyatidae; genus Hemitrygon; species Hemitrygon akajei. The sequence goes on along the minus strand of NC_133139.1, from coordinate 19,946,209 downwards.
AAATACATATTGCAAATGCTTTTTTTCGAACCGTGCCCGTAACGCGGCTACTTTTAAATATACGTTGCGTATACTTCTTTACTGAACAACATTCCAATATCTCCTAACGACTGGTAAAAAATATATATACTGCAGCCTACCAGGAAAAGTTATTGATCACCTTTAACTTAAAAGCAGCGTTCGCTCAGATCCAAAGCCGCTCGCGTAATGCGCTCCCTCCCTCCATCCCGTTTCATCGCAAACCGGCATTTTCCCACAAGACACCGCGAAACCGGGTGTGACGTCATAGCATCCCGCGATGTAGTACAGAAAACAAATATAGTTAAAACTCTTCTAACTTTAACTAGAAAATGAATTACTAAGCGAAAATATTATAAACTAAGTAACTGCCATAAGGCAGCACAATGCTTCGAGTGTTTTCCATGTTGATGAGGGTGAGTACAAATGACTGATTTACAATAATTTAATTGTGAAAGTGAGCTTGATTTATCGTACAATTTCATTGGACCTCTGTGAACTACTCATCAATTTTATTGGTCTACTGTTATGAGGCAAAATGTTTACGAGGCGGCATGAAAAAAATCATGTATTAGCCGCTCCGGATTAAAGGCCGCAAAGTTCAAAGCTGTTCAAAATGTGGGAAAAAAGTAGCGGCTTAAAATCCGGAATCTACGGTATTTGTTTCTGAGTGTACCATACATGTCAAAAAGTCCAAAGGAACGTGTTCCATGATTAATTTATGCCAACCAAAAAGTCCAGGGGCCTTATCAGATATCCAACAAAGTAAAATGTTCTTCCCTGCGCAAAAAGTCAGGACGTTAAAAAGTTTTTTTCTGATGTGCATTAATAATACGACCGCTGGGTAAGCCTATGAGAAAAGACACTGGGTCCAGTTCAAGCACCATCTTCAGAAACTTTTCCATTTCACCTAAAATATCACTCCAGTATGCCTGAAGTTTGGGACAAGTCCAAAAACAGTGGGTGAAAGTTCCAGTATTTACTTTACATTTAGAACACATTGGAGAAACCCCCGTCTTAAATTTTGAGAGACGATCTGGAGTCAGACGGGCTCTATGCAGAATTTTGAGTTGCAATGCTTTAGTTCTATTACAAACTGAAATTTTCTTTGCATGATCACAGATGTCTTCTCATGTTTCAGCTGTAATTTCTACTCCCAGCTCTCCCTCCCAGACCCTTCCCAGCTGCTCAACCTCCCCACAAGAATATTCTCTCAAGATGCTGTAAAAGTACTAATGGAGACTTCACCCTTAGAAAAAAACACCCTCTTTTCTATGCCAGAACTATAGAAATCAGTTAACAATGATGTTTTTCTCTGTAAATAATCTCTTATCTGAAAGAAACAAAAAAGATCCTTGTTGGGTATGTTAAATTTCTGTACTATTTGACAGTCTTTGTGTTTCTTGCTTTGTGGCTGCCTGTAAGCAGATAAATCTCAAGGTACATAATTTATACGATCTTTGATAATGAATGTGTTTTGAATCTTTTGAACCTTTGAAGGTTTTGGGACAGATGCAATGCAAGGTATGCTATTATAGTTATCTTATCAAACATCTGACTGTTGGGCAAGGATTGGACTGATAAAACTTGAAGCTCAGTTGAAAGGTTGCTCTCAGTATTCACACAGGATTATCAAAATCATCTTCAGAGAGACTGTCCAAATATGTTAACATCTTCAAAGATGCCTATAAAGAATCATCGGATGAATATATTTGGATTAAGCCATGTGTCAAATCATATTACTGCAAAGCATAACCAGTTCCTTATTCCCTTGAGATCCAAGTGGAGGATGAATACAAGTTTTGCATCTTCAGGGAGCGGTGTCTCAGAAAGGCAGCGTCCATTATTAAAGACCTCTCGCACTCAGGGCATACCCTTTTCTCACTGTTACCATCGGGTAGGAGGTACAGAAGCCTGAAGGCACACACTCAGCGATTCAGGAACAGCTTCTTCCCCTCTGCCATCCGATTCCTAAATGGACATTGAAGCTTTGGACACTACTTCACTTTTAAAAATATACAGTATATCTGTTTTCTGCACATTTTAAATAACCTATTCAATATATGTAATTGTTTTACTTGTTTATTTATTATTATGTTTTATTTTATTTATTATTATTTTTTCTCTCTCTGCTAGATTAGGTATTGCATTGAACTGCTGCTGCTAAGTTAACAAATTTCATGGCAGATGCCGGTGATAATAAATCTGATTCTAATTCTGATTCTGAAGTAGCAGGAATAAAAATGTGTTTGGGTTGTGGTTGGGCATCTGGCTGGGCTGTGGTTTTATTGAAGTCAGATAACGCAGTGCTGTCCACTGCTTGTGCTAACAAGCTTGTGCTGTCCCTGGTCTATTCCAGTCTAGCACTGTGGCCACACTTATACATTGCAACAACACAACACCATCACCAGGACCACCATCAGGAACAGCTATTACCCTTCAACCGTCATACCCCTGAACCAGCTTAGATACCTTAACTCACCTCAACACTGAACTGATTCCACAACCTATCGACTCACTTTCAAGGGCTCTACAACTCATGCTCTTAGTATCATTTATTTATTTATGTATTTGTTTATCTACCTACCTACCTATTTATTTATTTGTTTGTTTTTTATTATTGTATTTATTTAGTTGTTTTTCAGTCTTTGTGTGCAGTTTTTCATTGATTCTGTTGTATTTCTTTGTTCTGCTTCGATGCCTGCAAGAAAATGAATCTCAGGGTCGTATGTGGTGACAAATACAGAAACATAGAGAACCACTGAAAACCTACAGCACAATACCGGCCCTTTGGCCCAGAAAACTGTGCCGAATATTTCCTTACCTTAGAAATTATCTAGAGATACCCATAGCCCTCTATTTTTCTGAGCTCCATGTACCTGTCCAGGAGTCTCTTAAAAGACCCTATCGTATCCGCCTCCATCACCGTCGCTGGCAGCCCATTCCACGCGCTCATTACTCTCTGTAAAAAAATTATCCCTGACGTCTCCTCTGTACCTACTTCCAAACACCTGAAAAACTGTGCCCTCTTGTGCTAGCCATTTCAGCCCTGGGAAAAAGCCTCTGACTATCCACACGATCAATGCCTCTCATCATCTCATGCACCTCTATCAGGTCACCTCTCATCCTCTGTCGCTCTAAGCTCACTCAGCCTATTCTGATAAGGTATGCTCCCCAATCCAGGCAACATTCTTGAAAATCTCCTCTGCACCCTTTCTATGGTTTCCACATCCTTCCTGTAGTGAAGTGACCAGAACTGAGCACAGTACTCCAAGTGGGGTCTGACCAGGGTCCTATATAGCTGCAACATTACCCCTTGGCTCCTAAATTCAATTCCATGATTGATGAAGGCCAATACACCGTATACTTTCTTAACCACTATGTACTTTGATAATAATTTACTTCAAACCTTGAACTTTGAATTTTTAACATCCTCCCATTCACATCCCTTTCCCAAAAAGTGGAACAATGGACAGGAATCAACTGAGCAACAGGCGGTGGAAACTCAGGTTCAACACAAACACAATCCCAATGACCTTCTCACAGCTTGCCCTGGCGAGCAGAAACACTTAGACACAATTGGAAAATATGAAAACTTCGAGGATAGGTTCCAAGAACCTACCCAGGGCTGGCGTAAAGGTAAGACAGCAGATACCACTTTATTAGGTACACCTCTACAACTGCTCATTAACTCATTAATTCAAGTACAGGTTTCCCCCGCTATCTGAAAGCAGAACATTCCTATGAAACAGTTCGTAAGCTGAAGTGGTGTAAAGTGAAGAAGCAATTCCCATTAATTTATATGGGAAAAAATTTTGAGCATTTCCAGACCCGAAAAATAACCTACCAAATCATACCAAGTAACTCATAAAACCTAAAATAACACTAACATATAGTAAAAGCAGGAATGATATGATAAATACACAGCCTATATAAAGTAGAAATAATGTATGTACAGTGTAGTTTCACTTACCAGAATCGGGAAGACAGCAAGCACACTGGAAGGTTCACACATTTTTCTATCATACAGTTCTTTGTAAGCACTCAAAAATCCTGCAAACCTGCCCTAAACCTACGTGCCCTTTCAAAATTAAAGTCATACTTTTCTGCAATCATTGCAGCACTGTCAATCGTAGCGAAAATCTCACGCAGTTCAAAGCTCTATAACGGCTGAATGCTATTTTCGCTTTTCACCACTCTCACCGCTCAGGGTGCATGCTGCCTCTATAACGGCTCGCTGCAAGACAAACACTGAACGCTATTTTCACTTTTCGCTTTTTTTCGTATAAGTGAAAATCCTTTTCGGATTTCTTTCCCTTAGCGAAAACAGGTACTAAAGTAGGCCTTTTGTAAAAGCGAAGTGGCGTAAAGCAAACTTTCGTAAAGTGAAAGTTTTAGATACCTGTATCTAATCAGCCAATTATGCTGCAGCAATTCAGTTTAGAAAAGCATGTCGTCATGGCCAAGAGGTTCGGTTGTTGCTCAGAGCAAATGTCAGGATGGGGGAATAAATGTGAACTAAATTACTTTGACTGTGAAATGATTGCTGGTGCCACACAGAGTGGTTTGGTTATCTCAGAAACTGCTGATCATGCACACCATGCACATCAGTCTTAATATTTTACAGAGAACGGCTTGAAAAACAAAAAACAATTCCAGTCAGTGGCAATTCTGGGTGAGAACACCTTGTTAATGAGAGAAGTCAGAGGAGAACGGCCAGACTGGTTCAAGCTGATTGAAGATGACAATAACTCAAGCAACCACACGTTACAGCAGTGGTGTGCAGAAGAGCATCAAACCTTGTAGAGAATACAGCAGCAGAAGACCATGAACATACAGAAATTCGCTCAGTGACCACTTTATTACATACTCCTGTACCTAATAAAGTAGGCACTGAGTTTATATCTGACCCATGAGTTTAGAATATTATGGAACAGCCTGGACTAGTGAGCTCCTGGACAATGTGACTTGTGCCTGTGTCCGATTCCCACCGTGATGTGTACTGGTGTGCTGCATTGCATTGTGCAGACAAGTGTGTTGTTGATGAAGAATATCTTTTTCCAGATTGCCACGACTTCGAAGCACAGGATCAAGAATCAAAGATCAACTTTATTCAGCACATAGATTTACATGTGTTAGGAATTTGCGGCGGTGTTTTGGTCAGGGCACAATATGAAACAAAAAACAACTCTCAACAATTATAAAGAATGAAGAACTATCTAAAAATGTTAGAGGTTAATGTACGGACATGGAATAAAATGTGCATAAATACATAAATACCAGCATGTATTTACAATGTAAACAGCATTATAAAAAATGCAACACCCACAAAATTCTGGAGGACTCAGCAGGTCAGGCAGCATCTATGGAAAAGAGTAAAGTGTCGACATTTTGGGGCAATTTTCTCATGTTTGTGATTATAAAGAATGATTTAAGTGTTTTCAGTTCAGTGTAGTAATGAGTAATAGACGGGGGGGTGGATTCTAACTAAAATGGTTGATCAGATTAACTGCCTTGGGAAATAAACTTTTATGATGGCATAAGTGTTTTGTTTTAATAGCCCTATGATAGAAGCAAACTTTTGGAAAAGGCAGTCTGCTGGGGGAGTCATGTCTTCAACGATATTCCTGTCCTTTCCTTTGTCCCGGACACATCAAGATCAGAATTAGTATCACTGGGATATGTCGTGAAATCTGTTAACTTTACGGCAACAGTATAATGCAATACATGATAAATAAATATAGAGAAAAAAACGGATTTACATTAAGTATGCATAAGTCTATTAAATAGTTAGATTAAAATAGTTAAATACAAAATAACAGAAATTTTAAAAATTAGTGAGGAAGTGGACATGTGTTCAATGTCCCTTCAGAAATTTGATGGCAGAGGAGAAAAGCTGCTCCTGAAATGCTGAGTGTGTGCCTTCAGGCGTCAAGCTCAGACAAGTCCTGCAGTAGACACAGTAGGTGGGATACAAGTTTTTGCAAAGCTTGATTTGCCATTGGTTTTGTGCAGCTGGACGTGGATGAAGAAAATCAGAGGTAGCTCACATGCAGCACGCATCGGGTCGTACACGATATCACTGTGCAGGTTTAAATCCACTCCAACAATCTTCCAAGCACCGCGGACAAAACTTTGCACAGCATTGACAAATCTATCCAACAAGTTAATCGTTGGATCGTGATAGATTGTGCAAAGAATGATCCATGAGTTTTGTAGGAAGTACTCAAGCAATTTCACTCACGGAACATGAAAGTGAAGTTGCCGGAGGTGGTGCATGTCAGTCTGGACATTGCTGCTAATGGACTGAAACCTGTTAAGGATAAGATTGATGTTATAAAGGCAAAGCAACAAGCGAATGTCACAGTTCCCTGCTCCTTTCTGTGAATAATTCAATATGATTCCAGATTTGAGGCTAACTTAACAATAGTTCCAACACTGTCGCATCAAATTCTTAAGAAGAACAAGAACTGGAACCCAGCTGACACACAGCAGAAAGTGTTTGATTAATGTAAGCATAGTTTGAGTAACTGCTTCACTTCAATACAATAAGAACTCTACATCTAGCATGCTTCAAGTTACATTACAGCTGCTGTCATCAGCCATGTTATGGATAATAGACAGTTACAGCCTACTGCATTTCCTTTGTGTACTGTTAACAAAAGAGGATGATATTTTACACAGATTAAGAAGGAACTACTAGCAATTATCTTTGGTGCTAAGAAATTCCAGAAGTTCCTACTGGGAAGTCCTTTTGTTCTGCTTACTAATCACAAACTGTTCTGGCAATTCTGGGTTTTGTAGGGCAGCAATTCCAACAATGGGAGTTTTCAGGATGCAAAGGCGGGCTTCTCTATCACAGTATGATTTCATGAATGTCTATCATTCATCCAAGTGAAATGTAATTACTGAAGTTCCATCTGGATTACATGAATCTTCCATTTAGATTACACGAATCTTAGGTAAGAGAGTAGAGAGGCAGCAATTGCAACAAAAGACAATGACTTGAGGCAAAAGAAGGCAATTCTAACTAAATGTGAGAGCCAGCGCCTCATGACCAGCAAGTATCAGTAATAGGACATTTAGTGAACTAAATGTTGAACTGGACTCTCTGACGGTGGTGTCTGAAAAGTGGATGCTGTCCAAGTTGCATGCCTTCTTGGACAATGTCTCCCATCCACTCCATAATGTACTGGTTAGGCACAGGAGTACATTCAGCCAGAGACTCATTCCACCGAGCTGAAACACTGAGTCATTCCTGCCTGTGGCCATCAAACTTTTAAACTCCTCCCTCAGAGTGTCAGACACCCTGAGCCAATAGGCTGGTCCTCCACTTATTTCCACTTGGAATAATTTACTTATTATTATTTAATTATTTATGGTTTTATATTGCTATATTTCTACACTATTCTAGGTTGGTGCAACTGTAACAAAACCTAATTTCCCTCGGGATCAATAAAGTATGTCTGTCTGTCTGTCTGTAAATCCAAGCCTGTAGACTGTACTTGATGCACATCAGAAATAAGGTTAGAAATGTCCATATTAATCAGGAAGTCACTGCAAGAAGCATATTTGAAAATAATGAAGTAATTTGTAATGATGTTAGAATCAACCACTATTGAATAGTTACAGTAAGTGGTGAATCAAGCTAGAAATTTGCAAATTCTTCAGTTCGATGAACTAGGTTTACTCGTCACTGTGCTGAACTGGGGCTGTAGCCTGCAACTAATCTGGAGTGATGACTAGCTTTGTGGCTGTGGATAGACTCACTTTTGTAAACTTCAGTTCTGAGTGCTAGTTGCTTACTTTTATTGTTAGAACGATTTGTTTTCTTTTCAGCGCATGGAGTGTTTCACAGTCTTTTTTAATGAGTTCTATTGGGTTTCTTTGTTTTATGGCTTCCTGTAAGAGACAAATCTTAAGGTTGTATATCATATACATACTTTTATAATAAATGCACTTTGAAGTTTGAAATTAGAATACAACTTCAGAGGCAAATACAGAGAGTCAAATCAAGTAAGTATGTTACCAATGTACGTATATGTTACCATATATTACCTTGATGTTTTTTGCAGGAACTTACAGGAAAATAAGGGAATACAACAGAATTTATGAAAAAACTATTCATAAATGAAGGCTGACCAACAACCAATGAGAAGAAGAAGGTAAATTGTGCAGGCAAATCAGAGGTTCTGAAGCCAGCCAGCACAATTTATTTAATTTTTTACTGTAACTTAGTGTAATTTTTTAAAAGATTTGCACTGCACTGTTGCCACAAGAACAAATTTCACAACATATATCTGCAATTATAAAGCTGATTCTGACTCTGCAGAGTCAATCTGTAATAACTTTGCATATGTGTAAAGAGTGTAAACATATTAGCTTCCAAAGAGGTGTTCTACATTTATCTATAATACATAATTATACATAATACATAAATAAGCATCTGGTATAACATATAAAGAAATTATTATTGCATGGGTATTAGTTGTTGGAGAATCTTGTTAGACCAGAAATGAATAGGGACACTTGTTTGAAATCTCCTGCTGCCCAGTAGATAGATATTGTGGTTAGAGTTTTCTATGCTCCCACCACTGGTCAAACTCCACCCCAAGTATTCTCAAACTCCTTCTTGCCTTCAGTCAAGTCACTTCCACAATCAAAGCATCACAGAAGCTACATCACTGAAGGAAGATGCTGTATTTGACCCATTGTCTCTATGATATGGTGAGGGTTTCTGTCTCTGCCACCACATCTAGCAAGAAATTCCAGATCCTGGCTACGAATTGAATGGGATTTCTTTTTCTTTAGCTCCTCTCTAGATTTTCTGCCAATCAAGCTAAAACTTCAGGAAGGGTAAGATGAAGGAACACATACCAATCCTCATAGAGGGATCAGAAGTGGAGAGAGTGAGCAGCTTCAAGTTCCTGGGTGTCAAGATCTCTGAGGACCTAACCTGGTCCTAACATATCGATGCAGATATAAAGAAGGCATGACAGCGACTATACTTCATTAGGTGTTTGAAGAGATTTGGTATGTGAACAAAAACATGCAAAAATTTCTGTGGAGAGTATTCTGACAGGCTGCATCCCTGTCTGGTATGGAGAGTTACTGCACACGACTGAAAGAAGCTGTAGAGGGTCATAAGTTTAGTCGGCTCTGTCTTGGGTACTAGTCTACGCAGAACCCAGGACATCTTCAAGAAGCGGTGTCTCAGAAAGGCAGCGTCCATTATTAAGGACCCCCAGCGCCCAGGGCATGTACTTTTCTCACTGTTACCATCAGGTAGGAGGTACAGAAGCCTGAAGGCACACACTCAGCGATTCAGGAACAGCTCCTTCCCCTCTGCCATCTGATTCCTAAATGGACATTGAACCTCCGAACACTACCTCACATTTTTTTTCTGTTTTTGCATGAATAATAATCTATTCAATGTAAATATATTATTTATTTATTTTCTTTTTTCCCCTTCTAGATTATGTATTGCATTGAACTACTGCTGCGAAGTTAACAAATTTCACAACGCTTGCCTAACTTCACTGATTTGATTTGAGGCAAATGATAGATTTCACTGCATGTTTCGATGTACATGTGACAAATAAAGCTAATCTTTGTATTTTTTTTAACTGAGGCACAGTTACATATGCCGGCCAGTGGTGTAGTGGCATCTGCACCGGACTTCGAGGCGAGTGGTCTTGGGTTCGAATCCAGCCGGCTCCGTGCTTGCTTTCCTTCCAGACTGGGTTGAGCATCGATCTAGCAACTCAGCCTCGTAAAAAACAGACAGACAGACAGAGGAATTATTTTTAAGACTGCACTCTTAAAAATGAACATACCTTGAGACTTTATATCTTGCTGTAGATTAAACGTCTGTTACCAGGTGACAGTGTTGCAGAGCGCTGGATTTGGTTGTCCAATCAGGATTACAATAGGGATGCACATGGGCACAAGGAAGATGTCATACTTAGACATTCAGTCTTGTGCAGCCAACTTCTCTAGCTCACAAGCAAAATACCCCTGAGAGATACTCCTGCTTCGTTGCCTGTAGGAAATATAGCCACCACGATTTGGTGAAGATCCCAAACACTTAGAAAGCAAGAGAATATTCTGTAAATATTTGCACTTCCTGGCCCTCTTTCGCTCATTGGTGGGAGAGAAATGGTTGAATTCTAGCTATAGCTATGTGCCCAAGACTTTTGCACGATAAGTGACAAAGTTTTTAGTGTTGGTATCGAAGGCCGAATTTCTCAAACATCACCTTTTGTTTGTGAAATTTCCACCATCGAACAAAATGTGTCATGAGGAAATCAGGGATTGGCAATTTTTATGGAGAATGCCCAATTGTAATTAAATAGCACTGAATATATGTTGCATCAAAGAGATGAGAACAACTGAATCTTTGTTTTCAGTTTCGATTATGTCTGTTACCCAGCCACAAACTCCAACCTTGACGAAGGGTCCTGACGAAGGGTCTCGGCCCGAAACGTCGACAGCGCTTCTCCCTACAGATGCTGCCTGGCCTGCTGTGTTCCACCAGCATTTTGTGTGTGTAACTCCAACCTTCTTCAGCCAAGTGTCTGAAACAGCCATGGTATCATAGAAAATTCTTGTTCTATTGCTATGACCACCTACTGAGGGAATAGTATTCAATTGGGAAATCATTTGCCGAAGCCATCACCTGTAGCTTTGCTATCTAAGGTCTGATTATTTCAACAACTCCAAGCCTGCTCCAATTTGTGCAAAATGGAGAAAGATGAAACCGTAGACGTCGGAATCTGTAACAACAAACAATCTGCTGGAGGAACTCAATGGATCAGGCAGCCTCTTTAGGGGAAGTAATGTTTTATGCCCTGATGCAGGGTCCCAACCCAAACCCGAAAGGTTGACAACTCCTTTCCCCCTTTAGATGCAGCTCGAACCAATGAGTTTCAGACAGCTAGGGTGCCTAAGACATTTGCACAGCACTATAGTAATTTTATATATTGCACTGTACTGCTGCCACAAAAAAAACACAAATTTCATATATCCATAATCCATCAAGATACTTGCACTTCCCCCAGTTTTAGACCAATTGATTATCCCTGAATTTGATCATATCTTCAATTATCAAGAATTTAAGCTTTGCAACTCCCTGCCTAAACTTCCCTAACTCACTTCCCATGTGGGTTGTTTCAGTATTCTTAAAACCTAATTTACTGATGATTTATTCAAATCTATTCAAATATCAAATTTACTCAAATCTCTTACTACCTTTCCCTTCAGTTAGTCCTGACAAGGGGTCTCGGCCCGAAACCTCAACAGTGATTCTTCCTATAGGTGCTGCCTGGCCTGCTGCGTTCCACCAGCATTTTGTGTGTGTTGCTTGAATTTCCAGCATCTGCAGATTTCCTCGTGTTTACTGATGAAATCCTTGGTCCTCAGCCTTAATATCTCCATATGTAGATTTGTGTCAAATTTCCATCTGTGAATACTCCTAAGAAGCATTGTAATTCCCTGGTGATGCATTAAAAGTGTTATATAAATATAAGATGTTATTATTATTAGTGAGCTCTGCCAGGTCCTGCTTGGTTTTATTCACAAGATGTACAACTGGAAACTCTCATCGTTTTCCCAAATACATAAATGGTTGCTGGTATATCAGACATTTGAAGGCTGAAGGGTCCCAGAGGCCACTTAAAAAAAGGCCTGAGTTCTGAATGAAGGGTCGTTGATCGGTGTGCCAACATGGTTTCTCAGCTGCCTGACTTACTAAGTTCTTCTGGCACTCTTTGATCTTGCATCAAGTTTCTTGAATCCTCTGTGCAGGGTGGGCTCAAGTCTGAGCTCCCACCATGCTGTGCTACCTGTAGACACAAGAGATTCTGCAGACGCTAGAAATCTGTTGAAGGGTCTCAGTTGTGATGAAGGGCCTTGGCCCGAAATATCGACTGATCCTTTCCCTCTGTAGATGCTGGCTGACCTGCTGAGGTCCTCCAGCAATTTGTATGAGTTGCTATACTATTGATACAGTGCTCACCCAGTCCAATACCAAAAATTCACTCCTCAGTAGTGAGCTGTGCATATACATGCTTATAGTGAGAGCAGCAGACAGGTCTACAGAGCCTAAGTCATTGATTTTATTTGGTTTCTTACTTATTACTAGTGCTAATTGCACACGACACAACAGAGGACAACGGTGACCAGTAGTGCCATTATTTTAATCAGTGAATGGGCATCGGCCCACAAATTCAGCAGCAGATAGAGCGGAACTGATTGGAATCAGACTGGATCGTGATGCGTGACATGCATCCTAATTGACCAATGCAGAGACAAAATTGGCTGGTCCCTAACGCTGATCTGTCTTGGACACAGTGTGCAGCTGTTGAGCTAAGAATCTAGTTCTAGAAGTACAGCCCTATGGGAAAGCAGCAAGGCAGGGGATGGGGTGGCTGGGCGAGGAATGCACCATTGTAGAGGGTAGATCAACAGAGGCGGTCGTCGGACGCAGATGTGTGCTGGATCCTGATATTTTGGTGATCCAAAGGTTCAGAGTTCAAATGTCAAAGTAAATTTATTATCAAAGTATGAATATGCCACCATATACAATCCTGAGATCCATTTTCTTGTAGACATTAACAGTAAAACAAATAAATGCAGTGGAATCAATGAAAATCTACACACAAACCAAGCCTGACAAGCAACCAGTGTGTAAAAGAAGACAATCTGTGCAAATACAATAATTAAGTAATAAATAGATTAATTAAACAACCAATTAATGGACTAATGAGCAAGTAAATAAATCTGAGAACATGGGTTGTAGAGTCCTTGACAATGAGTATATAGACTGTGGAATCAGTTCAGAGTTGAGTGAAGTTATCCATGCTGGTTCAGGAGTCTGATGGTTGTAAGGTAACAGCGTTCCTGAACCAGGTGGTGTGGTTCTTCCAAAGGTTCTTCAGAAGTCAAGAATGAGGTATAAAACTTGTTGCTTACTGCCATTTTGTTAAATGTCGCAAGAGTTAGAAATGAACAAATTGAGATCTGAGAAAACAAAGACAAAGGGAAAACCAGTCACGGTCATCTCAAACTCAGATTAGAGATAACAGAAATTCCAGTGATACCAATTGACCTATAAAAGTAGTGCGACATCTTCGACTGAAGACTAAGAAGTTTCTAGAAAAATACAGAAGCAACTTTCATAAACTGTAATTGCTGGAAAATTCATTAAACGATTACACATATATAGATGATTATATAAGAATACAAGCAAGTGTAGGAAAGTTAAACTACGGGAAAAATAATAATTTTACACCCCAAACAAAAATGCAGTAGGGACAAACACTGCATGTTTCCAGTCAAACATATAGGATCACCAGAAAAAGCTGGGCTTCAATTGGACATGACTGGAATGGCTGGCTGATTCTCTTTGTATTGCCCCATCCTCAGGTTACCAATTGACCACGGAGTGGACCCATGTTACCACAGTATTAGCACATGCCTAGACTTCCCTGGGATGAGGAGTTCTTGAAGTGACTCTCCCATGTTATCTGGCTGCTACCACACATTCACTTTATGAATGGATTACAGAAACCCGCCCAAGGATTCTCCTCCCCTTCATGCTACTATTGGTCAAATCACAGGACTTTACCTGGTCTTAGGAGAAAAGCTTGATTTCCAAATCTGACTGACCCTAGCATAGCCTACACCACAGATCCCTGGCCACAATCTGCTTCACACCATCTTGTGCATTTTACTGATGGCTGCTAGGGTCATCCTCTCCTTCTTAGGCATTTCCTTGGGGTCAAGGATGATTTTCTTCTATTCCATTTCTGTCGTTTCTGAGGCAACCGATGAGATCAATATGGGAACCACCGGTTCTTGATGTCTCCAGGGTGTGGCAGGAGGTGTTAGACAGAGTAACTGATGGAGTAGTTAGTGGTAATGGCAAGTTTGTATGCCTCCCATGTGGTAAACTGAAAGGAAACACCAATGATACTAGATATACCTGTAAATTCAATTCTTAGAAAAATGAACTTTGTGCTTAGTATCCATGTTATAGTCTATGTTACCCAAAAGAGCTAACAAAGGTGTATAAGATGATGAGAGCCATTGATCGTTTGGATAGCCAGAGGCTTTTTCCCATGGCTGAAATGACTAACACGAGGGGGCATAGTTTTAATGAGCTTGGAAGTAGGTATAAAGGGGATGCCAGGAGTAAGTTTTTCACACAGAGAATGACGGGTGCATGGAATGCACTACCAGCAATGGTGGTGGAGGCAGATACAATAGGGTCTTTTAAGAGACTCTTAGATAGGTAAATGGACTTTAGAAAAATAGAGGGCTATGGGGTAGGCAAATTCTAGGAAGCTTCTAGAGTAAGTTACATGGTCGGCAAAACATTGTGGGCCGAAGGGCTTGTAACATGCTGTAGATTTCTATGTTTCTATGTTCATATAAAAGACATTCTTTTTTGTTTTTATTGTCCATAGAGTCAACAGACACATATTTGGGAAAGAGAGGATATTTATTTTATAATCACAGCCTAAAATGATTAAAACTTTTGGAAACAGGGCGAGGGATGTTGAGACAGAGTGGAGTTGTGTTGGAAGGAATAGAGTGACTTGTTAACTATAGGAACTCTGTGGAAATGGTCCATAATAGTTCTGGAAGGAAGCTTAAATGAGCCAATTTAGGATTAGTAAAGTACCACCATCAAGAGTCACGATGGTCACTCGCAGGACTGGATCCAGGTGCGGAGGAATGTCACAGCGAGCACTGGCAATGACTCAACCCAGAGGAACGACAGACTCCCATGCAGAGAAGGGATCAAGAGGTTAGACATTGGAATACCAACAGAGCCTTGGATGTATGACTGAGCAACACCACGAGTCAAACCATTCTCAACAAACACAGGGACTCTGCAAAAGCACTAAATGAGAATTCCCTTTAAATAACCCTAGAATGAGGGACGCCCCAGCCAGTCACAATCAACTTGACAAGATTAAACAGGGAGCATGAGGGCTTAACGTTGCAATTATTGATGTTATTTTATATAAGGCAAAGCCCCAAATCAGAGAAGGAGGTAAATATCCAGTTATTCTTTGCTGATGTCACTTAGGCAATACACGTCAACCAGGACATAAGGAGGGTTAATGTACTCTTCTTTAAACTATGCCAGAGGATATTTTATGTAGCGATGAACACAGACATTAGGTTAAGCTTCCCATCAGATGAATAATATCACAGGAAAAGCCCTCCCCACCATTGAGCACATCTACAAGGAGAGCAGCATCCATCATCAAGGGCCCCCACCATCCAGGCCAGGCTCTCTTCTTGCTGCTGCCATCAGGAAGGAGGTGGAGGACCCTTAGGTCCCTCACCACCAGGTTCAGGATCAGTTATTACCCTTCGACCATCAGGCCCCTGAACCAGCTTGGATAACGTTACTCACCTCAACACGGAACTGATTCCACAAGCTTTGCACTCACTTTCAAGGACTCTACAACCAATGTTCTCAGTGTCATTTATTTACCATTTATTATTATTTGTTTGTTTTGTATTTGCACAGTCTTTTTTTGCTCTTCAGCTGTTTGTCAATCTTTGTGCGTAATTTTTCATAGATCCTATTGTATTCCTGTGAACGCCTGCAAGAAAGTGAATCTCGGGGTAGTATATGGTAGCGTATATGCACTTTGATAATAAATTTACTTTGAATTTTGAACGTTGAGCAGCTTGAATGATATAGAACTCTCTCTGAACTATATTGAGATCTCTCTGAACTATATTGAGATTATAGCAGGGATTCCTAAACCTTCTTTATGCCATGGAGCCTTACCATTAACCGAGGGGGTCTGTGGACCCCAGGTTGGGAACCCCTGAATTATAGTGACACGTAGAAGAGCTGGTCTCTCTGGCTGGATGGGCTACAATGGGACAGGAAAATCTTCCTCATCTGTATACCATGGAACCCCATCACGCCAGCTCCAATGTCGCTGGATTTTTCTTACTTAACACAATAACTAATTGGAGTTTGAATATTTACCAGTGGGACTGCACTTGCTTGCTTCATTAAAGTGTGTTGAGTGTTCACCACAGGAACATCCTTAGCCCAGCCATTCCATGTGCCCTATTTGCATCTATTACCCAACTCTATCAGCAAAACATTCTATTCCCTTCTCCGTCATGTCTTTATCTGACTTCTCCTTAAATGAATCTGCACTGTTTGCCTCCACCACTCCCTGTGATGCTGAGTTCCATGAATTATTAAACATGTGTCCTAGTGCCTCTGCCATTTCTCGCCCATAGATGTAATCAGTCCAGAGAATGGATTTTAACTTCTTCAATATCCATTAGTTTGTTTAACATTTCTTCCCTTTCCATGTTAAATGTAGCTTATAATTTCATCTGCTGATATCCATCTGATTTGTTGCCCTAGTAAATACTGAATCAAAAAGTAATTATTCACTATTTGCACATTCTGCTATAGCTGTCTATAAATGTATCCTCCTTCCCTTAGTGACCCTATTCCTGTCTCAATAAAGTTTAGACACAAGGCTTTTGATTCAATTTGATTACAGAGAGCATGTAAACATGAAACTATCCAAGAAAATATCTAAACTATTTAAATCACTTTTAGTGGCATTTTATTTCACTTACTTTAATCATCTTTTCACGTTATTATTTCCTGGGGACCAATCTTGCTAATGGAATTCACTGCTTAAACCAATATTGTTGTGTATATCAGTGGAAGGATCTATGACCTTAGTGGAAGGACATTAAAGGAAATAATTTATCTCTAGCTGATTATGTCCTTCCTTCACTTAGTCTGTTCATATTCTCTTTCTTACTTTTATTTTGAGTTATTTTATATTCCCTGTCCCATCTTTGGGAGGGTAAGGATAGAGGGAAGATGAGGAGGGGAAGGAAAGTTGGGGCAAGCTAGTGGCGGCAGAGCCGAACATGTTGCAAGAGCTCAACAAACTCATTAGTGCCTTTCAAGGAAAGAAATCGAAATCTATCATGGTATGCCATTGAGCCTAAAAGTGACTCTAGATCCAATTGTGACTCCACATTTATCAAAAATCGACACCCACTGAATGTGAGGTCGACTGAGTAAGTGAGGCACAGCCTAGAAGTAGCACCAGCAAGTCCTGAAAGATCAGCAACAAGCAAGAGGTTTAAACAAGGGAGGCAGGTAGAGTGGGAGTGGTTATTTTGAGAGGGGTCATGAGGCCAAGGTGGTGTTGCGTAGCTCAAAGTGAGGTCTTTGTTGAGGAAGCTGTGTGGTGACCAGGTAAATGTTTTTAAATTCCCTTTCATACCAGAAAGGACTGGAGATGTGGGATATAGAAGTTAGGGCAGTGACATGCCTTCCTGCAGGCTGTGGAGATCAGGGACTATGGTTAAGGGAAGTATATCTACATGCAGCTCCAGTTAGAGCACAAACAGTATCTGGAGCTGCAGATGGAATTGCTGAGAAGAATCTGGGATGCTGAAAATGTAGACAGTGTGCTGCAGGAATAGAAAGAAAGAAGATGGGAAATCGCCTGGAAGGGCAGTAAATGGAGGCAGCAGTATTGGACTGCCCAAACAGCTATGTAGCTATACAGAAAGTGCTGGAGGAGCTCAGTACGTCTGTCAGCGTTCATGAAGAATCAACGGTCAATGTTTCAAGTCGAGATTCTCCATCAGGATTGGAAGGGATGAGGGAAGAAGCCAGAATAAGGAGAAGGGGAGAGGGGAAGGAGCACAAACTGGCAGGTGATAGGTGAAAACAGGTGATGGGGAAGGTCGGTGGGTGGGGGAGGGGGATGAAGTAAGAAGCTGCGAGGTGATAGGTGGAAGAGATAAGGGGCTGAAGAAGAAGGAATCTGACAGGAGAGTTCAGTGGACCATGGGAAAATGTGAAGGAGGAGGGACACTAGCATGAAGAAAAGAGAAGAGAATCGGTGAGTGGGGAGTCAGAATAAGGAATGGCAGAAGAGAGGGGGTAGAAATTACCAGAGTTAGAAAAACTGATGCTCATACCGTCATGTTAGAGGCTATTCAGATGAAATATGAAGTGTTGCCCTTCCAACCTGAGTGTTGCCTCATCATGACAGTAAAGGAGACCATGGACAGACATGTTAGGATAGGAATGGGAATGGGAAGTCAAATTGAAATGCCCCATCTTCTTATTTTGACTTCTTCCCCCCTTCCTTTGCAGTCCTGCTAAAGGGTCTCAGCCTGAAACACCATAAACCGCTGCCTAACTTGCTGCGTTCAGAACCTTGTGTTGCTCAAGATTTCCAGTAGCTGCAGAAATTCTTCCATTTAAGATATGTAGAAATGCCATCTTGGAAATACTTGGGGGGGGGGGGGGGGCGGCCTCCCTGAGGAAAGCAGGATTAGCAACCAAGTTATTGGCGCCTAGTTGTTCTGGTTCACAACAGCGAAGGGAACATTCAGGCAAGCAGTAGCGATGCAGGCTTCATTAGTGAGAGGAACAGGCAGGTGCTTCTGTGAGTAAGACCAAGGTACCAGAATAGTACGTTACCTAGCTAGTGGCAGGATCATTCTTCAGGGAGAGGAAGAACTAATTTGGTACTAACGACAGGCACAAACAGAGGTGAGGAGCTAGGCACAAAGTTAAAAAGCAGGACTTTAAGGATCATAAACTCAGTTCAACTCCCTGTACCACCTGCTGGTGAGGGAAGAACAAGGAGGACAGGACAGATAAAGGAATGGCTGAAAAACTTGGTGCAGGACAGAGGATATCGGGACCAGGTTTGGGGCAGGTGGGACCTCTGCAAGAAGGATTTATTGCATATGAACTGGAGGGGAACCGATTCTTGTAGGGAGGTTTGTCCACGGGAGCCTTTAAACTAATTTGGCAGGAGTTTGAGAAGCAACGAAGCAGGTGGAGGATTTTTTATAATTTCAGAAATAGACCTTATTCATGAATAAATAAAAAAGGGAAAGACGGCACCAAACAAACCTTTACATGGTTGTTCCATTCAGTAGTGTAAAAAATCTGGAGAGAAACCAAACCAGTCCAGTAGGCAGAACAAATAGAGGCTGATGAGGAGAATGGGAGGAGTGGAACACTCAACCACATTGACTTTAATGCAAAAATCCTCACAGGTAAATCGGATTTACTTAGAGTATGTCAGTTATGTTGGTCCGTGGCCTCCTCTTGTGAAAAAATGAGGCCACCCTCGGGGTGGAGAAGCAACACCTTATATTCCATCTGGCTAGCCTCCAATCTGGTGGCATGCATATCAATTTCTCCTTCTGGTAAAAAAAAATTTCCCTCCCCTCCCCTCTTCTTCTATTCCCCACGCTGGCCTCTTACCTCTTCCCTCTTGCCTATCACCTCCCCCTGAGTCCCCTCCTCCTTCCCTTTTTCTTATGGTCCACTCTCCTCTCCTATCTGATTCCTTCCTCTTTAGCCCTGTATCTTTCCCACCCTCATACCTCCACCTATTACCTTCCAGCTATCGTCCTACCCCCCCCCCCACCCCCCACCTTTTAATTCTGGTGTCTTCCTTTCCAGTCCTGAAGAGGGATCTTGGCATGAAATAGTGGCAATCTATTCATTTCCAAAGATCCAACCTGACCAGCTGTGTGATACGTAGAATGTGAATTAGCTTTTGGAAAGATTAAGATCACAGAAATGTGGTTGAAGGAAGAATATGAAATAGAGGGTGGTGATTGAAAGGTTATTACCAGCGGTGTACTGCGGGGATCGGCACTGGGCTCTTTGTTACTTGTAAGATACGTATATTAGTGACTTGGATGTGAATGAATTAAGTATGAATAGTAGGTTTGAAGATGGACGAAAGTTGGTGGTCTTGTAAGTAGCAAGGAAGATTGTCTAAGGCTAAAGCAGGATATAGATCAGATAGGAAAATGGGCAGAGTGTTGGCAGACGGAATTTAATCTTGGCAAGTACAGATGATGCACTTGAGATAGTGTATAAGAATAGGACCTATACAACAAACAGAAAGGTGCAGGGCAGTGCTGATGATCAGAGGAATTTTGGAGTTGAACTCCATAGTTCCCTGGAAGTGACAACACAGGTGGATAGTGGTGAGGAAGACATATGTCATGTTTGCCTCATAGAATGGGTCACTGACTATAACAATCGGGATGCTACTTCCGCAAAAAACTACCTATGCTGTATATTGTGCAGTTACACTATAGGAAGGATGTGGTTTCACTGGAGAGAGTGCAGAAGAGCTTCACCAGGATAGTGAAAACAGGAGGGAATCTGCAGA
Source organism: Hemitrygon akajei (assembly GCF_048418815.1). NCBI lineage: Eukaryota > Metazoa > Chordata > Chondrichthyes > Myliobatiformes > Dasyatidae > Hemitrygon > Hemitrygon akajei. Next base: position 19,925,954 of record NC_133139.1, on the reverse strand, counting down.
TGCTGGAAATTCAAACAACACACACAAAATGCTGGTGGAACACAGCAGGCCAGGCAGCATCTACAAGGAGAAGACCTGACGAAGTGTCTTGGCCCGAGGTGTGGACAGCGCTTCTCCTTGTAGATGCTGCCTGGCCTGCTGTGTTCCACCAGCATTTTGTGTGTGTCACCAGGGTAGTGCCTGGATTGGAAGACTTTAGTTATGGGTTGGAGAAGCAGCAATTCAAATTCCACCTGGTATATTCCAACCTGATGGCATGGACATCAATTTCTTTAACTTCCTGAAATTCACCCCCCACCCTTATGATCTGCCCATCAATTCCCTCTGGTTTGCCCTCCTCCTTCCCTTTTTCCTTTAGTCCACTGTCTTTTCCTATTAAATTCCTTCTTCTTCGGGCCTTTACCTCTTCCAACTATCACCTGGCAGCTTCTTACAACATCTCTCCTCCCCCACCAATGTATCGTACCCTTCACCTGGCCTCACCTATCACCTGCAAACCTGTTATTCCCACCTCCTTCTGCCTCCACACCTTCTTACAGACTCTGCCCTTTCCTTTCCAGGTCTAATGAAGGGTCTCAGAGCAAAATATTATCAACTGATCATTTCCTTCCTTAGGGACTGCCAGACCAGCTGATTTCCTGCAACATTTTGTGTGGTTGATTGAATAGTTATCCTGAAGCAAAGGAGGCTGATGATGGAGGTGCATAAAATTGTATGAGGCATAGAAAGGGTAGATATAGTAGGGGTATGAAAAACAAAAGGGCATAGCTTTAAAATGAGAGGGTGACATTTTAAAGGGGATCTGAGAGAAAAGGATTTTACATAGAGAGTGGTTGATGTTTGGAATACACTGCCAGAGGAAATGGTGGAGTCATATACAATCACTACATTTAAGAGACATTTAGACAGGTACTAAGTGGGCAATGGATAGAATATATAGGCCTAATGAAGGAAAAAAAAGAGATTTATTTGGATGGACAAAAGGGTCAACATGGAGGGGGTCAGCCAAAGGGCTCGTTTTACGGTGTAAACTCCATAACTCCATAAGCTCTAGACTACTTATTCAGTTCATAGGCAATTAGGAGCAAATGATAAATGACAGTGTGATATCCACATCCTGTGAACAAATAAATACAAAAACAAAGCCTAATAAATTTGTAGAGTGATGCTAAACAACCTGGAAATGTCTGTTATTGTGTTTCACTTGGGGGAATGTCCACTTTCAGTTCAGTGGCACTGATACAAATAATGCTGAGGTGATTGAATTTCTAGGCATGAGTTTTGTTAACATTTTTTAGGCATGTTATTTTTCGGGTACATGGGGATGTTGTTTTCGCTAAGACTTTATCTAAGACCTGTATCAGCTTGATGACTGATGATTACAACGTGTCCTCCCTCTCCTGAAACATTGTCCACTCCTCTTTTACTGTGTTAGAGGCAAAAAGGCTGAGGCACTGAAACATGCCCTACCTCTGACCCAATGCCTTGGGAAGCAAAAAAAAACTTAAGAATGAAAAAACTTACAATGACACACAAAATAAATTGGATTGTTGGCTAACAGACACGTGTTATTTTCTATCCAGTATTTTAAGAACAGAGGCTTTGCTTTTAAAGTGAAAGAAGTGATTTTTTTTTTAACTTATCATAGTCAATCCCCAGTGAACCCATACAGACAGCTACATGCATGATTGATGAACCAAATTATTTGGTTTATGATCGAAATCATAATAGTACCAATTCTTCTTCAACTAAAATCTATAGTTTGTTGTTGTCAGGCCTGCAAAGGCAGGCACCTCCCAGTCAACGCCCAGCTCGCAGGAGTCAGCTCCACTTGTTTCCAACACACCACCTGCAGCCTATTGAAACCCAACTCTCATCCAAAATACTTATTCACTCATACGAACTGGCCAGGCTCAACCAGTTGCTCCTAGCCTTCAGTTACCTTTATGCCTTGTTCTCTCTTGTTTTGTGGCCCTTCATGGCTTGTTATTTTGAAGTTTATTATTAAAGTTATCACTCACCACTAAATCATCTCCGCTGCTCTGGTTCAAGCCTCCACTACATTGCCTGACAGTTGTATGTTCTAAATACATGATGTTTTAACATATTCACATCAAGATGTGCCTCAGAGCCTTGCTTCTTTTTCAATACTTCACTTCCTCAATGCTTAAGAAGAAATTGAGTAACTTCAACTCCAAGTTAACAATTCTGAGCAAGCGACTGCAGGCAGAGATATTTCTAGTGATGTTAAATAACAAAATAATGGAGGAACTCAGTAAGTTGGGCAGCATCTATGGAGGGGAATAAATGGTCAATGTTTCTGGCTGATACCCTTCTTCAGGATTTAACATATTGTGTCCTTAAAACTGAGATACTTGCTGCCGAACAACTCCCACATTCTGCTGTCCAAATGCAGTTCCCTCCCTAGTATTTACTTACCTATTACTGTAATAAATTTTCATTGATTAGAATTAGGTGGTGAGTTTATGGAAGTCATTGCCACAGGTGGCTATGGACACAAGGTCATTGGGTATATTTAAAGCAGAGGTTAATATGCTCTTGATTAGTAAGAGGTTATGGGAGCAAGGCAGGAGAATGGGTTTGAGAGGGACAATAAATCAGCCATAATGGAATGACAGAGCAGAACTGATGGATCAAATAGCCCAGACCTACAATATGCAAAATACAAATTTAGTTCATCTGCCATTTCTTTGTCCCCCCATTTAAACCTCTCCAGTCCAATATCCACTCTCTTTTACTCTTTATATAAGTGAAAAAACTTCCGGTACCCCCTTTGATATTATTAAAAATCTTATGAAAAGGTGACACAGTGCAACAACTAAAAAAACTGAAAAACAGTGGAAATAATCTGAAACAATGGAAATAACTATTGAGAATTAAAGTGAATCAAACTATGAATAAAACAATCAATGCTTAACACTGTTACCCCTAGACATTTTGGTTCTCTTAATCACTAAGGCCCATTTTGCCAAAATATTTTCATTTCTGTTTTTATTATCATGTGGAAAAGCACGGAACTTGCCCATTGCAACCCAACAAGCCACACTTGGCAGCATCACGCCTATTTAACAGTGGCCTAATCATAGGACAATTCACAATGACCGATTAGAAAGAGTAAGACAAGGGAACAAACCAGTCCACATAGAGGGATCAGAAATGGAAAGAGTGAGCAACTTCAAGTTGCTAGGTGTCAATTTTTCTGAGGATCTATCCTGTTCCCAAAATATTGATGCAGCTACAAAGAAGGCATGGCAGTGACTATATTTCATTAGGCATTTGAGATTGGTATGTCATGAAAGACACTTGCAAATTTTCTGCAGGTGTACTATGCAGAGCATTCTAATTGGCTGCATCACCGTCTGGTATGGGGGAGGGTGTTACAGCACAGGATCAGAATAAGCTGCAGACAGGTGTCAGCTTAGTCAGCTACGTCATGGGCACTAGTCACACCAGGACATCTTCAAGGAGCGATGGATCAAAAAGGTGGAATCCATCATTAAGGACCCCCATCACCTAGGTCATGCCTTGTTCTCATTTTTACCATCAGGAAGGAGGTACAGAAACCTGAAGGCACACACTCTATGATTCAGATCAGGAACAGCTTCTTCCTCTCTGCCATTCAATTTCTGAATAGACATTGAACCCATAAACACCACCTCACTACTCTTTGATTTCTATTTTTGTACTGCTCATTTAATGAATTGAATGAATGATTGACTTTATTTCTTGCATCCTTTTCATACACGAGGAGTAGAAATCTTTACGTTACGTCTCCATCTAAATGTGTGATGTGCAATCATAGTAATTTATAATAATTTATAATAAATAGAACAGTCAATGTAACATAGAAATACACTCAAATCAGTCTGATGGCCTGGTGGAAGAAGCTGTCCCGGAGCCTGTTGGTCCTGGCTTTTATGATGCAGTACTGTTTCCTGGATGGTAGCTGCTGGAATAGATTATCATTGAGGTGACTCAGGTCCTTACTGCAATTCACGTTTTTTCTATTATCATTGCATTGTACTGATGCTGCAAAGTCAACAAATTTCATGACATATGCCAGTGATATTAAACCTGATTCCGATTCCAATTAACCTACTAATTGGTACGTTTTTGGAAGATGGGAGGATATTGGAGTACCAGGAGGTAGCCCGCACAGTCACGGGGAGAATATGCAAACTCCTTACAGACGTCACCAGGATTGAACCCCAAATTTCAGAAGCCCCGAGTTGGCATGGCGCCCATTGTCCGCTTGCTTCCTCTCAACTTTGCTCTTTCTGGTTTAATCTGAACCTCATGCGCAACTCCTAATTCAGTGGCTGGGACGTTGCATCAAATGATAACAGCAAGCAACTCAAACATCAATAACAAAATAAAAGGATATTTGAAAGTTCCTTTTATTGCCATTCAAAGACTAGCTCCCCTAATGCTTGAAGCTTGAATTTATTTTTTCAGCCTTTCGAAAGCTCTGCGTACATCGGTTGACAGGACTGGCAGTTTGTCCTGCTCCCAGGAAATGTAGAACACTAAGCAGTTCAGTGCTGCCAGTCTGAGAGACAACAGGGTGTCAAGTGGCACAGAGAAGGTGTGAAAAGCATTCAGACGCTAAACAAATACTGCTCGGAGGTCACTTCTCCTCCCCAGGGCAAGCTCGCAAGATTGACGGGCTATGCTTGTCTTCCTTTGAGCAGTTTCCCGCAGTTACCGTTGCATTGTAAATTGCTGCCTAGTATTTGGGTTGTATTACCTCACTGACAAATAGACAGGCTGTAACTACTACAGATGTCATGTCTGAAATACCCGAGGGTATATTATTAAAAATAAGGCTTTACTTAAGATTTTCACATAAACATATCAATATGCTTCTGTTTCTAACCCTATCTGGTTACAGCAATGGACTGATTAAATCAGGGTAGCGCGATTTCGTTACGGTTAGCGTAACGCTACAACCTGGGTTCAATTCTGGTGCTGTCTGTAAGGAGATTGTATGTTCTCCCCAAGACCGTGTGGGTTTCCTCCAGGTGCTCCGGTTTCTTCTCACATTCCGATGACCTACGGGTTAGTAAGTCAATTGGCCACATGAGTGCAGCTGGGCTCATCGGGCTGGAAGGAAGTGCTATCGGGCTGCATTTCTAAGTAAATGAAGAAACAATATTTTATGTTGGCATCAATGAATCCATAGAGAAATGCCCACTGTAGAACCAGTGGTCATTCCCAAGCTCAGTTCCTGCCCCACATTGAAGACAATCATCTATATCTCCAATTAAAGGTAGAAGCTGTAATACTGAGATATGCATCTGCATCTCATAGTGCCTTTCTTCCATGGGACAAAAAATGTAGTATGTAGAACTTCATCTAGATTATCATCCCTGAGGTTCATAATGTGACTCCTGCTTAGGAGAACCTCAGGAAAGGAGAACAATATCTTTCATTTATAAAGCAACCTAACGTAAAATTTTTCCAAGCCTTTTATGGAATGTAGTCATGCAAAGATAGAGAAAGGCTATTCCTATTAGAGGATGAGTCATTGGTCAGGGATTATTAGATTTAAATTTTTTTGGTGTTGAATCAAGGTGAGTGTGAGGAAAATTGTTTTCTATGTAGTAAGGAATTATGATAAAGTTTTTTTTTCCTTAAAGATAAGCTTTGTTCGTCACATTTACATTGAAACATAAGGTGGAATGTGTCATTTGCATCAAATCAAATCAGCAAGGATCTGTTGAGGGCAGCCCGCAACTTTCAACATACTCTGACACCAACTTAGCATGCCCACAACGTACCAACCCTAACCATACAGCTCTGGAATATGCGAGGAAACCGGAGGACTCAGACGAAGCTCACGTGGTCACAGGGAAAAAGTACAGAACTCTTTACAGGCAGTGATGAGACTTGAACCCTAATTGTTGATCACTGGTGCTGTAAAGCAATTGTGTTAACCACTACACTACCATGTCCCTCTGTGCAGAACCCCTCTGATGGAAGGGATTGTGGAAATAGATTTAATCAGTATCTTCAAGGGGAATGGAAAGGGACTTTCTCTACCATAGTATATCAACCCTATGTCCACCTTGAACTAAAATGGATATTTCTCCAAATTGTGTTCTTTCTTGTATAATTTATGTTTTTCTTGTGTCTGATGTTATGTGCCCGTGATTCTGCTGTAAGTTTTTCACTGCATCTTTGTATCCATGTACTTGCGTATATGACAATCAACTTGACTTTCACTTTGACTCACCCATCCCTTGTGCAACTGTGACAGATCTCATCAGTCTCCTCAGAACCCACAGAAATGAAGTGGAAACAAGCCATCCTCAACCACGAGAGCCTGCCTAAGAAATAATACAGCAAACTCAGTGAGGTACACGCAGCAAGCTTTGACAAGTGATTGGATTATCTGTTGCGTGAAACTAGCTGAGGTATTACCGTTGCAGAGAGTAGAATCGGATGTGGGAAAGGTATGCGCATGTGAAAAAGGCAGCACTGAAAACACAGCATGTAGTCTTCACTTTTGGAATCTGGAGTGGGACTTGAATCTATAATGTATTATACAAACATCAGTTTTAATACAACATTTATTTATTTTATTGTTTATTTATTTGTTTGCGTATGTGTTTGATTATTTATTTATGCATTTGTTTATTTATCTGCCTATTGTTTTATTTGCACAATTTGTCTTCTTTTGCACATTAGTTTGTCAGCGTGCATTGGTTGTCTTCATTGTTTCTGTTGTATTTCTTTATTCTACTGTGAATGCCTGCACGAAAACAAATCTCAGGGTAGCATATGGTGACATATAAGTACTTAGATAATAAATTCACTTTGACAACTTTTCAGTTAAATATCCAGAATGCTGTCTACTGAATCACAGCCAACGTCAAAGGACAGACCTAAACATGAAGACCACAGTTCCTCTGACACAAAATAGGAAACTTTGCTTTTCCTCTGAAATAACCAAACAACATTTTGTTTGCCTTGGATTTCTGGCTCCTTGCTTTACTTAGTCGGTCCTGACTATTGTTGGCTTTCAACTCTTGCTTTTTTCCAAACAAAAGAACAATAAACTGATTTATGGTCCAATTAATAAATGTTTTCCTTTGGCCCAGAAAGCAATGTGCAGTCTGTTTATGGAGGTCCACATGCATCTGCCTTGGGCTGTAATTTGCTTTGGCACTTATTGGTTACATGGATTGCTGCTCAGAAAAGGAGATATTTGATACTTTACATCATTTCGTAATTGCACAGTTCCTTGTTCCTGCTCCATACGCTTGCTTCAGTGAAACTGTTCAAACTCGCCAATTAACTGCATGAAATCTTTATTTGTTTCTTGTGGAAGTAATTAAGTTGAGAGGTAAAATTATTCAGATGTGAGTTTTCTAATTTTGCTACAGGAGGATGAGAAAACAAATTGTTTGTTTGAAATGCAACCAGGATCCATCCTAAGGAAACAAATAAATATATACCAGGCTTTCTTTTATGGGAATGAATTCAAGGTATTAATTTTCCATTCATTTTGAAAGAATTTAATGAGCATATGTTGAGATAGAGTTAATTCTCATCTTGGAGCAGGGTTACAGATGGAAATAATAACCACAGGCCAATCTAGATTAAAGAGCAGTCTCTACTTAAAACAAGAAAGCAAGAATGATTTTGATTAGCTTGGCATATGCTTGCAGAAGTAAATGAAAGTTTGTGCTTTATGTGTAGATTTTACTGAATTTTTAATGGCTGTGTTGCTTTTTATTTTTTTTAATCATCTCTTCGTGGCCCCTCTTACCTTACCTGGGATCTGAGCTCAAAGAAAACTGATTTCTGATTGGCTGTTTGCTGAATTTGCCCATAAACTCAGCTACAATTCAGACAAATGCTTATGCGATGCCAGGGTCACCTATCCAGAAATATGGGTTTTCAAATGTGGCTTTTCCTTCCCTAAACAACTGTGAAATGGGGTCAGCTTTGGTGCCCCATTGCAAATACATTGATAAGCACCAACACACAGAGGACATTAGTTTTTATATAACAAAGATGTGTGCTAGAGATTTTACCGGGGCAGCCTGCACCAGCGTGGTAGTAAGCTCCAGGCTTCCAATGTTCTCACGATACTCAAGCCAACTTATGTGGTGAAATTCACTAAATTGGGTCAAGGAGAGAGGATTCTTGATATAGGGATGATTCTGGGAGAGAGCTAGTGTTATGAAAGGGGTGGAAGAGATGTAAGTGGCTACGACCAGAGGGCACACCCTCAGAATACAAGGAAGACTCTTTAGAACAGAGATGAGGAGGAATTTCTTTAGCCAGAGGGTGGTGAATCTGTGGAACTCATTGCCACGGATGGCTGTGGAGGCCAAATCATTGGGTATGTTTAAAACAGAGCTTGATAGGTTCTTGATTAGTAATGGTGTCAAAGGTTATGGGCAGAAGGAAGAAGAATGGGGTTGAGAGGGATAATGAATCAGCCATGATGGAATGGTGTAGTAGACTTGATGGGCCGATTAGCTTAATTCTACTCCTATGTCCTATAATCTTATGATAAGGCTACTGAGGAGGGAATATCAAGGAGAAGTTTGGAAAGAGTTTTCGATCAATTTAAATCAATATATTCAAATGCGCAGACACTTGAAAAGAATAATTTGCAGAGCTACAGAAAAAGTCATGACTAGGTCAGACAGAATTAACCTAATAGTTGCTGGCATAGACTCTATGGTTCTCCATCAACAACTCTACCCTTGTGCCTCAGTCTCAGATAGTGTGGTAATGCTGAAACATTGTACCACTCATTATAGTGCCTTACAATACAATTGATTACATCCATCCTATAGTGGTCGGCACAGAGCATCTTGCTATCCCTGACATGGGTGATCTTGTGCGATCATTTCCCAAACAGACTATCAAAGACATCATCAACACCAGATCTCACAAACAAGCAATTGGATGGCAGTAAGAAAGGCCCTACATATCAGGTCCTTCCTGCACGGTCAAAGTCTAACTCCTATCTTATGCTGCCCTCAGGGACAAGATGATTGTCCACCTCATTGTCCACTGTTCAATTTGCCAAGAAAGTCTGGAAAAGGATGCAACCATCCTTGTCAAGTTTCACCCAAAGCAACTGCACACCAGAGGACTCTGTGATCGATGGGCTGCATTCAGAGATATGTTACATACTGTTGGTGCGTGGCCAAGTGGTTAAGGCGTTGGTCTAGTGATCTGATGGTCGCTAGTTCGAGCCTCAGCTAAGGCAGCTTGTTGTGTCTTTGAGCAAGGCACCACACATTGCTCTGTGACAACACCAGTACCAAGCTGTATCGGCCCTTGCCCTTCCCTTGGACAGCATCGGTGGCGTGGAGAAGGGAGACTTGCAGCATGGGCAACTGCCGGTCTCCCATACAACCCTGAAGCTTTCCAAGGCGCAAGTCCATGGTCTCACGAGACTAATGGATGCCTACATACTGAGACAAACATCCTCTACTGCTGGAGGAGCATTAACTCAGATATCCAGCATCTGCACAATCTCTTGTGTTTAGTCTAGAGTTCTGCTGCTCCTTGTGGTGAACTACATATACCTGTCTGGACACGCCCCCCTGCTGACTGCTCCTGTGGCTCCTCCCACTGACTGTGGCTCCTTCCACGGACCCCGGTGTAAAGGCGATTGGAGACACAGCCCCGGCCTCAGTCTCTAGGATGTTGTGTGATGGTCACTTGCTGCTTGTCCTTTCTTCCAGCCAATAAAAGCCTATCACGTCTCCGAGAGTTATTGATGGTGCATCACTCCTGAACTCTGGATCCTGTGTAAGTCTCTGTTCATGGGTGTTCTTGATGCATTGTAAAGTATTGAATTGATGTCAGAATGAATCCAGATAAAGACATGCACCAATTCTTGTTAATGAAAATAGCTAATCAGCCAATCATGTGGCAGCAACTCAATGCATAAAAGCATGCAGACATGGCCAAGAGGTTCAGTTGTTGTTCAGACCAAACATCAGAATGGGGAAGAAAGGTGATCTTTGACTGTGGAATGATTGTTAGTGTCAGATGAAGTGGTTTGAGTATCTCAGAAATTGCTGATCTCATGGAATTTTCACATATAACAGACTCTAGGGTTTACAGAGGGACGTCAGAGGAGAATGGTCAAACTGGTTCAAGCTGACAGGAAGGTGACAGTAACTCCAATAAGCACGCGCTACAACAGTATTGTGCAGAAGAGCATCTCTGAACACAAAAGCTGAACTTTGAAGTGGATGAGCTACAGCAGCAGAAGATCATGAATATACACCCAATGGCCACTTTATGTGCAAGAGGTACTTACTTAAGCAGCCACTAAATGTATTATGAATAAAGTATACTTTTGAAATAAAATAAGTTACAATCCCAAAACTAAACTATAAGTTGCAAGGTGAAGGAAGTTGATCTGTGAGACACAGCTATTGATGAAAGTCATCAACCTGAAATGTTTTTCTTTCTTCCAATGCTCGCTGACCCATTCGGATATTTTCTCCATTGTCTATTTTTATTTCACATTTCCAGAGCCTGCAGTTTATCTTGCTTTTCAATCTCTTCTGCTGCCTGCTTCACTAACCATCCAGGCTGAATTTCGGTTCCCACTCCCCAATCCTTATACCATGCCCTAAACAATCAGTAACTAACTACACCCCCTCTCCATAGCATCTTCTTAAAAAGACTGGAGATCTGGAAATAGGAAAACTCAATAACCTTAAATGACCAAAAATAAAATGCTGTTGGAGAAGAAAGTAAATTAATTGTTTTTATTCAGAGTGTTTTGTTTGGTTCTGATGATTGTTGATGATGGAGCTGAAACTGTGCTGCTATCTCCAAATCAACCCCTCCCTCTTTCATCTTCTTCTCTTCTCTGTCATCAATAAATGCTCTATGTTGCTTGGCTGATTCACACTTCATGGCACCAACTATTGACCGGTCAGAAAATTGGCTTTGCAATCCAGTTCCATTAGTACTTTGAACTGCTAAGTAATGCTGCTTTGGTCGTTACTATAAGTTCCACTGTGGGAGAGTTAAGTACCTCCAAGCAAGTTACCCATTAAAATCTTTACAAGTGAGTATCAGTACTTAGCTTGTCTCCAAAGTTAAATCTAATGTGGCAGAGTCTGAATAAATGCCTTGTTAATGGAAATTCTGGCCCAAGTATTGCACTTGATGGACTCTCTGCCAGTTCACTAATGTGCATTATGGAGCCAATGAAGATATCCATTGTGGCTGAAATTGGTCCATGCTTTGAACTTTCTCTTGGGAGATGGATATTAAATAACGACTAAGCAGGTTAGTGCTGTTCCAAATTAAAAACTATGCTCTGGATTTTACAACTATATTAATTGTGATACTGTCAACTTTCCCTGCCATTTTGCTGATGGCTAATTCTGTGAACACACAGAGGTTTCCAAAACTCCCAAATACCAAACCCAGTTCTGGGGGAGCATTTGGGGGGCTCTTCACAAGAATATTGGTGGAAACACTCAGCAGACCAGACAGCGTCTGTGGAACGAGAAACCATGGGAATATTTTACGTTGAAGATCCTTCATCTAAACTGTGAAAGAGAGAAAACATGGTAGTTTAAGGAGGGAAGGATGAATAGGAGAAGGGGAACACAAACTGGTGGAGGAACTCAGCTGATCAGGCAGCATCTCTGGAGAGGAATAAACAATCAATGTTTCAGGCCTAAGGTTCTCGACACAAAATGATGCTACCTGACCTGCTGAGTTCCTCCAACACTTTGTGTGTGTTCCTCTAGATTTCCTGCATCTGCAGAATCTCTTGTGAATAAGATGAGGGGAATGTCTCTGGTAAGGTGAACCCAGCCTGACATGATGAATCAGAATCAGGTTTAATATCATTGGTATATGTCATGAAATTTGTTGTCTTTGCAATAGCAGTACAATGCAATACATAATAATAGAGAAACAATGTGAATTACAGTAAGTATATATATGTATTAAGTAGTTAAATAAATTAGTAGTGCAAAAATAGAAATATAAGAGTAGTGAGGTGGTGCTCATGGGTACAATTTCCATTCACAGATCAGATGACAAAGGAGAAGAGGCTTTTCCTGAATCATTGAGGGTATGTGTTCACGCTTCTGGACCTCCTTCCTGATGGTAACAATGAAAACCTGGGTGATGGCATCCTTAATGATGGACACCGCCTTTTTGAGGCATCACTCCTTGAAGATGTCCTGGATACTTCAAAGGCTGGTGCTCATGATGGAGCTGACTACGTTTACAAATCTCTGCAGCTTACTTCTATCCTGTGCAATAGCTCCACCACCCCCACTCCCCATACCAGATGAAAATACAGCCAGTTAGAAAGCTCTCCACAGTACATCTGTAAAAATATTAAAGTGTTTTTGGAGACATACCAAATCTTCTCAAACTCCTAATGAAATATAGCCACAGTTGTGCCTTTTTTGTAGCTGCAATGATATCTTGGGTCCAGGTTAGGTCCTCAGAGATACAGTAATGGAACCCAGAAACTTGAAATTGCTCACTTTTTCCACTTCTGATTCCTCTATGATGACTGGTATGTGTTCCCTTGTCTTCCCTTTTCAGAATTCCACCATCAGTTCATTGGTTTTACTGACATTGAGTTCAAGGTTGTTGCTATGTCACCACTTAACTAGCTGATATAGCTCACTTTTGTACACCCTCTCATCACTATCTGAAATTCTGCCAACAATGGTTGTATCATCAACAAATTTATAGATAGCTTTTGAGCTGGGTCTAGCCGTACAGTCATGGGTGTAGAGAGAATAGAGTACTCGGCTAAGTACACATCTCTGAGGTGCACCAGCATTGATTGTCAGAAAGGTGGAGATGTTGTATTCAATCTGTACAGATTGTGGTCTACTGGTTAGGAAATGGAGGATCCAGTTGCAGAGGGAGGTTCAGAAGTCCAGCTTCTGGAGCATTTCGATCAGAATTGTAGGAATGATTGTGTTAAATGCTGCAGTCAATAAACAGCATCCTTACATAGGAATTTGTATTATTCAGGTGATTCAAGGCTGATCCAAGGTCACTGATCTCATCGACAATCCTGATGAAACAATTTGATTGACAGGTTAATGGGCCTGTTAGAGCGAGAGAGAAGACAATTAAAGGAACACTTAAAAGCAGTGAAATCAATGATGTAGAAGCAAAATCCAATTGGACGCCCTAAAATGGAACTGTAGAAGAAAGTGGGTGACCAGAACTTTTTGATTCAGTATTGGGTCCTAGTGGCTACAGAATGCCAAGAGAGAAGATGAAAAATAGAAAATAAATGAAAATATTAGTGATCTGCAGGATTGTGTGTAATGGGCTTTTTGGAAAGAACATTATCAGGTCACTTGCTTTTCGTGACTTCGTCTTAAATGTAAAAGCTCTCTTGAGGTTGTAGCAACTTCCCAACATTTTGGGTGTGAGTTTTATATATTCCTCCTTAATATCCCTTTATAAGCTCCCTTATTCTCAATGGCACCTTTCCTTTATATTATTGTGTTTTTAAAAGTTATTTGCAAGTTTTGTATGTGGCACAGAAGTCACAAATAAAGCTCTTCAACTCCTTGGCACTTAGAGAGCTCCATCCAGCCTTGGTTATCCCACATTCCTTTTTCTCTAAATGAACCACAACAAATGTATGTATCTTGTAGTTATCTTTGGACAGGTTTACTGCTAGTATTTCATAGGGGTGAACATCGTTCACTTCATAAATGCTCTAATTTTGCTCATCAGTCCTTGTCATTCTTTCTGCTTTTCCATCAGTCTCTCCTCAAAGTTCAAAGTAAATTTTATTATCAAAATACATATATATCACCACATACACCCCTGAGATTTATTTTCTTGTGGACATATTCAATAAATCTATAGAATAATAACCATTACAGAATCAATGGAAGACTGCATCCAACTAGGGTGTTCAACAAGAGTCCAGAAGACAACAAACTGTGCAAGTACAAAAAGAAAAAACAATAAAATAATTGAGGAGATGAGATGAAGAGACCTTGAAAGTAATTCCATTGGTTGTGGGAACATTTCAGTGATGGGCCAAGTGAAGTAGAGTGAAGTTATCCCCTTTGGTTCAAGAGTCTGATGGTTGAGAGGTAGTAACAGTTCCTGAACCTGAGGCTCTTGCACCTTCTTCCTGATGGCAGCAGCAAGAAGAGAGCATGTTCTGTGTGGAGGGGGTCCCCAATCATGAATGCTGTTTTCCTGTGACAGTGTTTCCTCTTAGAGAAGAGGTGTTGCAGTGTACTATCATCAAATTCTTTGGGAATCTTGGTATTTATGTTTTAAAGAGTAAATTGCTTGATTCTAGCCCTGACTGAATGTTAGGAATTGGGAGGTTCATATGTCCTAATATAATGAATTGTCTTTGTTGTAGAACATGGATTGTACATTAATTATAGGGTTAACTCCAGACCATGCACTTTTCTCTTTGATGCCATTGGGAAGAAGGTATAGGAGCTTTAAGTCCCATACCATCAGGTTCAGGAACAGTCAGTATGCTGCCATTGGGAAGGAGGTATAGAAGCCATACCATTAGGTTCAGGAACAGCCTCCTGAACCAGCACAGCTAACTTCACTCACCTCAATACTGAATTGATTTACCCAATCTATGGACTCACTTTCAGGAACTCTACAACTCTTGTTTTCAGTATTATTTATCTATCCATCTACCCAGATATTCCAGATCTTGAACATGTGGGAATAACATCACTCACTTTCACTTGCTCCAACACTAAAGCATTCCCACAACCAATGTATTCACTTTCAAGTACTCTATGCTTCAACATTTATTGCTTATTTATAGATATATATTTCTTTTGTACTTGCACAGTTTGTTAATCTTTTGCCCATTGGTTCTTCGTCCATTCTGTTGGGTGCAGTCTTTCATTGATGTTATTGTGCTTCTTGGAGTTACTATGTAAGTCCTCAAGAAAACGAGTCTCAGGGTTGTACAAGGTGACATGTATGTACTTTGATAATAAGTTTACTTTGAACCCTGAAGAGTTCTATCTCAAGCCGACGTTGATCCTCATTAGAACAGAGCTGCATGCCACAGAAAAATCAGTCAGAGTAGGAATGGAATGGAGAATAAAAGTACCAGTCAACTGAAAGTTCAAGATCACCCCTGCAAACTGAATGTAGGTCTTCATGGAGGAGAATGGTCGGTGATAAATGTCACCACTGTGCTCAGATTCATATTGCCTAGTCAATTCTCTGTCTATGCAGCTACGTCCCTTTATCTTCATACACAATGACCTTGATGGTAAGCCTGTTTACTGTACAGTATTTAATCGAAGACATTTTCCATATATATCACATCAATCGTATTTCCTGTGATAATTCCCAATAATTCATCAGATACTATTTGCTTTACAAAAAAGATAATATTCTGGCTTTCGCCAATCAATATGCACTATGGAAACTATAAACAAATTCTGTCCCTGGGAATTGCTTCACAGAGATTTGAATACATCATCCTTAAAGCCCTGGTAACTACTTTCTCTCAGACTGCGTCCTTCATGAATACAGTGGAACCATTCTCTGTGCCAGTTCCAGATGCAGTACACCTCCCCTATAATAGATGCTTTAAGTTGTGTAAGGTAACTTAAACGGCAGCCACCCCTTTCCCAATACTGGCCCCCTGTTGGTTAGCAGTAAATAATATTAGCTGGGCACAGCAAGTAGCCAGGAGCAAGTTGGCATTCCCCTTGTGTTCACGCATGGGAAAGAGTTAATCAGGCATTGTAAGCTCTGCGTCCATTTACTACATCTATTGAACTTGGCAGCGTGGGTTTCAGTTCTCTTCATCATCCCGAATGTAGGATAAATGTTTAGATAAGATTTTTTGGACGTGCAGCAACATTAATATAATCTCTGGGGTATGAAATTTGAATTAAATCTAATCTAAAACTTGCTTTGATACTAGAGAAGGAAATAATTATAGATCATAGTGTAACTTGCAGAACCACTCTTCACAAGTAGACCCATTATATTCCAACACCTTGGGGAAACAAATAATTCTAATTCTAATTTGTACTCCTTCCCCTCTTTCCAACTTCTTATTCTGGTTTCTTCCCTCTTCCTTTCCAGCCCTGATGAAGAGTGTCTTAAAACATTGACTGTATATTACTCTCCTGACCTGCTGAGTTCCTCCGGCACCTTGTGTGTATTGCTCTGGATTCCCAGCATCTGCAGAATCTCTTAATGCTTGTATTTCTAATTACATACAAGATTGTATGCAGCAAAAACTTTATTCTAGAGATGCAGCACTTGAAGTGAAACTTCACTGTGACAATGAAAGAATAATATATCTGTATAGGTAATGAGTCTTTGGGCTCCGAGGTTTTCAGAGCAGCTAAATTGGTTAATTGTTGTTTAACGAGAGTCAGTTAATTGTTTTGAGTTCTTTGTGTTTTTCTCATGGAATTCACTCTTTGTAATGTGGTCTCCTGGTGCTTTCTGTTTAAACTTGTCAAGTTTATTTCAATAAGCTCAGGGATTCTGTGCTACTGGTATTATTTAATCGGATGCCCATTTAGCACTAATCGTAGGGTCCTAGTTTTGGGAATGCAATGTCTCATAGTGTGGCTCGGCTGAAGCATTGATGTCCTGTTGGAGTTCTTATGAATAAATTCTGGGCACCATCCCTACAATGGAGTCTGTCTTCCATTCTACAATGGTTCCAACACTGGCTGTGCATGTCGTGACAATGCCACTCCCGAGCATTCCCCAGTGATCCCATGCTGTGAGGTTGCTTGTTGAGGCCAGTTACTCTGATTAGGATCTCACTTGCTATGGAGGCCAATTGCAGCTTCAACTATAATTTATTTTTGTTGTGTACGCGAAGTGCTGGGTGTAGTATGACATTGGTGTTGAAATCTATGTTTGGAAGGTGGTTCCACTTCAGATGTATTCAACACCCATACATTATCACATTGCAATTTTACTGCACACTGTGGAGAACAAGTTTTTATCTGAGTTGGCTAATCTTAAGCAAGAAGGAAGCAGGTGCGATCCCAGTGGTCTCAGTACCATCATATGCTGAGGCGCAGGGGGGAGCAAAACTTCCCAAAATTTCCTCTCCAGCTGGGCAGCGGCGATTCCTTCAGGAGATCATGAAATGCAGACAACAGATGAAGGCACAGTCATGCTTGGCTGTAATGTTATGCACGGTCGAATGGCCGACACGCACTAAATGACTGAGGAAGCCTGCCATAAAACTGATGGGAATATAACGGAAGAGCTGTGAATTAGATTGGAACCCAAGCTTAGATATTCATACCTAATCAATCGCATCTTAGTGCGTCATGTGGACCCACCAGTGCTCTGCACTTTGTTTTCTGCCTTCAAGTCAAACTTTGGAACAGAAACAGAACTTAGAACATAGAACATAACAGAAAAGTACACGCACTTCGGACCATAATATTGTGCCGAGCTTTCAACCAACTCTAAGGCTAATCTAACCCTTGGCTCCTATATAGCCCTCCATTTTTCTATCATTCAAGAGATTCTCAAATGCCTCTAAAGCAGGGCTTTCCAACTTGGGATCCACAGACTCCTTGGTATTGGTTTGGCATAAAAAAGGTTGGGAACCCTTGCCCTAAAGTATCTGCCTCTACACCACCCTGACACCATTCTGTGTGTAAAGAACTTACCTCTGACATCCCCCCCCCCCCATACTTTCCTCCAATCAGCTTAAAATTATGCCCCCTTGTGTTAGTTATTTCTGCCCTGGGAAAAAGTCTCTGTCTGTCCGCTCTATCTACACTTCTTATCATCTTGTACACATCTATTAAATCATTTCTCAGCCTCGTTTGTTCCTAAGAGAAACGTCCTAGCTCGCTCAACCTATTTTCATCCAACATGCTCACTAGTCAATGCAGCTTCCTAGTAAATCTCCTTTGTGCCCTCTCTTTCGTTTCTGCATCCTTCCTATAATGGGCAACCAGAACTGCATACAATATTCCAAGTGGAGTCTAACCAGGGTTTTGTAGAACAATATTATCTTATGGCTCTTGAACTTAATCCCCTGATTAATGAAGGCCAACACATCATATGCCTTCCTAACAACGCCATCAACCTGTGTGTCAACTGAGGGATCTATGGTGGAAATATTTTCCAGGGCCAGTGGAAAATGTTGGAAATATTTGACAGGGCAAAGGGTTTCTGCAGAAGGAGAGAACGAGTTAACCTTTTGATCTATCAGCTGAATAAATCAGATTTGTTTTGTGTTTGTTTTAAATGCAGTGGTGCAACAAATCTGGAGATACAAACTCCACTCTCATTATGTCAACCCAGGAATCTCAATTGTTCCTTGTTACGGTATTGGAGTCCTATTGTACAGAGAGCTTGGACCTACAAATCCCAGATCACAGTCTGGAAGCACAAACATTGTGCAATGTCTCTCAGATACTGGCCCACATTGGACTAGGATGATGAAGACACAGTGGGTCAATAACTACTTTGGCTGTTGACCCAGCAGACACAAACTCTGTTGTGTTGAAGGCTCTGTCGTGCCTATGGCCAGGAGGAGAAGAGCGAAGTGGGGATAAGTAGAAGATGCCTGACCAAGTGGTCTTGGCCTTCTTGCAGGGGTGAAGCGAAACAAAATAGATTGGGAATGCTCAGGCAATATTGGGAGAAAATGAAGATTAATACCCCCAAAATACAGAGAAGTTTAGCAGGTCAGGCAGCAACTATGGAAGACTCAGCAGTCAGGAGAGGAATAAACAGATAACGTTTCAGGCTGAGACCCTTCATCTGGACTGGAAAGAATCAAAGAAGAAGCCACTCCTTCCCCTCTCCCCACCTTCTTATTCTAGCTTCTTCCCCCTTCCTTTCCAGTCCTGATGTAAGGTCTCAGCCCAAAATATTGACTGTTTACACCCTTCCATGGGTGCATCCTGACTTGCTGAGTTCCTCCAGTATTTAGTGCGTGCTGCTCTAGATTTCCGCCATCTGCAGAATATCTTGTGTAAATTAAAATGAAACTGGGAACGTAGTTGGGTTGAAGTTGGGGAGGTCATTTGGAGACTGGGTGACAATTACAAGATTTCACAGAGTAAAGTAGATCTGTGGTGCCCAGGATTATTTGCGTTTAGATATTTTAAAAAATACCGCCAGCAAGTAGGGAGGTAATTTTCTTATTTAGGTCCATGTGTCCCATGTTGACACTATGGTAGTGAGACATCCCAGGACAAGGGTGTCCAAGTGCCTCTACAATGTTTCACAGGGAACAACACACCAGGGGAGACAAAATTACATTATCCCATTTCCTCAGCACTGGAAGCAGGAAATGTTTGGTGGAATTTTCTAAGTGACAAAAATCAATGCAAAAATGTTCACTTTCAATTGCATAACGCTTATGAAGGACTAAAAAGGGACAAATTTCTAGGCAAATAAATGATGGGGAGCAACGTTTAACCACAAACGATGGGTTAAATTTATCATGGGCTTTCTTCTGAGCTAGAAGAAGGCCAACATGCAAAGTACAAGGGTGTCTCCTTAAATGCAAACTTTTCATTCTTTTGGTAAATATTAAAAGAATCCATTTATATCGACAAAGGCCAACACAGTTATTTTGTCAATTTGTCTAGTTGATTACTACAAAACAAAATTAAGTAGGAAGCTCAATGCTTTAAAATTCACAATATTTGAGTACAAATTACTTTGGTGATGCTTACAGTGTTGGGAAAAAAAAGAAATCAAAAGAACTGATGAGGCATTTGAACTTATTAGATGTGTCCCTCATGACCTCATTAGTTTAATTATATGCAGTTTTGAGCTGATCAGACTTGTAGCTACTGAGAAAGTAACAAGAAAAAAAGCATTTGGATTAATATGGAATTGCAGTTGATTCTGTCGAACAGCCTGCTATTAAAATACAGGAATTTATTTCAAAATTAAAAATTAGCATAAGCCCACTTTGCAAAGGTACGGGTAGGATTGGCGAATCCCCTTTGGACTTAAGCCATGAGTGTGCACGTTGCATTGGCACTGACGGAACTTCCTGTACACCTGCAGCACTCCTCTGCCTAATAAAGTGGACACTTAGTGTATGTTTGTGGTCTTTTGCCTCTGTCACCCATCACTTCAAGTTTTGACATATTGTGCATTCAGAGATGCTCTTCCACACAGCACTATTGTAATGCATCAGGAATTGATTTACAGTCTCCTTCCTGTCAGCTTGAACCAGTCTGACCATTCCCCTCGGACCTCCTTCATCACCAAAGTGTTTTTCACTCACGGAATGCCACTCCCTGGGTGTCTTATTTTGCTTTTCACACCATTCTCTGTAAATATTTGAAACTTTTGTGCATGAAAATCCCAGGAGATCAGCAGTATGTGAGATACTCAAACCACCCCATCTGGCATCAACAATCATTCCACGGTGAAAGTCACTTAAATCAGATTTCTTCCCCATTCTGATGTTTGGTCTGAACAACAACTGAACCTCTTGACCATGTCTGCGTACCTTTATGCATTCAGTTGCTGCCACATGATCGGCTGATTAGTTATTTGTATTAATGAACAAATGTATAGGTGTACCTAATAAAGTGGCCACTGAGTGTATATATGGCACTGATGAGATCCCTGGGATGAATATGTGGGAAATAAGCATGGTTGATTGCCTCAGGTCTTGCCTGCCTTTTCAACCAAATGGGAATATCTCTCCTGTTATCAGCAATTAACAAAAAAGGAATATTGATCTATTTTTGAGATGACTCTGGGGGAGCACTGCGCTTCTTATCTTTCATCAGTATTGAGGGAGCACTAGGCTGTTACCAATGTAATCTTTTGCTTATGACATTAAAATGAAGACAGATCTGTGCTGTCAAATGGACTTCAAATGTTTCATCGAACCGATTTCGGTCTCAACCACAGGCTCTGCCACAGGTCTACGTGCCCCTGCAGGTGGTCTGTGCAAAAGGCTTGACCAAATGCACAGCAACCTTTACACTCACTGCTTCCTCTCGTCCTTGCCTCGGAAAGAGGACTACCACTTCGACTGACTCTGTAAAGGAGCAGCATTCATTTAGTTATTGCTTCCAGCCGCAGTGTTGACGTTTAACTTGCATTTTGAGAGTTTTATTTAATGGCCTAGTTGGCTTAGAATTTAAGACCTTAGGATGATGGCGCCTGATGGCGACTCCTTTGCTTACATCTTCGGAAGCAGCTCTAATTCTATCTTTAATATCTCTTTTTTCCCTTTTCGAGGTTCTTTTGAAGACCCTGATATGGAGTTACATGCTGAATGCAGTACTTTGCGGAAATGAGACCCGTTCTCAGGGCCTCATGACTAGCCACTTTTCAATATGCCAAGGGCGAGTCCTGGAAGACTAGCGCGCCTTCGGGGTGCCGGATTTTCGTAGCTCTGGAGGCGGGCGGATTCGAGGTCGGTGCCGCCGCCTGACGTGTTGTGGGAGACGGAAGATGGAAAGCAGCGAGCTGGCTGCCGGCTGTGAGCCCAGGGACCCGAGTTCCTTGGGCACAGAGCTCGGAAAAAGCAATGTAACAGACTTTTAACACCATAAGTCGGCAAGTTGCTTTGTAATGTCTACCCTCTCGCTGTGAAAGGGGGACACCTCTTTTTCCCTTATTAGGAAGAGAGAGAGAGAATGTTGAATTATGGATGAATGAGTAGTCTTCAGGGTACTGCAAGTCTGTATCTTTATTGATGCTTTACTGCACCTTGAGTGCTCGGTGAAGGGTACAGATGCTTTTTTGCTGGTGTGGGAGGGGGGATTATTGCTCTGTTGCTGGTCATGCATGGGAGGGGGGAGTTGGGGTTTAGGGTTCTAGCATTTAACTGCCACTCATTCTTTGGGGCACTCCTCTGTTTTTGTGGATCTTTGCGAAGAAAAAGAATCTCAGGATGTATATAATAAATTGGCCACTGAACATATATTTGAGGTCTTCTTCTGCTGCAGCCCATCTACTTCAAGGCTAAATGTGTTGTGCATTCAGAGATGCTCTTCTGCACACCACTGTTATAACGCATGGTTGCTGTCACCTTGAACCAGTCTGGCCATTCTCCTCTGACCTCTCTAATTAATGAGGTATTTTCAAACACTTTGCTGTTGCTCACTGGACTTTTTTTTTGTTCTTCACCCCATTCTCTGTCAACTCTAGAGACTGTTGTACATCTGTGTGAAAATCCCAGGAGATCAGGAGTTTCTGAGACACTCAAACCACCTGCTCTGGCACCAACAATCATTCCGCAGTCCACGGTTGAATGACAATTGAACTGGAACTTGAACTTGAACATCTACCTGAGACCTTACACCAAACCCACAACCCCGAGAACAAGTCTTTAGAAGAGTTGGGATGGATCAGTCAGAAGTGAAATCAGGAAGCATTTCTTCACACGGTTATTAGTTAAGAACATGAATTTTCTTATTCAAATAAATGTGAATTTAAACTTATTTAAATCTTACATACATCCCACAATGTTAGGGAATAAAAATCTTTGCATTAATAACTCCCTTGCAATGTACAGAGGTGTGAATTTATAAGTCTAATGGCTTGTAGAAAGCAGCTGTCCCGTAGCCGGTTGGTCCTGGCTTTAATGCTACCTACTGTTTGCCAGACAGAAGCAGCTGAAACAGTTTACGGTTGAGATGACTGGTGGACCAACAAAAATGCCTTCCTCAATCTTGGCATCAGTTATTCTGACTTGAATTATGAACTGAAATAACAAATATCGACAATTTTTTTTAAATGGTGCGCGGCAGGGAAACCTCATGGTGATTTTAATGTTTAGCTGCCAAAAATTCACAAGGTACACGCAAAAGTATTCAGGAAGCAAAATCTTTGTTGTACAGTGTTGTCATTAAACCAAACACATGTAAACAGCTAAACAAAGCAGTATTCCTCCAGGGCCAAGTTGCAAAATGCGGTGCAAACAGTCGCACACAGCACACATCATATATGTAGTTAGGACAGTACATACAGTCACAAAATAATATTAGCACAGGTTGGATAGGGACACCAATTACTATAGTAGAGAAAGGTAAATGACTTTAAGGTATTGATCAGCTAAGATCAAACTGAGTGCTGAAAAGGTTAGATGGGCTGAATGTGTATATAGACAAAAAATTAGCATGGACTCAATTGGCCAAAAGGCCTAGTTGTTAACTGTACAACTCAATGACTCTGTGAATGCCCATCCAGTATATTTGTACACCAAAATGCTGAATTAATGTGCACCCTCCTTCCTCTGCAGTCCATCGCTAACTATCCTGGAATGAACAGGTGAACAAGTTAAAACAAAATCAAAATTGAATTGAATTGAATTGACTTTATTACTTACATCCTTCATAAACATGAAGTAAAAATCTTTGTTATGTCTCTGTCTAACTGTGCAATGTGCAATTTATAGTAATTTATAATAAATAGTATGTACAACAGGACAGTCAATATAACATAGAAACACAATTGTATCGGCATGAATTAATCAGTCTGATGGCCTGGTGGAAGAAGCTGTCCTGAAGCCTGTTGGTCCTGGCTTTTATGCTGTGGTACTGTTCCCCGGATGGTAGGAACAATGTGTGGTTGGGGTGACTCAGGTCCCCAATGATCCTTCAGGCCTTTTTTACACACCTGTCTTTGTAAATGTTCTGAATAGTGGGAAGTTCACATCTACAGATGCGCTAGGCTCTCTGCTCCACTCTCTGCAGAGTCCTGCGATTAAGGGAATTACAGTTGCCATACCAGGCAGTGATGCAGCCAGTCAGGATGCTCTCAATTGTGCCCCTGTAGAAAGTTCGTAGGATTTGGGGGGGCCCATACCAAACTTCTTCAACCGTCTGAGGTGAAAGATGTACTGTTGTGCCTTTTTCACCACACAGCCGGTATGTACAGACTACGTGAGATCCTCAGTGATGTGTATGCTGAGGAACTTAAAGCTGTTCACCTTCTCAACCGCAGAGTATAGGCGATCCCTGAAAAAGTTGGCATCTATCGATAAGGACCCTCACAATCCAAGAGATGCCCTCTTCTCATTACTACCATCAGGAAGGAGGTACAGGACCCTAAAGACACACACTGAGTATAGTAGGTACAGCGTTTTCCCCTTCACTATTAGGTTTATGAACGGTCCATGAACACTACTTTCTAGTTTGCTCTCTCTTTGCACTACTTATTTATTTTTTTATATTTCTAATTGTAATGCAGAATTTATCACACTATACTGCTGTCACAAAACAAGGAACTTTATGACATATGTCAGTGATAATAAACCTGATTCTGATTCTGAAGTGAATTCGATTTAATCAGATCAGACAATTCAATGTAAGCCCCTATGTGGTGGGTGCTAGAAACTCAGAGCTGCCTCTGTGATTGCTTCAGCTAATGGCACCAAAACAAAAAGTGGGTAACAGAGGAAATTGTTTGGAAATTCTTCCAAACATTCACTATTTTTTTTCATTATGTGCTGTGTCAAATGACATGGGTGATCATGGTCTTTCCATGATCATGGCTGTCCTTGGAAAATCTTTCTGTGGGAGTAGTTTGCCATTCCCTTCTTCTTGGTGAGCCCAACCATCTACCAAAAGAAAAAAAATTAGGCCAGCATGGTAGTGTAGAGTTTAGCGTAACGTTAATATAGCACCTGCAACTGGGTTTCAATTCCGCTGCTCTCTGTTCCTCCCGTGACCACAGTGATTCCTCCAGTTGCTCCAGTTCTGTCCCAGCTTCCAAGGACATAGGGGCTAGTAGAGTAGTTGGTGACATGGTATCATTGAGTGTCATGGACTCACTGGACCAGAAGGACCAGTTACGGTGCTTTAAAATATGTACAAAATAAAAACAGGATTTTTTCTAGGATTATAGAAATATACCGCCAATCAGTTCACTGTGTCCATTCTGACCCACTGTGACGAAGCCCCTTTCCCACTCTTAGCTATGGCTTTCTGGGTTACAGAACATAAAGTGTCCATCCAAATATTTTTTTAAACTTGATGAGATTTTCTGCTCCTACACCTGTGTATTTAATATTTCAGTAATATTTGAGTAATTTTGATAATTCACTACAGGTTATATGTAAAAATACATGAACTGCACACGTCATGATACTACCATGTGATAAGTGCACACCCCGGTTAAAGTAAAAGCTAAGTTCGACTCACATTCCCAGCTCTGTCTTTTTTTTTCTTGCAATTAGGTTTATGTTTTGGAATGGCCATATTTTCCCTGAGACTGTGTGGGTTTTCCCGGAGTTCCCTAGTTTCCCCCACAGTCCAAAGACAAGTGGGTTGATAGGACAATTGACTACTGTGTAAATTGACTCTGATCTGTAGTTGAGTGGTAAAGTTTGAGGAGAATAAAAAATAGGATCAGTGTGGTCAAGTGCTCAATAATCTGCGTGGACACAATATGTTGAAGCGCCTGCTGCTTTGCCGAATGCCTTTATAACTCAGTAACTGAAATTAAGATTTAATTTATTTCAGACTCCAAGCACATAATCAACAGCATTTGATATGTCTGGTGTGGTATTAAATAACTAACTTACAGACCCAGATAAATGAGTTAAAATCACATCATGACACATGCGGAATTTAAATTCTTTTAACTGAATAAATTCAGGGTTACTATATTTTAAATGCAAGATCACTTGTGGTGACTATGTGAATCATACTGAATTGCTATAAAATCTCTTCTCATCTCACACATGTCCATGAGGGAAGACATTCCAATATTTTCAGATTCAGATTCATTCATTTAACACACGCACATAGAGTGAAATGAGTCATTTGTGTTAACAACCAGCACAGCCTAAGGATGGGCTGGGGCAGCCCGCAAACATCACTTACATTCCAAAGCTCAAAGTTCAAAGTGAATTTGTTATCAAAGTACATGTATGTCATCAAATACCACCCTGAGATTCATTTCCTTGCAGGCATTCACAGTAGAACAAAGAAAAACAATAGAATCAATGAAAAACTTCATGCAAAGACTGACGAGCACCAATGTGTAAATGAAGACTAACACATAAAAACTAATAAAATGAAAACATATATAAAAACTAATAATAATAATAATAATAATAATAATAATAATAAAAGTAAGTAAATTGATAATGAGCTATAGAGTCCTTGAAATTGGGTCCATAGGTTGTGTTCAGTGTTGTGGTGAGTGAAGTTGTCTACGCTGGTTCAGGATTCTAATGGTTGAAGGGTAATAACTGTTCCTGAACTTTGTGGTATGGGACCTAAGGCTCCTGTACCTCCTTCCCAATGGTAGCAGAGAGAAGAGTGCATGGCCTGGATGGTGGGGTCCTTAATGATGCACGCTGCTTTCTTGTGGCAGCGCTCTTTGTAGATGTGCTCAATGGTAGGAGGACTTTTCCAGCCTCAAGATGGCGTGGTCACGATGTTCAGCAGATCAACACGAGCAACAACAACAACACAAAACAAAACAGCAACAGCAAAACAATGTTACACGGAGCGACTGGGGCGAACCCAAGTGCTGGACACAGACACAGAGATAGGGTTGAGAGGTGCTTGCACAGTCACGAACGTGGAACAGATAACCAGGAGGAATCTTGACACAGAGGTCTGATATAGAGTCTTGACACGGAGACGGGGTTTTCATGGAATAACTTGAAACTAGAGCTGAACTTAGAACTAGCAGTTCTAAGCAGTCAGAAAACAAAGTTACCACACAGAAATAGACCAACAAACTGGCAACCTGTGGTTGTGATGCCAGGGTTCTTATACTGCAGTCTCTGATGGAAACCAGGTGTGCTGTAATTAAGTAAACCAGCAGCAATTGGGAATCTAACGAGTGGAATTAAGGTATAATCAAGGAGATAGGAGTGAAATGGGTGACAGCCAGATGGGACCATGACAAACAAACCCCCTTCCTCTCCCCCGCCCACTCACTCACTCACTTATATGTTCAGGTCTTCAGCTCAAGGACAGGCCACCTCCGCACCTCCATCCTCTGGTGCCCAGTCCTGTCTCACAGACTCACAGACATCAGGCCTTGACTTCTGGATCGCCAACTACGACCTTCAGTATTGACCCCAGGACTTGCCAATCACAGGAATTTGAAATTCGGGCATCAAACTCGGACAACACTTGGGATATCATGGGCCGGCCCACACGTGCTTCCTCCTGCCCACACTTGCTTCTAGTTTCTCAGTAACTGTAACACTTTATTCTGCATTGTGTTATGGTTTTGCCTTACACAACTTCAGTGCTCTAATGTGATGAAATAACCTGTACGGTTGGCATGCATAGCAAAGATTTTTAATGGATCTCAGTAGATATGACAATAATAAGCCAATTTACAAGTCCAGAAGCAAATAGGCTGGTAAAACCTATTTACATCTGAAAATCCAAGGGATATGCCTGCTCCCACAGAACCTACTGAACATAATATTTATGGAAGACTCATTACATAGCATTTAGTGCTGCATTTATATATCAAATTGAACAATGAGATATTTTCATAATTTATTCCATTAATTTAATCAGAGTTTTCATTACAGCTTGCTCCAAATAGTAAAACAACAGTAATTAAAACTTAAGCAACACACACAAAATACTGGTGGAACACAACAGGCCAGGCAGCATCTATAGGAAGAAGCACTGTCGGCATTTCGGGCCGAGACCCTTCATCAGGACTAACTGAAAGGAAAGATAGTAAGAGATTTGAAAGTAGCAGGGGGAGGGGAAAATGCAAAATGATAGGAGAAGGCCAGAGGGGGTGGGGTGAAGCTGAGAGCCAGAAAGGTGATTGGCAAAAGGGATACAGAGCTGGAGAAGGGAAAGGATCATGGGGCGAGAGATGGAGAACAGATGGAGAACCCTAGGGAGAAAGAAATGGGGAAGGGAGCACCAGAGGGAGATGGACAACAGGCAGAGTGATGGGCAGAAAGAGAGAAAAAAAAAAGGATGGGGAAAAAAAACTAAATATATCAGGGATGGGGTAAGAAGGGGAGGAGGGGCATTAACGGAAGTTAGAGAAGTCAACGTTCATGCCATCAGGTTGGAGGCTACCCAGCCGATATATAAGGTGTTGTTCCTCCAACTTGAGTGTGGCTTCATCATGGCCTCCTTTACTGTCAAGATGAAGCCACACTCAGGTTGGAGGAACAACACCTTGTATACCGGCTGGGTAGCCTCCAACTTGATGGCATGAACGTTGACTTCTCTAACTTCCGTTAATGCCCCTCCTCCCCTTCTTACCCCATCCCTGATATATTTAGTTTTTTTCCCCTTCTTTTTTTTTCTCTCTTTCTGCCCATCACTCTGCCTGTTGTCCATCTCCCTCTAGTGCTCCCCTCCCCCTTTCTTTCTCCCTAGGCCTCCTGACCCATGATCTTTCCCTTCTCTAGCTCTGTATCCCTTTTGCCAATCACCTTTCCAGCTCTCAGCTTCACCCCACCCTCTCCGGTCTTCTCCTATCATTTCGCATTTCCCCCTCCCCCTCCTACTTTCAAATCTCTTAATATCTTTCCTTTCAGTTAGTCCTGACGAAGGGTCTCAGCCCGAAACATCAACAGTGCTTCTCCTTATAGATGCTGCCTGGCCTGCTGTGTTCCACCAGCATTTTGTGTGTGTTGCTTGAATTTCCAGCATCTGCAGATTTCCTCGTGTTTGTAATTAAAACTTATGTTCATTAAGGCAAAGGTGCACTGTCAAAATGGCTTAATTTCAATTCAGTAATTTATTTTGGACATTTGGTGCAACAGGGATGTGGACAATACTGCCACAGCATTGGTTTCCTGTGTGCAGTGGAATTCCTAGAGTCAGAGTCACCAAAGCAAGCCAATAGATACACAGTGGAGATGATCCTGACTGGTTGTATCATGGCCTTGTATGGAAACAACAATGCCCAGGAAAGGAGAATGATGGTTACAGCACAGTCCATCACAGGCAAAGCTCTCCCCACCATTGAACACACTTACAAGGAGCGCTGCCACAAGGAAGCAACGTCCATCATCAAGGACTCCCAGCATTCAGGCCATGCTCCCATCTCACTTCAGCAGATACAGAAGCCTTAGGTCCCACACCAGCAGCTTCAGGAACAGTTATTACCCTGGCTCCTGAACTAGCATGGATGACTTCACTCACTTGAACTCCGAACTGATTTCACAACCTGCAGACTCACTTTCAATGACTCTATCAATTAATGTTCCCGGTATTATTTTTTAAATTTTAACTTGCACAGTTTGTCTTCTGCACATTGGTTGTTTGTCAGTCTTTACTTAAGTATAGTTTTTAATAAATTCTATTTCTATTTTCTGTTTTCCTGTAATTGCCTGCAAGAAAATGAATCTCAAGGTATTATATGACAGCAGTTGCATACTTTGTCTTTGATAATTTGACACCACAGTCAAGAAATCCCACCAGCACCTTTACTTCTCCAGGAGGCTGAGGTAATTTGGCATCTCCACCTTTGACCCATAGCTGACTGATTCCATGAGTGCACTAATTCTCACTTGCTGCCTGAAATGACCCAGGAAGTCAAAGACATTTGAATATGTGCAGTAACGCTACATTTGGTCGTACGATACCATGACAGGCCTGGCAGGCCACCCACCAGAGGGATATATTTACCTTAACTCTATTTCCTGTTGACTCCACCCAGATTCTAGCACCAATCTGCACATAAAGGACAATTTACCACAACCTGCAACCAACCAGCCCATACCTCTTTGCTATTTGGCAGGAGCATACCTTCACATCTTTACTACCCCACCATCTGCTTTCTGCAGAGATCACTCCTTCCACAATTCCCTTGTCCATTCACCCCTTCCCACCAATCTTACTCCCTCCCTCACCTCCATTCAGGTCCCAAACAGTCCTTCTAGGTGAGGTAATCATTCACCTGCGAATCTGCCGGGGTCATCTATTGCTCCCGATGTGGCCTCCCCTACATTGTGGAGACCCACATAAACTAGGGGACTGCTTCTTCGAGCACCTCCGCACCATCCACTTCCCATTGGACAAACATTTTAATTCCAGTTCCCTTTCCCATTCAGACATGTCGGTTGATGGCTTCCACTTCTGCCAAGATGAAGCCATCCTTGGTGTGGAGGAACAACACCTTATATTCGTCTGGGTATCCTCCATGAATATCGATCTCTCCTTCCAGTAAACAAATTCCACTCCCCCCACCAACTTCTCTATTCCCCACTGTGACCTTTTACTTCTTCTTACTTTCTCACCTGCCTATTACTTCCTCCTCCTTCCCCTTCTCCTATGGTCCGCTCTCCTCTCCTATCAGATTCTTTCTTCTCCAGCCATTGACCTTTCCCATTCACCTGGCTTCACCTATCACCTTCCAACTAGACTCTTTACCCTCCTTCCACCTTTTCATTCTGGCATGTTCCCCCTTCCTTCCCATTCCTGATGAAGGGTCTCAGCCCGAAACTTTGACTGTTTATTCTTTTCCATAAATGTTGCCTGACCTGCTGAGTCCCTCCAGCATTTTGTGTGTGTTGCTTTGGAAGGAGCATCTGAGGGAAACTGTGTGATCAGAATTGAACTGTGGTTTCTGGAACTGTGAGGCTGTTGCTCTACCAGCCACACAACTCAGCCATTCAATCAAAGAACAAAGGGACTCAGTAAATGAATAAAATAAAGGCTGTATCCATTCTAACTTGTCATCTAATTATAGTTTATTATTTTCTCAATGTTCCTTTTACCTCATGGCCAATAGCACTATTAAGTTTTCTCCAAAAGAAAATTGTTTTGGGGAGAAAAATAAGTTGAGAAGCTGGAGTAAAAATGTAGATATGAAAAGTTAATTTTGACAAAAACAACCCAAGAATATGGCTAAAATTTGGAAACAAAATTTAATATTAAGGCAGGACAAGAATTTTGATTGATGCAACACTATTTATTTCAGAAGTATGTGATTGAAAATGAATGAGTTTGGTGTGAGTTCCTCATCTGAAGTGCATTAATGTGTGTTGTTCCTTAGTATTGCTATGATATGAATGATCATTTTTTTGACACCTGTCACGCACATAGATCCTACCAAGCCCTATAATCTTGGTCTACCATCCTCTACAGATCTCTCCTCCAATGATCCCAACCCATGACACTAATCTCTACACCCCAACTTTTTGTTTGCTTCTAGTCAAATATGCTCCTTGCTGAGCCCTCCTCAACCTCACCCCTATCCTTTTACCCTCCTTCTCAGAAAGTCATGCAAGAATTGATGCACCTCGATTTTATTCCGGAATTAAGAGGCCAATTTCTACACCCCAGGATTGGTTTCCCCAAAAGATAAAAGACAGGAAGCTCAGTTGATAAGTTTCAGAAACAAGACTAAATTCAAATTTATTTTACTTGCAAGAGTAAACAACAAAACAACAGTATCTCTGTAATGTGCATCTCCAGCACTCCATTACAAATTCATTAGTGTTTTATCGTGGAATTTTTGCAAGCAGCTACCAATTCACATTTGGCTTTTCAGAGACCCTGCAGTGTCAATAAGCAATCCAGTCAGGGATTGGTTAAGTCACCATCATGCAGAGTGCTTGCCCTCCCTAATCTCATTGAAAGAAAGATGTTCATTATACCGGATATTTTTAATGGTTTAACGCCAGAATTAAAATAGTGCACATTGGATATATATGCAAACTTTCTCAAATTAGCAATTCCACTCAGAAATATGTTATTTTTCTTCTCTTTTGGTAATCTACAAGGGTTTTTTTTAATGCTTGGTTGCATGTCCTTCAGTGTGGAAATATTGACAGGAGTGACAGCTCTTGCTCCTGTCTTGTATAGCACGTTACACCTTATAACTATGCAAGAGGCGGAAGAGACAACCAGGTAATTGATGTCAAGCACAACCACCTACATGGCATACAAAGTCACTTCTTAGAAGCTGTCTATGTATTTCTGGCGTGCTGTGTCACATAAACCCCTTTTCATGTAACAAATGCCAAGCCATTGTCCCGCAAAGGGTCTGTGGCGCTGTCTTTTAGATGAGATGTTAAAACAAAGACCCCTCAGCTCTCTGAAGGGGGAAGACACTATCACAAAGAATGAGGGAGTAGGGGGTGTTCATAGTGTCCTGACCAATCCCTCAATAAGTATTTCTGAAAGAGATAGTAACAATCACGTTGTTGCTTGTGGGAGTTTTCTGTGTGTAACTTTACAACAGAGTCACATCTGTTTTAAAACACGTTGCCACTTCCTGTAAGTGACTTGAATTAAGCCATAAGAATACGGGATATTTTTCAGTAACAAGAATTTGCTTCTGTTGCTTTATTTTAGCCTTTATGACGGATGAAGCCCAAAGCTCTCTTCTGACCCCCTGTGTTGAACCAACCACATTTAAAACTGTTCAGTTACAAATCACATTTGTAGCACACACCTGACTGCAATTTTTAAACATTAATATATTTTTACTTTCCAAAGGTGCATTTTGAAAGCTACACACTGTGGCCTCTTTATAAGGTACACCCATACACCTGCCCATTAATGCAAATATCTAATCAGCCAATCACGTGGCAGCAACTCAATGCACAAAGCATGCAGACGTGGCCGAGAGGTTCAATTGCTGTTCAGACCAAACGTCAGAATGAGGAAGAAGTGTGACCTCAGTGACTTACACTGCAAGTGATTTTTTTTCTTCTCTTTCTCTGTGTGCGTTGTGGATTGGTCTTTATTGTGTTTATTTAATTGGGTTCTTTCAGGTTTCTTGCTTTGCAGCTGCCTGTAAGCAGACAAATCTCAAGGTTGGATAACTTATACATTCTTTGATAATAAAACATCTTTGAATCTTGAATGATTGTTGGTGCCAGACAGGGTGGTTTGAGTACCTCAGAAACTGCTGATCTTCTGGGATTTTCACACATGACAATCTCTAGAGTTTAAAGAGAAGCAGAAAAGCATCCAGCGAGTGGCAGGTCTGTGGCTGAAATTGATTTGTTAATGAGAACGGTCTATGGAGAATGGCCAGACTGATTCAAGCTGACAGGAAGGTGGCAGTAACTCAAATAATCAAGTTCTATAACAGTGGAATGCAGAAGAGCATCTCTGAATGTATATCATGTAGAATCTTGAAGTGGATGGTCTACAGCAGCAGAAGACCATGAACATACACTCAGTGGCCACTCTATTAGATACGTTATGTACAAGTAGAGTGGCCACTAAGTGCCTTCCCATTCAAGTTCTTATTCTTCTCTTGTCATCTAAATTTTCACTCTGCTTAATGAGAATATACCAGCCCAACTTAGGGAAGTGTGTGCAAATACTTTCACATCCTTTCCATCCTCCCTTGAAGTCTAACAAGCTTGCAGACAGTGTTCTTCTGTATCACAAATATCCATGCCAGTTCAGGAGCCTGATGTTTGCAGTGTAATAACTGTGAATGAACCTAGTGGTGTGCGACTGAAGGCTACAGTACCTTCTGCCTGATGGTCTTCTTCTTCTGGCTATCCACCCCATAGGATGATGATGGTTCCTTTCAGTCAGTTAGTGGGCTTTGATAGGATACCCCACTCCTCAGAAAGGAACAGCATGTGCGTGAATGGATTTTAGGTGAGTAGGGGGTTGCACAGGTCCAGACCCACCCTCTTGACATCTCCTCCTGGATCCTGCGGCATGGTGGTGTCCAAGACGGCTGGGGGAATCTCTGTTCCAGTGAATGGCCAGACCAAGCTTCGATGCAAGGGATGCCCTTTCTGCTTCACAGCACGTGTTTGCTAGATGGTCGTTGACCCTGCGAGAGGGTTCATCCGCCCTTTGACAGGTCTTGTTTTTCATCCTACAGGGTGTCTAGCCCCCCCATCCTCACCAGGCAAGCCTGGTGCGGAGTCGGTTTAGTCGCGGACCACCCGACCACGCCTGATAGTAGCAGCAAGAAGAGAACATGGACTGGAATGAAGTCAACTTAGTCTATTTCATTCCTCTAAGCATTTATCAAAGTTCTGAATATGAGCTGATGTTGCTCATAATCGTGTCAGAATCAGAATCAGGTTTATTATCACCAGCATGTGTCGTGAAATTTGTTAACTTAGCAGCAGCATTTCAATGCAATACATAATATAGAAGAAGAAAAAAATTAAATAATAATAATAATAATAATAAAATAAGTAAATCAATTACAGTATACATATATTAAATAGATTTAAAATTTTGCAAAAAAACAGAAATATTATATATTTTAAAAAGTGAGGCAGTGTTCAGGGGTTCAATGTCCATTTAGGAATCGGATGGCAGAGGGGAAGAAGCTGTTCCTGAATCGCTGAGTGTGTGCCTTCAGGCTTCTGTACCTCCTACCTGATGCTAACAGTGAGAAAAGGGCATGCCCTGGGTGCTGGATATCCCTTAATAATGGACGCTGTCTTTCTGAGACAGTACTCTTTGAAGATGTCCTGAGTACTTTGTAGGCTAGTACCCAAGATGGAGCCGACTAAATTTACAACCCTCTGCAGCTTCTTTCAGTCCTGTGCAGTAGTGCCCCCCCCCCCCACCATACCACATACCAGACAGTGATGCAGCCTGTAGGAATGCTCTCCACAGTACATCTATAGAAAAATTGGCTTCTCCACCACTTTTTCTGTTTCCTATATACCAAATGATCTTCAGAAAAGTAAGCTCAATCTTCAATGAGACCTGACATTTCAACAGTGGCAGCATTGTTAACTTGTATTGGGAACATAAGAACATAAGAAATAGGAGCAGGAGTAGGCCATCCGACCCATCGAGCCTGCCCCACCATTCAATACAATCATGGCTGATCTGTCTGTAAACTATGCTCCATCCACCTGCCTTTCTCCCATAACCCTTAATTCCCTTCCTATGTAAAAACCTATCTAACTGTTTCTTAAATATATTTAGTGAGGAAGCCTCAACTGCTTCCTTGGGCAGAGAATTCCACAGATCCACCACTCTCTGGGAAAAGCCATTTCTCCTCATCTCCATCCTAAATCTTCTCCCCTGAATCTTGAGGCAATGTCCCTTAGTTCTAGTCTCACCTGCCAATAGAAACAACTTTCCTACTTCTATCTTATCTATCCCTTTCAAAATTTTGTATGTTTCTATAAGATCCTCCCTCATTCTTCTGAACGCCGGACAGCATAGTCGCAGGCAACTCAATCGCTCCTCATAGGTTAACCCCTTCATCCCTGGAATCAAACTGGTGAACCTCCTCTGCACTGCCTCCAAAGCCAGTATATCCTTCCTCAAGTATGGAGACCAGAACTGCACACAGTACTCCAGGTGTGGCCTCACCAGTACCCTGTATAGTTGCAGCATAACCTCCCTGCTCTTGAATCCAATCCCTCTAACAATGTAGGCCAACATTCCGTTTGCCTTCTTAATAACCTGTTGTACCTGCAAGCCAACTTTTTTGCGATTTATGAACAAGCACTCCCAAGGCCCTCTGTACAACAGCATGCTGCAATCTTTCACCGTTTAAATAATAATCTGCTCTTAGTCACAGCCAGTCTTGTCTGTGTTTGTGAGCCTGAACCTTGTCCTGCAGCTCAGAAGGTGGCCATTTAGCCCTTCTAACCTGCTTTCCCCACTTAGTACTAAAAACTAGGCTCCAGCTGGAGAACTAAGGGAGTGCTGCAATGTCAAAGAGACAACTTTTTGGATGAGAGGGTTAAGCTGAACTCTGCCTTCTGTTGTAAGGTCCCATAGTAGCAACCGAAGAAGAGTAGGAACATTTTACCTCGATTCTTGGGCAATATTTTATCTTTAATATATAACTATATAAGATAGGAAATAGAAAATATGATCTCTGATCACAGGCAACCATTACAACAGTGACAACACTTAAAAAAACTTAACTTAATGGGAAGTTAAAGTAAGAAGAAAGGCAAGTGGAATGCACAATGGAAATGTAACTATTTAAACACAGAGCATGGAACTGTCAGTACCTCCCACTGAACTCTGTCTTCTTGTGTGTTTCCCCCCAGCTGTCAGTCTGTGGTTTTGTATTGCCATGTGCTCCTGTCCCCGTTCCTGCTCTACTCCGGCCCCTATATCACTGAGTACTCTGTCTCTCACCTATTTCTCATTATTACCTGCATTGCTGCCACCTGTGTCTCATTGTGCTCCACCTATCATCTGCCTCTCTGTTTATTGCTCAGTGTATTTCAGTCCTGTGTTTTCATCTATTTGTTGTCAGATTGTGCCAATGTGTTTTCCTGAGCCTTTCCAGCATTTTTATCTGTAGTCTGTTTGTTTCCTGATTCTGGTTTTTGGATTTCTCTGGATGTTTTGACCTCTGCCTGTCTTAGTTTGCACCTTGGGATTTGTTACTCAATGAATATCACTGTGAGCACAGTACTGGGTCTGCGATTGGATCCCTGCTCCAGCATCCTGACAGGAACATAAAACATTACAGCATAATGCAGGCTCTTTGGGCCACAATGTTATGCTGATCTTTTAACCTGCTCTAAGATGGATCTAACCCTTCCTTTTCTTTCTTGGGCGGACAGTGTCTCAGATGGACTTTCCCACTTTTGCTTCTTGGCTCATGATACTCTACGATCAAATATGTTATTAGGTATTAACAAAAAGCAAAATATTTGCTATTTCCCAGAAGTAAAGGGTAGGGGTACTGGAAGTTGGTGGTGAATAGTGGGGGCTTTCCAAATTTTCTCAAATAACTTTGGCAGAAGATCATGCAAACCTCTGAAGAAATAGCCAAGGCAATAGAAGACTGAGTCCAGATGGAATTTCTATGCCAAGAATACTTGGATACCAATAATAATAAATACTTTAAGCATTTGGTTATTCTGTCTTTAAAGATACTTCTCAGATTTTCTTTGCTTTCTTGAGCAGAAGTCCTCAGCCATTCAGGGAGAGGTTCTCACCCTGTGAAAACACCCTCAAGGATGGACATATACAACTAGAACGTAGAACAGTTCTGCAAAGGAACAGACCTTTCAGCCCACAACGTTAATTAGCTGAACTAATTTAAGTTAATGAATCCTAATCACTTCTGCCTGCATTTGGTTCCTCCATTCCCTCCATGTTCTGCATATTAATGTACTTATCTGAGGAGCTTCTTGTATGCCTCTATTGTATTTGCATCCACCACCACGTCTGGCAGCATATACCAGGCACCCGCCACTCTCTACTTAAAAAAAACTTGGCTCTCACATCCCCATTGAACTTTCCCCTCAAATCTTAAATGCACACTCTCCAGTATTAGATATTCCAACCCTGAGAAGAAGATGCTCTATCTAGGCCTCCCATAAACCTATCAGGTCACCCCAGAGCCTCTGTTACCCCAGAGAAAACAATAATAGTTTCTCCACCCTCTCCTTATAGCACGCGTGTTCGAACCCTGGCACCATCCCGCACCCTCTCCAGAGCCTCCACATCCTTCCTATGATGGGACAAGCAGAATTGAATGCAGTACTCCATTTTGGTGAGAGTCTTCAATGAAAATGAAGAACTTATCCTCTGCCCCTGCAATCAAGTGTTTGCTCTCATAAATTAATTCCCAACATACATACACTTCAAAGTTACAGTTCTCTGTTCAGATTCAGATTTATTCATCACTTGTACATGGAAACATACCTCTCAAAGTCTAACACTACTTCCCCTTCGTGAGGTGGAAATGGGTAAGACCGGCCAACAGGGCTCTGGTGAAGCTGTTTAGGCCAATCTCCTGTATGATGGATTACAGAAACATTGATGAACTCCAACCGTACCATCAACTTTGGACGATGGGGATGGGAGGTCACAAACAGCCTATGCTCCACTGGGAGCTAAGAGCCCAACAAACAAAATCATGAAAATGCTTTGTTTGCATTACCAATCAACACACCTAAGGATATTGATGCAGCCTGCACGTGTCACCATGCATTCCAGTGCCAGCGTAGCATGCCCACAGTGCTCAGGAAAACAGCAGAGAATGCAACAAAACAACAACAACAAGACAAGCCCCTGTCCTCCTTCCCACCCATGCACACAGACAGACCTCCAACTCCAGAACAAGACTTCAGTCTCTATATCCATTCTCCAGGCTTTGTCATCGGGCTTTACTTCCAGACTTCAATTGAACGCCCTGACTAGCCAATGACTGGACCCCAAATTCCAGTCTTGAACTCAGGGCACACCCTGTAACATAAAAGCAGAAAGTTTGTGGGCTGAAAGTCTGAAATGAATGGAAAGTATTAGAAAAACTCAACTGCTCAGTCAGCATCTATGGAGCGAGGCACAGAGTAGCATCTTAGGTCAACGGCCTTTCAGCAGATCACAGAATGGAAAAAGCACAGATCAATGGCACAGAAAGTTAACCCTGCTTCACTTGCCTCAGATGCTGCCTGAACTACTGGATGGCTCCTGCATTTTCGGCTTTGATTTTAATTTTCTCTGTTATATTTTGTTGAATGGTTTTTAAGTATCATGAAAATAATTAACCAATCTTCTGTTCAAAGTGAAATTCAAACTCTGATTCAACAGGCTGTCATTGTGTTGACAGCTACACTGCAGCAATGTAAATCCGTTTTCTTATGATTTTAGCCTTTTTTGGAGATTTCTTTTTTTTTAATTTAGAGGATGTGCAATTAATCTTCCACTGTTCCCAATATGATTATATAATTCATGCACAACACAGGGAGAATCATGCAATTCATTACTATAGTTTTAGCTGAAATATATTTCAGGAAAAAACAATTTTTTAAAAAAATTCTAGCATCTCCTTTCTGAGATTGAGGACTGTGAACAATGCGATTTAAGGGAGGATGCCAGGGCCTGACTAACTTCTGATTCTAATTCTAACTAATCCTGGTCCACCTTCCAACAGACTAGGCTCTTGCTCGTAAATGAGCTCAGACCTGTGCAGAACACACGTGCTGAACTGTGCCAAGCTCTCCGTATAGCTACGGGCAAGCAGCAATTAATCTGCCTCTTTCACGTGGCAGAATAGCCTGGAAGCTTCACTGAGAATCAATGCGGCAAGCCAAAGAACAAGGCGTGACTGAAATCTTCATCAAATTATGGGATTTTAGGTGACATCCAAAAGTAGGTCAGAGATTTAGACATTTTTCAGTTTAAGAGAGGGTCCTCTGTGTAAAAGCACTGGCTCCTGTTATTTCTCTGGCCCAATTCCCTGACATTGCTTGTTGTATGACCCCTGCACCGCCAGCTGCTGGCTCTCTGACACAATTCCCTGATGCAGTATGTTCTCTGACCCAATACACTGGCCCCTGTTGGACTGATCCCTGCTACTCTCCAACCTAAAGCCCCAACTCCCTACCGTCGATCCAGTTCTGCTTGGATTCTCAGCATGCAACCATCAACGGCAACTTTTTGACTTCTATTACCCGGACATCTCCTACAAGAAAAGTAAGTCGGCTTTGCTGCTACAGAAACTTCAGTGAGACTGCGTTAGCTTGCAGCCAAAAGGACAATACTGTAGAATCTGGAAAACTGAAATAAAAAATAAAATACTGGGAATGCAGTTCAGGGTGCAGTTGTACAGAGAGGAACAGACATCTTTCAGTTCGTTGAAGGATCACTTACCCAGAATGTTAACTGTATTTCTCTCCTCATAGTTGCTGCCCAGCCAGCGGTTGTTCTTGTTTCAGATTTCCAGCAACTGCAGGGCATACTTCATATTTTCAATCATGATGTACCATTGTAGTCCTAAACACATGAGGTTCTGCAGATGCTGGAAATCCAAAGCAGCTCACAAAATGCTACAGGAACTCAGCAGGTCAGGCAGCATTTATGGCAGAGAATAAACAGTCAATGTTTCGGGCCGAGACTCTGATGTTCCTCCAGAATTTTGTGTGATACTCAAAGTACAAAGATCAAAATAAATTTAATATCAGAGTTACACATGTGTCACCATATTTGTGGCCCGAAATAACAGTTGTTTATTTGCTGCCATAAATGCTTCCTGACCTGCTGAGTTCTTCCAGCATTCTGTGAATTGCTCTGGATTTCCAACATCTTGAAGCTGTAATCGTAGTTTTAGTCAAGCTTTATCTTTGGTTAAAGTAAATCAAGGTGATCGGATTCCATGAGCATAGGGTGCCCTTCTTCAGATCTATCCTCCATTCCTTGTCTGTGGAGCAGTAGTTAAAGAGCTGGCATCCTCTTCATCCTCATAATAAGCAGCCATCTGCTTGGGTATGTCACTTTCCTTTTTCTACTGACAGCTTGGCTCAGTTCGAAGCTGTGAAATTGAGGTTGCGACTTCAAGTCCTGCTAGAGAGCCTTAATATATCGTCAGGCTGACACTTCGGTGCATCATTGAAAGAGTGATAGGAAAGATTGTACTTGTATAGCAGAGCAGAAGAAGCATCCTATTTTGTATGTGCTAAAAGTGCAATTAACGTGATGTTTCAACTCCATTGTGGAAATTGTGTTCTGTTGAAGTATCAGTTACTCTTTCTAAATAGTAAGCATCGATGCAAAGAGATGTCAAAATTTCTTTACACAGAAGTGAAGATTGCAACTAATGATAATCCAAACCTACTTGTTTTTGCTGTTTCCTGTTAGCATATCTCTGAGGACAGGGTCATGCCCAATCTACTGGCCATTCACATGTTGATGCCTCACTGCGCATGACATCTGAAGTCAATGGAACCATATTTCACAGCACAGCACAGTAGCATAGTGGTTAGCACAACACTTTACAGTAGAGGTGATCCAGGTTCAATTCCCGCTGCTGGCTGTAAGGAGTTTGTATGTTCTCCCTGTGACCATGTGGGTTTCCTCCAGGTGCTCTGGTTTCCTCCCACAATCCAAAGACGTACCAGTTGGTAGGTTAATTGGTCATTGTAAATTGTCCCGCAATTAGGTCAGGATTAAATCAGAGGATTCTTGGGCGGTGTGGCTGGAAGGGCCTATTCTGCGGTGTACCTCAATAAATAAATAGATAATGTTTCAGAAGTGGAATTCCAAGGAAAATACACATTAGGCACATTCAAGAGAGGATGAATTTTGCTCCTATATCTTTCAACATATTTCAAAATTCATTCAAGGCAATAGAGTGCATTTGAAACGTGGCAAGTAACACAGCAGCCTATTTGACAACAACAAACTCCGATAACCATAATGTGATCATGACAAACCTTGTTTGGGAATGTCAGTTGAAGAGACAAAATATTGGCGAAAATTTTGTTAAACATTCATTTCAGTATAATATGCCAGTTCTGTGCTGGGCTTCGGCCTATGATGTTGTGCTCTTGCTTCTGGGAACAGGACTTAAACCTGGAACCTCCCAGCTTTTGACTCGGTTAATTATGCACTGTCAGGAAATTGGCCAGTTCTGATGTTGCTCATCTATCAGTAATTTTGGCTAATATTTTGTCTTTCCGTTAGTGCAACTTGACCTTCTAGGCATAACCCTCAGCTCTTCATTTTGCAGTTCTTACATTCCTTTGTGTTTCTTCACACTAATTGTCCTCATCTCACAGTTTTTAATTTTCCTTGATTCCTGTTTTCTCTAACTATCTCCAGTAATCTGTCGATAACCTATCCCCACAGTGACCCTGACCTCACCCTATAGATATACAGTGGATTCTGATTACTTGGGACACACTGGGACCAGTACATTTTAGCTCAATTAAGCAGCTGCACCAATTAACCAAAGTTTCATGGAAATAGTTAGAAAGGTATAAAAATACAAACTGAGTAATAAATTACATATTTAAATGAAATGCAGAACAAATTAGAGCCCAACAAATACAACTGCAGTACTATAAAACTATGTATTAGTTCCCAATACTTATCAATGGAGGAATTCATCTGCATCATATTTTTTTGACAAAGTGAACAAAATCTGTTCACTTAAATGGCAGACTGCCTTCAAACAGTGCTTTTGATGATTGCATCCTCCAGATCTTCATTTTAATTGAAACATTCAAAATGATTGTATTCAATAACTTCACATTTTTTGTAGTTCCTAATTTGTTGAAATAGTGAAATCATTTCGTTTTCACTCCTGGCTTCTTCTGGCTTCTCCAAGCCCGAATGCCTGAAACTACAGTGAGTAAAATAGTTCTAAATCCTTTGTCTTTCTTACTCACCAACTAACAGTGCCAAAAATGCTCTTTGAACACAAACTCACAAGTGACTCTGTTTAAAAACTGTTCATTCCAAGCATGGTGTAGCATTAAACAGCCATGCAACATGCACATGACTGATGCAGTTAGACAATATTTGGCAAAAGTCACCTGTCCCAATTAAGCAGCATAGTATCCCAAATAAAGGAAGGGAATCCCAGCTATTATCTTGATTTAATTTTGTTCTATAAAATTTGCCCCAAATCAGTGGCTGCCTTGATTCACCGATGGCCCAATTAATTGGAATCCATTGAATTCCCTTTGTCTCCCATCCACTCCATAACATACTGGTTAGGCACAGGAGTACACTTGGCCAGAGACTCTTTCCACCGAGATGCAACACTGAGCGTCATAAGAAGTCATTCCTGCCTGTGGCCATCAAACTTTA
This sequence comes from Hemitrygon akajei, assembly GCF_048418815.1. NCBI lineage: Eukaryota > Metazoa > Chordata > Chondrichthyes > Myliobatiformes > Dasyatidae > Hemitrygon > Hemitrygon akajei. The sequence continues at coordinate 19,883,526 of NC_133139.1, read as the reverse complement.
TAACTCCTCCCTCGGAGTGTCAGACACCCTGAGCCAATAGGCTGGTCCTGGACTTATTTCCACTTGGCATAATTTACCTATTATTATTTAATTATTTATGGTTTTATATTGCTATATTTCTACACTATTCTTGGTTGGTGCGACTGTAATGAAACCCAATTTCCCCCGGGATCAATAAAGTATGTCTGTCTGTCTGTCTTACCCAACCTTAGCTCACTGTTCCTTTCTCTCTCTGAATTCTGATTAAGAGTCTTCAACATAAAACATTTTCTCCTTCCACAGATGCTGCCTGAACTACTGTGTGTTTTCAATATTTTCTGTTTTTATTTCAGCCTTCTAGCAGCTGCAGTTCTCTTTTAATTTTCATTTTTTTCTCAGAGATATTGTATTTCAGAAGATCACCTTAAATTGAGGTCTCCATCAGGAATTTAGGTTACTGCTTGAGGCAGCCATGCTGAAAATTACCCTTTAGTAAATGCGATGTTTTGAATATGGTACATATTTCATAATCTCTTTAACTATCGTAATGGCGTTAGGGAGACAAAAGGTAACACTCCCAGCAAAACACCATGCTAAGTTAACGAATTTCACATCACGTGCTGGTGATAATAAACCTGATTCTGATTCTGATTCATTATCATTCTAGAATGTTAGTCTGGGAACTTTTGCATTTAGATAACTTCCAGGAGTCTTTAAGCCTCTACCTACTCCAAAACATCTTGTGGGTTTGGAGGCAATTCCAGATTGAATCTTGACCTCACAATGTACCTCAATATAATCATTCACATTGTTGTTTACCAGCACTGCACTTTCTCTGTAACTTCTTCATTTTATTTTGCATTGTTATTGTTTTGCCCTGTTCTACCTCAATGCATCGTGTCATGATCTGATCTGTACAAAATGTATGCAAGACAATTATTTTCTTTTCATCTTGGTGCATGTGACAATAATAAGCCAATACCAATACCATTATATATTTTGAGGCTGTCCCGTGAATAAAACATCAATGTGAACATTTTTAAAGTGTCATTCTAGGAGACAACAGCAGTTTTCTATTTCCATTTTGCCTCCTTTGTATATGACAGTATGACAGCAGCCAATCCCAGACTATTCTTGATTTTGCCACAGGTCATTGCAGAAGCTTTCTTTGGGAGCTGTTGTGGCTGGAGGCCTTGTCAGAGCACAAGAGATAATCTGTCAAGGCACATTGACTTTCCTAAAAGTAAGTTCAAGGTTCAAAGTCCAAGGTGCATTTATCCAAAGATTCAAAGTATGCATGCAGTATAGAATTCTAAGATACAGACAGCCACAAAACAGAGAAAGTCATAAAAGCCGTTTATAGAAAAACATCAACTCCCCAATTCCCAAAAATATAAATCACACAAACATCAACAAGAACATCAAACCACAAACCCCATACACCCCCACACAAAAATCACGCAAACAACAAGGCAGAATGGGAAAAAAACACAGAATATAAAACATAAAACTGAAAGAGTACAAGTGAACTACAGTCCTTTCCATAAGTCGCAGACCCATAACATCAGTGCTGTCCTCTGACAGCTTCGAGGGAGGGATGGGGGGGGGGGAAGAGAGAGAGAGAGAGAGAGAGAGAGAGAGAGAGAGAGAGAGAGAGGGAGGGAGGGAGGGAGGGGGAGAGAGAGGAGAGAGATGGGGAGGAGAGAGAGAGAATTCAAAAGCAGGGGCCTTTTCTCAGGAGCAACAAGCGAGAGATCATCACACAGAGACGCCTTCCACACAAGTGTGAACAAGTGCAGGTTGCTGCAGAGTTTTGGTTAGTGATGTGCTGGGTATCCTTGCTTTTATTGTTTGGTTACTATGACACTGGTGATTGCAGGAGCTGCATGATAGATAGGAATTAATGCTACCTGTGGAAACAAGGTAAGGAGGCTGAAATTTGAAACTGGCCTCACATGTACGAGGGAAATAGGTGGTTTTTAAAAGAATGAAGCTCAAGCAGAGCAGCTATTTTGGACAGGCCATTTCGAGGGCAGCTGCTTTCTCAGGCCCAAGTGCTGAGCCTGAGAAGTGCAGAGGCTTTGACAAGTGAAGTTTTGACAGGGGCTGATCAGTAACTGAGAACTGTAAGTCAAGGTTAGCTCTTCTATATTTTAGCCTGGTATTTAGTTCAGAGATAAAAAATGGCAGTTAACGGAGTGGCAAGCTCTGCCTGTCAAATGTGGGAGATGAGGTCAAGTGTCCATGACAATTGCAGGTAATGTATGCAGTTGCATCTCCTTTTAGACCGCATTGATCGGGTGGAGCAGCAATTGGACATATCGAGGGACATACAGGAGGCAGAGAGTATCATAGATAGGAGGTTCGTGGAGTTGGCCACACCTGAAGCTCAGACAGGTGGACAGGTGACAGCCAGAGGGTCAGGCAGTCTGATGGGTATTCACAGTCCAAGCTCAAAATGCTTATCACAATCCTCAGCCTGTCAGACACCACTATCTAAAGTTCAAGTTGCTAAGGTTCAAGTGGACAGCCAGCACCCTTTTCCAAGGGCAGCAATGACTAGTATTAGAGGACATCCTTTTAAGGTTAGTGGAGGAAAGTTCAGGGGAGATATCACAAGCAGGTATTTTATACAGAGAGCGGTGTGGGTAATGGTAGAGGCAGATACATTAGGGACATTTAAAAGGGTTTGAAATAGGAAAATGGATGAAAGAAAATAGAGGGTTCTGAGCTGTGTAGGAGGGAATTGTTAGATTAATTGTGGACTACAACATGAACCGAGGGTCCATACTGTGTTGTACTATTCCACTGTAGGTTCTATGCTTATGGCTAACTTAGTAGTCTAAACGTTTCACTAGTATCCTTTGCCATCCATTTGGCAAGGTCAAAAGTATTATTCATGTCGATTGAATTAAGACTATGATACTCTTAACCTGGTAAACACTAACAATTCCACAAAACCCAACAGCTACTGCAAAGCAATATAAAGATGAGGTCATGAGTAGATCACGAGTAAAGACAAATATAAAATCAGTTATGCAAATTTGAGTTTTAAGCAGTTACAAAGAAGACACAAAATCCAGTCCTCAGCCCTGGTACAAGAAGGGTCTCTTCTTAGAGCCTTCTTTTCTGACAGACGGCTTATACATCTGCAACTCAGTGATAATTTTTCTTGTTCGTAAAGACTGTACTTGGGCTTTGAAAGCCCTTTGTAAAGTTATAAACTTTCTTTGAATATACTCCTCAAAATAAAACATGCTCCATTGAAAGTAAAATTACTGTGATGAATCTGATTAATTAGCTGCAGATACAGTTTGCAACAGTATTAGGCACACACATGTCCATATAGCTAGGGAGCCTCAGAATTTTTGCATGGTAATGTATTTGTCAACGTGGAGTGAAGAGTGAGTTTGCTAACCAGCGTAAACAAAAAATGTTGGGAATGGTGAAGGTGGAGCCCTGTGGGAGGTGGCAGAGAAGGAATGCCAGGGCAGGGGGTGGCACTGGTGAAGATACAACCTGCTCTGAGACACCAGGCAAGGTAATTTGATTCTAATCAATTGGTTTATTTATCATTACAGAATGCCTCTTCAGTGTTTCTTGCACCCTTTCTCTTTTCCCAGCCATGATTCCCCTCTCCCTGCCCCCTTCCCACTTTTAGACCATAAGGTAAAGGAGCAGAAGTAGGCCATTCGGCCCATCAAGTCTGCTCCACCATTCAAGAATGGGCTGATCCAATTCTTCCAGTCATCCCCATTCCCCTGTCTTCACCCCATACCCTTTGATGCCCTGGCTAATCAAGAACCTATCTATCTCTGCCTTAAATACACCCAATGACTTGGCCTCCACAGCCGCTCGTGGCAACAAATTCCACAGATTTACCACCCTCTGACTAAAGTAATTTCTCGGCATCTCAGTTCTAAAAGGACACCCTTCAATCCTGAAGTCGTGCCCTCTTGTCCTAGAATCCCCTACCATGAGAAATAATTTTGCCATATCTAATCTGTTCAGGCCTTTTAACATTTGGAATGTTTCTATGAGATTCCCATTCATTCTCCTGAACTCCAGGGAATACAGCCCAGGAGCTGCCAGATGTTGCTTAATCAGTAACCCTTTCATTCCTGGAATCATTCTCGTGAATCTTCTCCTAGTCCACAAAAGAGACCCATATCAGAATAAGGTTTATCATCATGCACATATGTTACGAAAATTGTTTCCTTTTATGTCAGCAATGTAATGCAATGCATAAAATTACTACAGTACTGTGCAAAAGTCTCAAGCACCCTAGCTATATATATGTGCCTTAGACTTCTGCGCAGTACTGTATCTCCTCCTTGGACGTGAGAGGGACCCACTACTTAAAATAATAATTATTGACAACTGAACCCTTTCAGAAAAGAAACTAAGGTAGTTAAGTAAATTAGTCACTGAGATCTACAGTAAGTTGATAGTTTAGAATAGTGAAAGTACTAATAAACACTTATGAAGGAGAAAACTTAGGTTTAGACTCTAGAACAGGTGCAGTCAATATCATCACAGAAGGTAACACAGGATTGGCCATATCTCTCTCTGGCGGGTATAGCATGCCACTTGGAACATTATTGGAGAGGAGAGGCTCTCACGGGAAAAGTGCAGAAGGTATATGAATGGCATCTCATCAAGCTCTGTTGTAGAACAGGAAATGTCAAAGACTAAAGCAGCAGTTTTTATAAGAGTTTGATAGTCAGGGTTTAGGGCAGGAGTTTCTGTGACCCACCAGCGTGACTCCAGGATGGTGCATTGCTTCCCAGGTACCAGGGTCAACGATGTCACTGAGCAGGTACAGCACGCTCTGAAAAGGGAAGTCTTGGTCTTGTTTATGTTAAGATGAGAGATGAGGGAATTTCGCGAGTCAGGGAGAAGGATGAAAATCTGGATTTCTTGGCAGTAATCTCAGGATTACTCCTTATGCCACAACGTATTACGTTCAGAAACAGAAAATTAGAACGACTGACTGCAAGGCTAAGAAGCCAAAGAAGGGGACAGGGTTTGGTATATTTGGATAATTGGAATTTCTTCTGGGGCAGGGGTGACCTGTACAAGAAGGACAGGTTGAAGCTAAACTGGAGCTAAATTGCTAATTGGGATGGATTAAACCAGACAAACAGGCATGTAAGACCCAAAATGACAGTATAAGTATAGTGGAGGAGAGAGAGTAATGATGGGAGCAGGCATATCTAGAGGGCACAGGAGGCAGAAACAGGAGAGGCAGCATAGGAGGGATGGTAGCCCTATCTGTATTTACTTTAATGCATGAGACCTTGCAGGTAAGATGGATGACCAGAGGGCATGGGTAGCATTTCTGATTATGATGCTGCAGCAATCATGATAATGTGGCTGAAGGAAGAGCAAGAATAGCAGCTCAGTATTCCCCGGTGAAGTCTTTTCAGAAATGCCAGGGTGGTTCCAAAGAGTGGAGGAGGTGTTGCACTACTGATCAATGAGAGGACTGCATCAGTACTCAGGGATAAGGGTGGGCCGCGAGGTAAAGTGTTAAGGGAATGGAAGGGGGAAGACACCAGAATAAAAAGATGGGGAGAGAGGAAGGAGGATAGCTGGAAGGTGATAGGTGAAGCCAGGTGTATAGAGAAGATAAAGGGACAAGTTCCCAGGGTATGTGGCTGTGGTAATGGGTCTGGGTGAGTACATGGTCGAAGAGTTGGAGGGCAGCAGAGATCACAGAGGGGGAGCAGTGAGGAAAAATCTCACTGAACCTCTGTCCAGGAGAAGATTTAAACTTCTTCAGGGTAGGTGTCCCACAAGACGGGTGACTCCAGCCATTATCAATCCTCTTCAGAACTAGTCTGCCAAGTGTCAATGGTCTGACAATAGACAATAGGTGCAGAAGTAGACCATTCGGCCCTTCGAGCCTGCACCGCCATTCTGACATCATGGCTGATCATCTACTATCAATACCCGGTTCCTGCCTTGTCCCCATATCCATAAGATACCTATCTAGCTCCTTCTTGAAAGCATCCAGAGAATTGGCCTCCACTGCCTTCCGAGGCAGTGCATTCCAGACCCCCACAACTCTCTGGGAGAAGAAGTTTTTCCTTAACTCTGTCCTAAATGACCTACCCCTTATTCTCAAACCATGCCTGGCACCAGCTGCTCCCATGGCTTCACGTGACCCTGCTCGGTGGGGGGGAGTGCTAAGCAGGTGCCACACCTTCCCCAAGGGTGACCTGCAGGCTAGCAGAGGGAAGCAGCCCCTTACACCTCCTTTGGTATAAATGTTTCTCTACCCTGCCACACTGGGGTAAGGCTCTATCACTCTAATAATCAGGAGGAAGTAAACTTAACAGCACTTCCAATCTGGTGGGTGTGGCAGGTGGGCTGGGGCAGGAATGCTGAGAAGGAGAGGGGAAGATTTTAAGATTGGGACTGCAAGTATTTTAAATGCATGTGGAAATGCACATCACAGAGAAGGAGAAGTCCTGTATGGTGCTGCCACTCAGTGGCCAAGTAACTTCACTGTGAGCACTTTCTCCACTGCTGTAGTTAAGGTTCAAATCACACAAGGGAAGCGTGTGCTTGAGCAAAGAGCTGCAATCAATCATTTGCAGGAGGAAGAAGCAAATTGTCAATACTTTGCAGTTAAAAGGGTCTTTAAGAATCCCCATGTGTATTCAATGGCTGAAGTACAGAGTACTGTATTGCTATTCTTGTGCGGTGGCTGAATCCCAACACTGTCCAGCACTGTCAGTAGTGTAAGCACTGACAGAGTTGAAGAAATCAAAAAACAAATAGATGGCATCCTGATTCAGGCTGCACGTCCCTCAGAGAGTATTCAGTCTCTGTCAGAAAATTGAGTCCCGCTCCCTGGCAAGGAAGAGGCTACACAGCACTCACTAGACTCAAAAACAGTTACTTCCCCCAAACTGTCGGGCTGATCAGCACCTCAACAATTAACCCGAACCACCACATACACATCAGCTAGCATCACTTTATGTACATTCAGTCTACATATATAACATGTGTTTGATAAGGTTACTTCTATATTTATCGTTTTTTTATTGTGCTCTTTATCCATATTGTGTTTGTTATGCTGCAATGAATCTGGAGTAACAATCATTTTATTCATCTTTACTGAGGAATGACAACGTACAATCCTGAATAAACTTCAGCACAACAAACTAGCTGATCCTGCGTACAGCATTGAAACGACGTGGCACACGACTAGAGGTAACACACACAGATTGCAGGAGGAACTCAGCAGGTCAGGCAGCATCTACAAACAGCCTATCGACGTTATGGGCTGCGACCCCTCTTCAGGACTGGAAAGGAAGGGGGGAGTTAACAGAATAAAAAGGTAGGGGGGAAGGGGAAGGAGGATAGCTAGAAGGTGATAGGTAAAGATAGATGGATAAAAAACGTACCAGGCTAGAGAGGAAGGAATCTGATTGAAGAGTGGACCGTAGGAGAAAGGTAAGTAGGAGGGGACTCAGAGGAAGGTGATTGCAAGGTGAGAAGAGATAAGAGGCTAGAGTGGGGAATAGAAGAGGGGAGGGGGGAACGGAGTTTTATTTTACTGGAAGGAGAAATCGATATTGGCGCCATTAGTTTGAAGGCTGCATAGATGTTGCTCCTCCACCCTGAGGATGGCCTCACCGAGTCTCGGAGACAGGAGGCGAACGATAGGCTTTTATTGGCTGCAAGAGACCACTACACAACATCCTGGAGACTGAGGGAGGAGCAGTGCCTCCAATCGCCTTTATATTGGGGTCTGTGGGAGGAGCCACAGGAGCAGTCAGCAAAGGGGCATGTCCAGACAGGTATATGTGGTTCACCACACCGAGGCATGAAGAGGCCATAGACTGGCATGTTGGAATGAGAATGGGAATCAGAATTAAAATGTTTAGCCAGCAAGACTTTCCACCTTTGGCAGATGGAGTGGAGGTACACGACGAAATGGTCCCCTTATCTACGGCAGGTCTCACCAATGTAGAGGAGGCCGCATTGGGACACAATAGAAAACCCCAGCAGATTCGCATTTGAACTGTTGCCTCACCTGGTCAGACTGTTTGGGGTCCTGAACGGAGGTGAAGGGTAGGTGTAACACTTTGGCCACTTGCAGGGTTAAGTGCCAGGAGGGAGATTTGTGAGGAGGGACAAATGGACAAGGGAATCGCGGAGGGAGCGATCACTGTGGAAAGCAGAGAGAGGAGGAGAAGGGAGAAGTATTAGAGGTGCCATTCGTTTAGAGCAGTCATTAAAACTGAGGCTCTGTCCACCTTCTGTCACAACCACAGATTCGGCAGTGCAGTAGATACGGCAATTGTGCTTGTGAATTTGCACGTGTCAGCTGATTATTATTTAATCGTGATAGTATTTAACTCCATACTTGTCATCGTAGTGCTTGTTGAGACTTGGACAGGGCACAGCAACATTTCGCTGACTGTTTGCCATTGGCCTTTCCTGAGAAAATTGGACTTTCGAGTCAACTGACTCTGAAGACTAGCAGTATTCGTTTAATGTTTAGATTTTCTATTCAGCCGCAGTGTAGGCTTCGTTTTCCATTTGAGTGTTTTAGTTAACGGCCCTATTTGGCCAAGCATTAATTGTCTTGTTTTCCCTTTAACACTGCTCGCATTAAAGTTTGTGAACCATCGACCTACTTCAATGTCTCTCACTCAGCAGTTGGGCCATATCCGAACCCAGTAACACCTTCTGAGTTAGATATAAAATGTCCCAAGGCTCAATCCCCAATATCCTGAAAAACCAACATTATCAAATCATAGGTTAATTAACATTTAGATAGGCAAAGTCTGAGTAGGAGAAGTCAGTATGGCTTTGTGTGTGGAAAATCCTAATTGATAAATCATTTAGGGTTTTTTGAAGGGATAACCAAAAGGACAGATGAGGGTATGGTAATAGATGTTGTCTATTTAGACTTCATCAAGGCTTTCAACAAGGTGCCATATGGCAGGTGGTCTAGAATGTTATGTCCCAGGGAGATCGAGGAAGATCTGGTGAAGTGGGTTCAAAATTGGCTTGGAGATCAGAAACACAGAGTAATGTTTGAAGGTTGCTTCTCATACTGGGGACGAGGAACCAGTAGTATATCTCAGGAGTCAGTGTTGGAACCATTGTTATTCATTATTTGTATGAATGAATCCACAAGGTTTGATTAGCAAGTTTGCAGATGACACAAGATGAGAAAATGTTGTTGATATTGAGGAAGGTTATTGTAGATTACAGGGAGTCTGCGGGGGTGGGGGGGGGGGGGGGGAGGTGTTATTTATCAGTTAGGCAAATTGACCAAGGAGTGGCAAATGGATTCCAGTAGATATATCTGTAAGTGTGAAATGAAACATTTTGGAAAGTCAAACCATTCTATTTCCTCCATTACTTCAGTAGCCTCACTACAAAAAAAATATATCATTGCCTGAAAAGTGTTTTGGATCATTGTTCATATGAAATAGAACCATCTCTCCCACAAGGAGTTTACTCGAACCAAATCTTGCTCTCCGTTCTCCGGTGAAACCACCCCACTTCTAACGATGCAAACTCTATGAGCACCGCACACCTCCAGCTTCACTCTACTCCAGAGTAAGCTATAATCAACAGCAGTTGATTTAATTCAATAATTTAAATGAATCCAATTGTTTTGTGTTTATTGTGGTTTCATTTTTATCAATTATTTAGAAACTAAAATTTACTAAAACTTAAGAGTGCTTGAGATTTTTGGAATTCAGAATCAGAATCAGGGTTTATAATCACTGGCATAGGTCATGAAATGTGTTGTTTTGTAGCAGCAGTACCGTGCAAGAAATTACTGTAAGCTACAAAATATATAAATAGTGCAAAAGATGAATAATGAGGTAGTGTTCATCGGTCCATGAATTGCTCAGAAAAAGGCAGTTGTGAAGAAGTGTTCTCAAAACACTGAGTACGAGTCTGTACCTCCTCCCTGATGGTAGTAATAAGAAGAGGGCATGCCCTGGATGGTGAGAGTCTTTAATGATGGAGGGCAGCTTGTTGAGGTACCACCTTATTGTCACATGTAGCGAGATCCAGAGGAAAGCCTGTTCTGCATACTGCTTATACAGATCAATTGTATTCCACTGTGCAGTTATGCAGCACAAGGTTAGACAATAGAAATGCAGAATAAAGTGTACCAGCTACAGAAAAAATGCAGTGCAAGTAGATAATAAGTTCAATATCTTATGAGATAGATTGGAAGGTCAAGAGTCCATCATTTGCAATATTCATGACATCTGTAGGTCTGTTTAGGGCCTCATCCAACCACCAAAACCACTTATTAAACACTTATTAATTGAGATACGGTGCAGAATAGGCCACTCCTGACCTTGGAGACACGCCGCCAAGCCTAATCACGGGACAATTTACACATTAACCGGCCAACCGGTACTTCTTTAAACTGTGAGAGGAAACAGAGGAAACCCACGCGGTCACAGGGAGAACATACAACTTCCTTACAGGCAGCGGCAGGAACTGAACCCTGGCTGCCTGTACTGTAAAGTGTTGTGCTAACCACTACGTTACCGTGCCACCCCTGGATGTAGAACCTGACACTGGTTCATTAAAGTCATGAGAAGAAAATCTGAAATAAAGACCAAGAATAATAAAAACAGTCTGTGTCATGTAGCTCCTGTGCCAGAGGAACAAGGTCAATGAACTTCCATCTTAAGTTCAGTGATTTGAAGTACTATCCCGGTTTTCTGTGGATCAAAAGGACCGGTCTGGAATTTCACAACTAATGTTTTCTGTTTTGCTGATGTATTGAAAGATAAACCGCTGAAGCCAAACCATTAGACACATAGAACCTAAAATAATAGAGAGGCAGCAGCTGTAGTCAAGAACTCTTCCTCTTTTATAGTTGCCAAGAACGAGGGCGGTGAAAATCCAATCTCAGACAAACTTTGCTGGCTTTAATTTCCTCTGACTAATTTGGGTGTTCTCACAAGCTTCATGCAATTTACATGATTCTTGAGAAACATCATACTGGTTTAATAAAAATCTCATCCACCATGGTGATTCCCCACTGGCTGAAACCAAACTCCCTTCTACTGCTCTGTCAACACTTCCCACAGCCTCCGGAAAGCAGCCAATGTAATGAAGGACCCCTCCCATCCTGGTCATTCTTTCTTCTCCCTTTCCTGTCAGGCAGAAGATAAAAAAAGCTTGAGGGCACATGCCACCAAGCTCAAGGACAGCTTCTATGCCACTGTTATCAGGCTCCTGATCAGACCTTTCACACGCCAGAAGGTGAAATTTTGATCTCCCTGGCACTTTATTTTGTTTACCCGCACTGGACGTTCTCTGTAACTTTAACAGTAAATTCTGCATTCTGTTTTCTTTTATATTACCTCAATGTATCTATTGTATGAAGTAAGATGTCTTTTTTATGTACTGGGCTAAAACTTCAGCACATCTATATATATAGCTAGGGTGCCGAAGACTTTTGCACGGTACTGTAGTAATTATATGTATTGCACTGCACTGCTGCTGCAAGGAAACACAATTTCATGACATATGCGAGTGAAGATAAACCTGATTCTGATACGAGTCTCTATTTTATTGTGGAATGAGAGTGGGTAGGGGGCAAAAGGGGCAGGGAGAGAGGAATCATGGTTGGGAAAAGGGGCAGGGAGAGGGGAGGGAGTGAGAGTCATCAGAGAGACATTCTGCTGATCAATAAACTAATTGGATTCAAAAATGACTTTGCCTGGTGTCACAGGGCTGGGTGTGTCTGTACCCATGCCACCCACCCTCACTCCTGGCACCCCTTCACCCACTCCTGTCCCACACCCCTCCTGTGGCACTCCATCAGTACCATTCTCAACATCCTTTGCTCCCGCCAGATTTACAAACTTGCACTCTGCTCCACATTGACAAATACAGTACTCTGCAAGAGTCTTGGACACCCTCGCTGTATATATGTGCCAAAGACTCTTTCACATGACTGTACATGTACAGAATCTGTCAGGCAAATAATTTCGCTGTATCTTGATACATTTAACAATAATAAGTCAATTCCTATTCCAGTTTGGTCCTTGGCTGGTGTTCCATGCTTCTTCCGAACTTGTAAAAACACTCCGCTTCGACATTACATTCTTGCTTTTATATTCTAGTCATCTCGAAATGAATGCTAACGTTGCATTTGCTTTCCTCACCACCAGCTCAACCTTCAAACTAGCCTTTAGGGAATCCTGCACGAGCACTCCCAAATCCCTTTGCACCTCAGATTTTTGAATTTTCTCTCCATTTAAAAAATATTCTTCTATTTCTTCTACCAAACTGCAGCAGCATACACTTCTGACACTGTATTCTATTTGCCACTCTTTGCCTGTTCTCCTAATCTGTCTATGTCCTGTAGCATCTCTACTTGTACAACACTTCCTGCCCCTCCACCTGTCTTTGTATTGTCCATAAACTTAGCCACAAAGCCATCAATTCCATCATCCAAGTTATTGACATATAATATAAAAAGAAGCGGTCCTGACACAGATCCCTGTGGAACACCACTAGTCACCAGCAGCTAACGGAAAAACGTTCCCTTTCATCCCACCCTCTACCTCCTGTCAATCAGCCATTGCTCTATCCATGCTAGTATCTATCCTGTAATACCATGGGCTCTTAACCTGCTAATCAACATCATGTCTGGCAGCCTGTCAAAAGCCTTCTGAAAATCCAGGTATACAACATCTACCAATTCTTCTTTGTCTATCCTGCTTGTTAGTTCTTCAACGAATTCCAAAAAAATTGTCAGGTAAGATTTTCCCTTAAGAAAGCCATGCTGACTTCAGCCTATTTTATCATGTGCCTCCAAGTACCCTGGGACCTCATCCTTAATAATCAACTCCAAGATCTTCCCAACCACTGAGGTCAGACTAATTGGCTATAATTTCCTTTCTTCTGCCTCACTCCCTTCTGGGATGACATTTGTAATTTTCCATTCTTCTGGAACCATGCCAGAATCCATTGGTTCTTGAAGGATCATCATTAATCCCTCCACAATTTATTCAGCCACCTCCTTCGGAACACTAGGGTGTAGACCATCTGGTCCGAGTGACTTATCTACCTTCAGACCTTCCAATTTACCAAGCACCTTTTCCCTAATAATGGCAACTTCATTCACTTCTGCCTCCTGACACCTTTGAACGTCTGGCACACTGCTCGTGTCTTCCACAGTGAAGACTGATGCAAAATACTTATTAAATTTGTCCACCATTCCTTTGTCCCCATTACTATGTATCCAGCATCATTTTCTCACAATCTGATACCTACTCTCATCTCTCTTTTACATTTTATACAGTGCCTATAAAAAGTATTCACCGTCCCCTTGGAAATTTTCATGTTTTATTGTCTTACAGCATTGAATCACAGTGGAGTTAACTTGGCTTCCTTTGCTACTGATCAACTTAAAGGACTCTTTCATTTCGAATTGGAAGCAGATCTCTACAAAGTGATATAAGTTTATTACAAATATAAAACACAAAATAATTGATTGCATAGGCATTTACCCCCTTTAATATGTCATGCAAAATTATCACTGGTGCAGCCAATTGGTTTTAGAAGTCACATAATTAGTTAAATGGAGATCACCGTGTGCAGTCAAGGTGTTTCAATTGATTATAGTGAAAATACACCTGTATCTGGAAGGTCCAACTGCTGGTGAGTCAGTATCCTGGCAAGAACTACACCACGAAGCCAAAAGAACACTCAAAACAAGTCCATGAAAAGGTTGTTGAAAAGCACAATTAAGGAGATGGATACAAGAAAATTTCCAAGTCGCTGAATATCCCTTGGAGTACAGTTAAGTCAATATTCAAGAAAGGGGAAGAATATGGAACAGATGTAAATCTGCCTAGAGCAGGCCAGAGTAGGCCCAAACCTCAATCTCACTTCATCATATTAGCAGGGCAAAATCACCGTGAAACTTGTAGAGGCGACAACCACTGGAGCAGTTCACAGCTTCAGCGCCGTGGAGAGAGGAATGAACATCATGGGTGAGCAAGTGAAATCAGCCCAACCCTCACCTCCCGTCCCAATACTCAGGCTTTCCACTTTATCTGGACTGGCATTTAAATTGTCCAAGCACCGAGTAGTACCTCATTCCAGGACCCAGACCTCAGTGCAGTGACACAATTGGGCTGCACAGTCCAAACCCATTCTTGATCTCACCAAATCGGCTCGGTGCTTGGAAACGATCCAACCTTGCACCTAGGTTTAGGTGGGTGGATATCGAAACTCTTCCGCATCGACTCATCTCCAAATCGTTCACTCCAACAGTGACAGTGATAGCAACCCTGTCTGCGACTCTGTCATGAACACATTGTGTTTTAGCTTTGTGATACACTAGCATGGCTCATCCTTTGAATCAGCTTCACCTCCTCTTGCTTCCTCATTGTTTGTTGTGATAGCTGACCACAATTTACTTCAGAAAAGGTGTTATTAATAACATATTTAGTTGTATGTCTTGCCTTCTGAACTACCAGTAGGCTGTCATGCAACTTTAGTAGCACCATCTTAAACTTACTTCCTCTCCTTTGTGATTTATCTATGCTGCGCCTTCTGAATTGAAACTCTAGACATTGCTGCTCTGTTGTCATCCTTGCTAGTGTTCCCTTCCAATTAATTTTGCCCAGCTTCCCTCTCATGTCTCTGAAATTCCCTTTACTCCATCTGACTTCAGCTTTTCCACCTCAAATTGCAGGGTGAATTCTATTATATTATGATCACTGCCCCTATGGGTCTTTTAACCTTAAGATCTCTAATCAATTCTGGTTCATTGCACAAAACCTAATCCAGAATAGCTGATCCCCTGCTTGGCTCAACCACAAGCTGCTCTAAAAAGCCATCTCATAGACACTCTAAAAAGAGCCCCCCTTGGGATCCAACACCAACCTAATTTTCCCAATCTACCTGGATACTGAAGTCCCCCATGACGATCGTAACATTGCCCTTTTGACATGCATTTTCCACCTCCCATTGTAATTTGTAGACCACATCTTTGCTACTGTTCAGAGGTCTGTACATAACTCCCATCAGCATCTTTTTACCCTTGCCGTTTCTTAGTTCTACCTATAACGATTCAACACCTTCTGACCCTATGCCACCTCTTTCTAATGATTTGATTTCATTTTTTTTTTTATCAACAGAGCCTCCCCATCCCTCTGCCTACCTGCCTGTCTTTTGGACACAATGTGTATCCTTGGACGTCAAGCTCCCAGTTATAATCCTCTTTCAGTCATGATTCAGCAAAGCCCACAACATCATACGTGCCAATCTGTAACTGCTACAAGTTCATCTATCTTATTCTGTACACTGCGTGCATTCAAATATAACACCAATCTAACAGATCATTAGAACAGCAATGATCAAGCTCTGCCATAGAGATCTGGGGTAGGAAGTTCCACACTTTGGAGCAGCAACAATCGAGGGCCTGCAATAGATACATTTCCACCTCAGGGCAGCATGCAACTTTGAAGAGCATCTGCAAGTGGTGGTCTTCTCATACTCTTACTGCATGTGTTATTTTTGGTTGTAGAAGCTGTGGCTTTGTCAGAGTGGTTTAGGCAAGTATCTGTGCATTTTATAGCAGGGCGTACTGCAACCACTGTGCACCAGCGGTGGAGGCTTCAATAATTTGTCCTGAAGTGTCAAGCTTCTTGAGGGTTATTGCACTTATCCAGGCAAGTGAAGCGTACGCTATCGCATTCCTGATGTGTAGCTTGTAGATAGGCAAGTCATTTACACAGGATACTGAGTCTCTGGCCTGTTGTACGTATGATATTTATCTGATCTAGTTGAGTTTCTGATCAACGGCGAAGCCCAGGATTTTGATCAAGGATCAAGGATCTAGGATTAACTTAATTACCGTGTATATTTACATGTGTTAGGAATTTGCTGTGCTGTTTCAATGTGAGATGCAATGAAAAACAACACTCAACAATTATAAAGAATAAAAATGATATAAAAAACAAAGTTAGAGGTTGAAGTATGGATATGGAATAAAATGTGCATAAATACTTAAATACCAGCATGTATTTACAATGTAAATAGCATTAAAAAATGTGGCTTAAAGTATTTACTGTACAATACAGTGGCTGGGGTAATAGATAATAGGAGGGTGGGGAGGGGGTAACTAGAATGGTTGATCAGACTAACTTTCAGGGGGAAGAAACTTTTAACAACTCAGTGATAGTAATGCCATTGAATAACAAGGGCTATTGATTTAGTGTTCTCCTTTCGGTGGTGGTTATTGCCTGGCATTCCCTTGGTACAAATGCCATGTGACTTTTATTAGCCAATACCTGATTGTTTGTTTGTTTGTGCTAGCTGCCTGCAGGTATGGCTTGCTCCATTCAGAGAGGAATTGTAGATAGAATTCAACACTGTGCAATCATTCTATGACAGAAGGAAGGTAATTGATAAAGGAATTGAAATGGCTGGGCCTCAAACATTGCGATGTCTTGGGCTGGGATAAGTGAACCTGGACAAGCGCAACCATCTTCATGCAGGGTATGACTTTACCTCATGGAGTGCTTTCCCTTTGATGCCCTTTGACTTCAGCTTCACTAAATACCCAAATGTCACACTTAGCCAAAAGCTGCCACAATGTCAAAGGCACTTCATCTCAGAGTTTCAGCTCTTTAGTCCCTGTCTGGGCCAAGGCCGTGATGATACTTGAAGCAGAGACGTTTTGGCAAAATGCAAACTGGACATTGAGAGTGAGTTATTGTTGAGTACTGTTGATGATGGGCTTCCAGTACTTTGTTAATGATTGACAGATGACTGACTGAACTGGATTCAATTTCCCTTGGATCTTGTGAACGGGAGATACCTGGACAAGATTCCACGTTGCTGGGTAGATGCTAATGATGCACAGTAGCAATTTGGCTGGTTATCATGCACAGGTCTTCACCTCTGCATTTGAATGCATTTGTCCTGTCTCCCTCTCTTCACTCTACTACCATTAGGCAGGAGGTGAAGATTCTTGGGTCCCATGCCACCAGGTTCAGGAACGGTTGTTGCCTCACTGGGCTGTTGGACTGGCTTCACTCACCTCAGCACTGAACTGACCCCACAGCCTATGGATTCACTTTCCGCGGCTCTGCAGCTCATCTTCTACGGATTAATTGTGTTTTTTATTATTTACATGATTTGTCCTCTTTTGTACATTGGATATCTGAAGGTCTTTGTTGTGTGTAGTTTTTCATGGATTCTGTTGTAATTCTTCATTTTCCTGTAGGTGCCAACAAGAAAATAAATCTCAAAGTTGTATGTGGTATACATATTTTGATAATAAATTTACCTTGAACTTTGAGGGATTGTTGTCATCTTTGCTCTGTCCAGTGCTCCTGGATATCATGTGGAATGAAGCAAATTGGTTTCTGCGACAGTGGGAACCTCAGGAGCACAATTGCTATATGTTGTTTTTAATTTATTACTATGCTTAAAATTAGGAATGCTATTTAAGATCCATTCACAGGATGTGGCTATCACCCACCAATAAGTACTTACTGCACACCCCTAATTGAACCAGAATTGAAGAGATTCAACAGCTAAAAAACACAAAATGCTGGCAGAACTCAGCAGGCCAGACAGCATCTATGGGAGGAGGTAATAACGACGTTTCGGGCCGAAACCCTTCATCAGGAGTGAAGTAACATGGGATGGTCGAGGGGGGATAAGAAGTGGGGGGAGGGATAAAGTAGAGAGCTGGGAAGTGATAGGCTGGAGGGAAATGGGCTAGGGGGAAGGTGGAGAATTAAGCATTTTGTGTTTTTTATTTATTTCCAGCATCTGCAGATTCACTCGTGTTGCCTTTGAGATTCAACAGCTATTGGGTTTAGGTCCGCATTTTAATTAAACCAGGTAGGAGCAGCATATTGTGGCGAGCATTTGGTCCATAATGACAGACCAGGAAGCTCTTTAACTCAACAACCATTTTTACTGTGGTAAACACAAAACAGACCAGGTACCATGACTCGGCGAGAGAACAGCTTAGTTTCATACCGATGGGGGAGGTGACCATCACACACCCCGGTTATAGTTAGGGTGAACCACAAATACACAAGCAAATAACAGTACAACCCAAGCCAAAATGTAACAATAAATGAAATGAAACTTCCCACTGTAATTCCATGAAAGCATTTTATCACAAGAACCATACACAGTGCTGGTCATTAGAAATACAAGGGCGAGCTTTCGACTATGCCCCCCCCCCCCCCAGAGCATCACAATATTATCTTTCCTGAAAGTTCTTGGAGAACCAGATGAGTTTTCAACAGCAATCCAGTAGTTTTGTGGCCACAGTTAACTGCTTATTCCACATTTATCAAATTACTTAAATTTAAACTTCCAAGCTGACATGGTGGGATTTGAACTTGTGCCTATAGAAGAGCTATTAAAAAACTTTAAGTTATTGAAAAACATTAAAATAATTGAAACAAAAAAACTTGCACACACTTAAAAACAATTAAATCCATCTCAATTAACCAAATTAAATCAGTTGAAAAGAAAATTAAGTTCCACTTACTGTTCTGCGGACAGCTGTCCGCAGAAGCCCAAGCACTGTTTATGGTTCTTGTGATAAAATGCTTTCATGGAATTACAGTGGGAAGTTTCATTTCATTTATTGTTTCCAATGGGCCTGTTGGACAGGAGCCAATTAACCTGGCACATGCTCAGCAGGTGGATTTCCCAGCCCAAGTACTGGGTAATCTGATGAAGCCTGTGTCATCTATGAGTCTACTAGCACATTGTAGATGTTCTAAGGTCAGTGTGTGCCTGAAGTGGAAGGCTGAACTTTAGCCCATGTTCTGGATCCCAGATAAAGTCAATCTCTTTTTTTATAAACACTGGCCCCCAAGTTTATATTGTTGCACAAGAGGAACCGCCCATCCACCCTGTTGAGGTAAGGTATCTTACTTGGCATCTACTACTACGTGTAGGTCCTGGAGGATTTCTGCGGGTAAGACTGTACCTATGGAGGGAAATTAACAGTTGACATTTTGGGTCAAGGGCCTGCATCTTGACTGGAATAACCCTACTGCAGAGAAACAAGTCCTTTGGCCCACATAGTCCATCGAGCACCCATTCACATGATCCTTACTACCTCAATATAAATACATAAAGCATATTCTGTGTAGATGGAAAGCAAGTTAAAAGCATTTCCCTATACATGTGACAATAATTCACCAGTCCAATTAACCAATATAATCCTATCTTGTTACTCTCCCCACATTTCAAAGGTTCATTTGATTATCGAAGTACATATGCAGAATACAACTCTGAAGTTCGTCTCTTCCCCGATTAGCCATAAAAGACAGAAAACTATATACAAGTGTTTGAGAGAAAGACATCAATCCCCCTCCGTATAAAAGGAAAAAGAAACAAAAACTCGCAAAACCCAAACACCCCCAAACCCTCCCTTGCACAAAAACTAACAGATTACCCAAACCTCCAGCCTGCCAACCCGCAACAGGAAAGAATGGGTGAAAACACAAAGAAAGACATCAAACTGAAAGAGGCCAATATGAACGACATTTAGTTTGAACTACAGTCCAATTCATAAATCTCAGAACTTCGATAACTTCTCCGAGAGCCTCAGGACCCAGCAGCCCCTCTGATGGCAGCGACTCGGACCAGCAGCGATTTTCAAGAATTCTTCCCAGATTCTCCCATTTACAGTCTGGGTAATCTACAGTGGCCAGATAACCTGCCAACCCACACTTCTTTGGGATGCGGGAAGAAGCCAGAGCACCCGGGCGGAAACACAAGGTCATAGAAAGGATTTGCAAATGCCAGGCAACAGCTGAGGTCAGGATTGAACCAGGGTCTCAGATGGTGTGAGGTGCTATCTATACTGCTGCTGCACTGTGCTGCCCTTGATGGGTGAGGACCTGCAGATGAGTCATCTTCTAACTTGGTGATTCAAGCCTTCATTTTAACATTTTCTATATGTTAAAACACTTACCTCAGGGAATTACAATCCAGTTATAAATTTTGGGATGTATAAATTGCCATGGCTTAGAAGATTTTAAAACTCATTTATATTTCATGGAACCAAGCGTAAAACTTTTCAGGCTGCTTTATCATATGAATTGTTTTTAAATACTTGAAATTCTCATCAGAGCACAGATTTCTGAAGTTTATTCCAGAGGAAGATGAAAGTGGTGCCCTCTAGGGTGAACAGAGTATCAATGACCACAGCCTCTGGATCTCCCAGTTTAACTTTGCACAAAGCAGGAAATGGATTGAAAAGAAGAAGGAAGGAAAGAGGGGAGAGTATTCCAGTCCAGATGAAGGCTCTTGACCCAAAACATCAGCTGTCAATTTCCCTCCGTAGATAATGCTGAATTGCTCCAGGACCTTCTGTGTTGCTGCGTTTACTAGTAGTTGCCAAGGTACCTTGATAGGGTGGATGGGGAGAGGACAGTTCCTCAAAGTTAATTCTGTTATCAAAGTATATTTATGTCACCACAAACAACACTGGGATTCATGTCACCACAAACAACGCTGGGAACTCAGCAAACCTATAGAATGGTAACTATAACAGGATCTATGAAAGATCAACTAGATGCAGAAGACAGCAAACTGTGCAAATGCAAATATAAATAAATAGCAATAAATAACAAGAACATGAAATAACAAGATAAAGTGAGATTATTGGTTGTGGGAACATCTCAATAGATGAGTGAGTGAGTGTAGTTGTCCTCTTTTGTTCAAGAGCCTGGTGGTTGTGGGGTAATAACTGTTGCAGGACCTGGTGGTGCAAGTCCTGAGGCTCTTGTACCTTCTACCTGATGGAAGCAGCAATGAAAGAGCCTGGCTTGGATGGTCAGGATCTCTCTTGTGCCAGAATATAAAACTCTTTTTTTTTTTAAAAAAAAGAGGTTAACCTTTTAAAATATGGATGAAGTAAACTTTTCTAGCAGAGGACCATGAACCTTTGAGCTTTTCCCCAGAGAATGATAAGCAGAGTCTTTGAAATTCAGGGTTAGATAGATTCTTTGCAGATTCATTTATTTACTACATGATGGCCATCTTTACTCTTGGCATTGGGTTCTATAATGAGTCAATCTATAGCCAGGGAAGTGATGACAATTCCTGTTAGACTGTTTGTGGTAACTTATTTTTTATCCTTTCTACTTCTCTTCTAATATTTCTATCTGTGCATGTGTAATGCTACTGTGACACTATAATTTCCTTTGAGATCAATAAAGTATCTATCTATCTATCTATCCATCGCTTGGTTTGTACAAGCTGAGGCCCAGTTCACGAGAAATCACCATGGACGACACCAAATTCTACGACATGGTAGCGTCGCTCAGCAATTCCATAGCTGCGAGAGTGGTGAGTTTGCTTGAACACCCACCTGAACATGATAAACAACGATCACTGAAAACTCCCCTTTTATAGACTTTCAGATTACTGGGGCTGTCCATACCTGGTTTCAGCTATGCTGGACCTTCAGAGCTAATGAACCATATGCTGTCTCTCCTGGGAAGTCACCTCCCTCGTTATATTCTTAAAGAAATCTTCATGCAGCAAATGCTTGATCAAGTTTGTATAGCCCTCACTAATGCACCCGCGAAGGATTATAGGGAGCTAACTAAAGTGGCTGATAGTCTACACTCAGGCGGGTGGCAATGCATTCATTCCTCCTCCTTTATCTTCCTCAATTGGCTCAATCTGCAAGACCCACAACAGAAGGACACCCGTAGCTGTGAAACAGATGATGCCAGGCCTGTGTTTTCGGTATGGTCACTTTGGAGCCGGCTGGTGGCATAGTAGCATCAGCGCTGGACTTCGGGGTGAGAGGTCCTGAGTTCGAATCCGGCCGGCTCCCTTGCACGCTCTCCATCCGTGCCTGGGTTGAGGGTTGAGCTAGCAACTCAATCTCACAGGAGTTAACCACACACACACACACACACACACACACACACACACACACACACACACACACACACACACACACACACACACACACACACACACACACACACACACACACACACACACACACACACACACACACACACCCCGAACACCTTGCAGTTTCGACAGTGCTAGAGTAACCAGGCCAGAAAGCCTCGCAGAAGCTGGTTGCATTAAAATTGGCTTGGCACAGCCTCAGAAAGGACGAGCGTGGTTGGACTGCAGCTTGTGTGGAGTGTTACAGCAGGCAACATAAACCGTCATGTTCAGGTGCCATTGACAACTTTTGAGATCCCTGAGTGATGGTTTGACCATGTCAATGTGGACCTTGTTGGTCCTCCTACCCCCTGCCCCACTCCATGGTTTCACTCACTTTCTTTCCATGGTGGACCATATCACCAGGCAGCCAGAGATCAATCCAATGGCCTCTGTGAGCAGTTTCAACACTCCTTAAAGGCTGCTCTGTGGGTTTCCCTGATCGATGAGTGTTGCCATAATCATCTCCTGTGGGTCCCGCTGGGACTCAGAACTGCTCCAAAAGAGGACCTGCAGTCATCCGCGGCTGAGTTTGTATCCCGGCAGCAATTATGAGTGTCAGGTGATCCCACTCCTGATGCCACGACCACTCGGTCAGCCTTTTAACAGCGTTCCACCCTTCTCAGTAAATTAAATTCCTTTTCACCTATTCCTACCTTCCAATCATGTCCTACAGCACTTTTGGGTTCCTGTAGACCTACATTCCACCTCATTTGTTTTTGTCCTCCATAACGCACACCAACATCCCCTTAGGCCCCCTTACAATGGCCCATTCCTCATTTTGGAGAGGGGAGTAAAGACGTTTATCATAGGTAAGAGGGGTAAACCTGAACATATTTCTGTAGATCACCTTAAACTGACTCACCAAGATTCAAAGTATTTCGCTGCCTTGCCCCTGTCGTCACAACATGACAATGAGCGTGTCAGCACACCTCTGGATGAGCCAGGAGCACGTGCTTTACTCCACCCATGGAACACAGGACTCGAGCCAGTGTATGCACACAGTATACAAAATAAGGTAGATGATCTTGCAGAGCAGTTAGAGATCGACAGGTATGATGTTGTGGACATCTCTGAGTTATGGCTGAGACGATCATAGTTGGGAGCGTAACATCCAAGGATACACATTGTATCGAAAGGACGGGCAGGTAGTTAGAGGGGATACGGCGGCTCTGCTGGTAAAAATTGAAATCAAATCCTTAGAAAGAGGTGACATAGGATCTGAAGATGTAGAATCCTTGTGGGTAGAGTTCAGAAACTGCAAGGGTAAGAAAACCCTGAAGGGAGTTATATACAGACCTCTGAACACTAACCAGGGTGTGGGATACAAATTAAAATGGGAGATAGAAAAAGCATGTAAATAGGGCAATGGAACAATAATGATGGGGTATTTCAATATGCAGGTACATGGGGATAATCCAGTTGGTGCTGGATCTCAAGACAGGGAATCTGTAGAATGCTTAGAGTTAGTGTTTTAGAGCAGCTGAGTTGAGCTCACTTGGGGAATGACGATACTGAAATGGGTATTATGTCATGACCCAGATTTGGTTAGAAGGCTTAAGGTAAAGAAACCCTAAGGGGACAGTGATCATAATATTATAGAATTCACCCTGCAGTTTGAGAAGGAGAAACTAAAGTCAGGTATATTAGTATTATAGTGGAGTAAAGGGAGTTATGGAGGCATGAGAGAGGAGCTTGCCAAAGTTGATTGAAAGGGGACGCAAGACGGGACAATAGCAGAAGAGCAATGGCTGGAGTTTCTGGAAGCAATTCAGGAGGCGCAAGAAGAATGCATCCCAAAGGAGAATAACTTTTCTAAAAGGGTGATGAGGCAACCGTGCCAGACAAGGGAAGTCGAAGAGACCATAAAAACAAAAGAGAGGGCATATAATATCACAAAAAATAATGGGAAAGTAGAGGATTGGGGAGCTTTCAAACATCACCAGAAGGCAACTAAAAAAGTCATAAAGAGAGCAAAGAT
Source organism: Hemitrygon akajei (assembly GCF_048418815.1). NCBI lineage: Eukaryota > Metazoa > Chordata > Chondrichthyes > Myliobatiformes > Dasyatidae > Hemitrygon > Hemitrygon akajei. Next base: position 19,859,576 of record NC_133139.1, on the reverse strand, counting down.
GAAATATGAAGGTAAACTAGCCAATAATATAAAAGAGGATGTAAAATATTTTTTTCAGATATATAAGGAGTAAAAGAGAGATGAGAGGATATCGGACCTCCGGAAAATGACACAGGAGAGGTAGTAATGGAGGACAATGAAATGGCAGAAGAGCTTAATAGTAGTTTGTGTCAGTCTTCACTGTGGAAGACTGGGAGTTTAGGACCAGAGGGCACAGCCTCACAATAGAGGGACGTCCATTTAGAACAGAGAAGATGAAAAATGTCTTTAGCCAGAGGGCGGTGAACTTGTGAAATTCTTTGCCACAGACGGCTGTGAAGTCTGTGCCATGGGGCATATTTAAGGCAGAGGCTGATTGTTTCTTGATTAATCAGGACATCACAGGTTATGGGGAGAAGGCGGGAGAATGGGGTTGACAGCAATAATAAATTATCCATGATGGAATGGTGGAACAGACTCAAATAGCTGAATGGCCTAATTCTGCTTCTAGGTTTTGTGGCCAGTGGAACCTGCTTCTACTAAGTATGTCCTTTATCCCACCTTGGTTGGACCTTATGGATCTCTATATAAAATGCAAAGTGTACTCATGTATAAAATGCCTCCAAGATTGCAGCAATATTAATCTGCATCTCCCTGGTGTGAAGTATGCTATTGGCAAACATTCCACATGCTGCAGTTTACCCCTCCCTCTGTTCAAAACTCACATTGAGATAGACAATGTCCTATGAATATAAATTCTCATGCTGGCAGTGGTACAAACACTGGTTTGTAGCTGTCAGTGTAATTTAGAGATGCAGAGGAGGCAAACCACTCCTACAGGGGGAATGTCACATGCTGTTGACACAATCACTTAAGTGTCTTTGTTGCCAAGCAACTGTAAACCCTGCTGGGTCAAGTGCATTGGAATCACTTGGGGTGCAGATGTAAACAGGCCTGTAGGTTCAGACTATAAACGGAAGCCAGACCTGAAAGCAGGCACTCTGTGTGGCAAGGTCAAGTCTCTCCGTTTGAACAAACAGAACACATTGAATAAACATGAACTGGGTATAAGCCAGACTGTTCAATAAATTCCTATCAATAACATGCTTAACTAAGAACATCTGAACTAAGTCAGAGATGACAACCGCTGCAGAATTCCCGTGACTAACTAGAAATTCCAAGCAAGCATAATTAGTATTTCCCTGAGCTAAGGTTGCAAAATATACCTGCAAGGCTCCGTGCTTAAAATTGACTCCAGAGACCAAACAGCAAGTTAACAGCAAGTTAAAAACAAGGGCAGTGTTTGAGAATTACACACAAAACTTTGAGTAAATTTAATTTCACCCAGGGATATCTTAAAGAAAGTACCGTGATTTTTAATTAGAACAGGCATCTATAATTTTTATCATTACATCATAAGGCAGTTGATCGGTTCAATATTATGCACCAGTGTTTGATAAGCTTCTCTTCATTCACCTTTCATAAAATTAACCCTGTCTACTTATTCATAATCATTATCATCCTCATCTTCAACAGTCCCTTAAAGCCAAAGAAAACCTCTCATTCTAGATTGAGTGGAAGATACAATGACTTCTTTTAATGTGGTTCCTTTATGAGGAGGCAGCATGGTAGTGTATCACTTTACAGCACCGGTGATCGAGAGATCAGAATTTAATTCCTGCCACTGTTTGTCAGGAGCTTGCCTAGGTGCTCTGGTTTCCTTCCACGTTCTGAAGATGTACGAGTTAGAGTTAGTACGTTGTAGACATGCTATGTTGGTGCCAGTAGCAGGGGCACAACTTAGTGGTCACTGTATTGGTCATTGACACAAATGACTCATTTCACTGTATGTTTCCAGCGTTTGAAGTAAATGTGACGAATAAAGCTAGTCTTTGCATTAGATTATTTTAATGTAGGACAGGTTAAATGGATAGGAGCAGTTCAGAGGGACATGTGCAAAATGCAGGCAAGCACAATTCAACATCTTCTGTTGTGTTCTGCTTTGTTTACTCTGCTATAGGACAGATGCCATTAGGCCGGAGAAAGTGCAGCAAAGGGTTAATGAGGATCAGACCAGGTCTGGAGCAACTGGGTTATAGGCAGAGATTGGGCAGGCTAAGACTTTACTACTTGGAGTGTAGAAGACTGAAGAATTACCTTATTGAGATGTGCAAAAGTCATAGTCAAGTCAAGTCAAGTCAACTTTTATTGTCATTTCGACCATAACTGCTGGTACAGTGCATAGTAAAAATGAGACAACGTTTTTCAGGACCATGGTATTATATGACACAGTACAAAAAACTAGACTGAACTACGTAATAAAAAAAAACACAGAGAAAGCTACACTAGACTACAGATATATATATAGATCTATATATATATATATATATATATATATATATATATATATAATATATATATATATATATATATATATATATATATAGGCACATATATACACAGTAGCTAGGGTGCCTTAGACTTTTGCACAGTACTATAGTAATTTTATGTATTGCATTTTACTGTGGCCTCAAAAAAAAATCAAATTTCACTACATATGTGAGTGATGATAAACCCGATTCAGATATGGGTCTCTATTGTAAACTGAGAGTGGTAAAGGGACGGGGGAGGCAAATCATGCTTGGGAAAAGGGAGAGGGGTGGGTGTGGGAAGCACCTGGGAAACATTCTGTAATGATCAATAAACCAATTGTTTGGAATCAAATGACCTTGCCTGGTTTCTCAAGGCTGGGTGTGTCTGCACCCACGCCACTCGCCTGCCCTGGCACTCCTTCTCTGCCATCTGTCCCACACCCCTCTTGCAGCACTCCACCCTCAATATTCTCAACATCTTTTGCTCCCATCAGATTTACAAACTTGCCCTCTACTCCATGTTGACAAATACAGTGCTGTGAAAAAGTCTCAGGCATCCTAGCTCTATATATATGTGCACAGTACTGTAGAAAATCATGAGGGCCAGAGATAGAATCAATGCACTGTTTTTTCAGTGGATCAGGAGCTAAAAAGCATAGGTTTAAGGTAAGATAGAAGAGGGTTAATAGGAATCTGAGAGTGGTATATACATAGAACAAGCTACCGGATGAAGTGCTTGAGGCACAGACATTGACAATGAAAAGATAGTCAAATAGGGACATGGATAGGAATGGCTTAGAGATATATGACCAGTCACAAATAATTTATCTTCATCAAAATAAACTTCATTTATTTTTTAAAATATTTACAAGAATAGACTATGTAATGCCTTTTCATTCTTTACATTCATAGTCAATGCTTTCAGTACTGCTCTATTAGATTCCTACACATCAATAGCATTGCAGCCACTCAAGTGGTATTTTGGGTTGGTGTACTATTACAATTAAGGATCTTCTTCATCGAATATAGACTTTCCCTCTTCAAAAGTAGAAGAAACTTACACTTTGTTCCTTCCCCACCAAGCCCTTACGGTGGCTGCACTAAGCTTCAGTGGGTCCTTCAGAACGTACTCAAACACAAGCAAATGGGACAAGCTGAGAAAGACACTTTGGTCAGCATGGCCACTCTGGCTTGTAGTTCCTGCTTTCATTCTGAGTTGAGAGCTTAATGTCGAATGATACACATTTTATCGAAAGGACAGGCAGGAAGGCAAAGGGGCTGGTGTTGTTCTGTTGGTAAAAAATGAAATCAAATCATTAGAAAGAGGTATTATAAGGTCGGATTATGTTGAATTATTCTGATAGAGCTAAAGAACTGCAGGAGCTAAAGTCCCTGAAGTGAGTTATATACAGACCCCCCCCCTCCAAACAGTGGTAAGAATGTGGTCTACAAATTACAACAGAGAAAGAAAATGCATGCAGAAAGGGCAATGTTACAATAGCCATGGGGGATTTCAATATGTAGGTAGATTGGGAAAATCCGATTGGCAATGGATCCCAAGAGAGGGAATCTGTAGAATGCCTACGTGATGGATTTTTGGAGCAGCTCATAGTTGAGCCCACCAGGGGATCAGCTATTCTGGATTGGGTGTTGTACAGTGAACCAGAATTGATTAAGGAGTTTATGGTAAAAGAACCCTTAGGGCAAGTGATCATAATATGATCAAATTCTCTCTGAAATTTCAGAAGGAGGAGCTAAAGTCAGATGTATCAGTATTACAGTGGAGTAAAGGGAATTACAGAGGCATGAGAGAGGAGCAGGCCAGTATTGATTAGAAAAGAACACTGGCAGGGATGATGGCAGAGCAGTAATGGCTGAAATTTCTGGAACCAATTTGGAAGGCACAGAATATATACATCCCAATGAGGAAGAAGTATTCTAAAGGAAAGATGACACAACTGTGGTTAACAAAGGAAGTCAAAGCCAATATAAAATCCAAAGGGAAGGCATATAATAAAGCAAAACTTAGTGGAAAGTTAGAGGATTGGGAAGCTTTCAGATACCAACAGAAGGCAACTAAATAAGTCAGTAAGAAGGAAAAGATGGAATACAAAAGTAAGCTAGCAATAATATTAAAAAGGATACCAAAAGTTTCTTCAGGTACATAAAGTGGAAAAGAAAGGCAAGAATGGATATTGGACTACTGAAAAACAATGTTGCAGAGGTAGTAATAGGAGACAAGGAAATGGTGGACAAACTGAATGAACATCTTGCATTAGTCTTCACTATGGAAGAAGTATGGTGAAAGTTCCAGGGGTCATGAAGTGCATGAAGTTACCATTATTAGGGAGAGTGATCACGGGAAACTGAAAGATCTGAATGTAGAGAAGTCAGCTGGACAAGATGTTATACACCCCAGGGTTCTGAAAGAGGTGGCTGAAGAAACTGTGAAGGCATTAGTAATGATCTTCCAAGAATCACTAAATTCTGGAATGGTTCTGAAAGACTGGAAAAATTGTAAATGTCTCCCTACTCTGGTTGGCTGCTGGTGACTAATGGTGTTCCACAGAGAACTGTGTTGGAACTGATTCTTTTTACATTATTTGTCAATGATTTGAATGATGGAATTGATGGCTTTGTTGCAAAGTTTGCAGATGATATGAAGATAGGTGGAGGGGCAGGTAGTTTTGAGAAAGTAGAGAGGCTACAGAAGGACTTAGATAGATTTGGAAAATGGGCAAAGAAAAGGCAGATGGAATACACTGTCAGGAAGTGTGTGGTCATGCACTTTGGTAGCAGAAATGAAAGGGTTGACCATTTTCTAAATGGAGAGAAAATACAAAAATCTGAAGCGCAAAAGGAGATGGGAATGCTTGTGCAGGATTCCCCAAAGATTATTTTGCAGATTGATTCTGTGGTGAGGAACACAAATGCAATGTTAGCATTCATTTCAAGAGGACTAGAATATAAAAGCAAGGATGTAATGCTGAGACTTTATAAAGCACTGGTGAGATCTCACTTGGTATATCGTAAGCAGTTTTGGGCACCTTATCTTAGAAAGGATGTATTGAAACTGGAGCGGGTTCAAAGGAGGTTCACAAAAATGATTCCAAGTTTGAACGGCTTGTCGTATGAAGAGCTTTTGATGGCTCTGGGACAGTATTCACTGGAATTCAGAAGAATGAGGGGTGACCTCATTGAAACCTATTGAGGAATCTATTAAGTGAGGGTCAAGTTTGGTAAAGAAAGACTTGCATTTATAAAGTACGGGCTGATCCAAATTCATTTTATACCCAATTAAATATTTTGAATAGAAAGTATTATTGAAATGTAAATGTATGGCAGCTTCCAATCCACAAGTTTACACAAACAATAGACAGCGGAACAGAAACTGGCTATGACACAGGGTTACTCACCAGCTCCTCAAAGTCCCATCAGGGGATATTATACACACATCTTACGTTACATTAAATACACATGAAATGCTGACATGCTGGAGGAAATCAGCAGGCCTGGCAGCATCTATGGAAAAGGGTAAACAGTAACATCTGCAGATTTACTCCTGCTTGTGATGAGATGACTTGGATTACTTTACAGTTTATTCCATTGAAGACATTGTCACAGTGCCTCAGTAATAGAGAATCAAGCCACCTCAAATCTCCACACCAATTGGTTTGATACTTACCTCCAGTGTTGTCTGGGTGGTGCCTGCACATTCTCCCTGTGCTATGCTGCCATACTCTATGACTATCTTCAGAAATTGTGCTGGCTAATTGGTTAATTAATTATTGTAAATTTCATTTAGTGTAGATAGTTGGTAGGAGAATCAGGATGGAATTAATATGCAAATAGGGTGAGAATTGGTTTCAGGGAACTAAGTGGCAGAATAGATTTCTCTGAGAGCCAGAATATACTCGATGGACTGAACAGCCTCCTGCTATGTTGTGAGAAAATATCAAATATGAAAAGGCAGAGAAAAGCATACATGAGGAAATCTGCAGGTGCTGGAAATTCAAACAACAACACACACAAAATGCTGGAAGAACACAGCAGGCCAGGCAGCATCGATGCTGTGTTCTATCAGCATTTTGTGTGTGTTGTTGTTCAGAGAAAAGCATGCTTGGTTTTGATTTGAATAGCAATGAAAAGAAGTATATTTAATTTGAGGTTCTGGCAAACCCAGAGGTAGAAATTATCTAACTAGTTCAACAAACATTAATGGTGCAGATGGCAAGCAGATTTCTTAAAAATCAGAAATTATGACTTTATAATTATTTTAAAACTGATTTTAAATCACCAGTAAATACCTGTTATGCATGTATTTCTGTTTGAGACAAGATGAGATGCATTGGTTTGAACATGTTCCAACACTTTAGCAAATCAAATAACCTTGTAACAATCAAGAGACAAACAGAATTAATGTTTCAGGTTGATGACCTTTTTTAGAAATTATTTAATTCTTTCAAATTTTCAGCATCTGCAGTTTTTAAAAATTTTGAAACATAATTGCTTCTGTTCCAAGAAGGTGTGATGAATTTACCAAGGAATTAGGGCCTGAATCAATTGAACTTGGTATAACAAAATCGATGAGAATGTCATTGACACTTAGTCCTTTCACCAATTGCTTTATGGTGTTGTCAATATATCAGCTTTCTCGGTCTCCCAAAACATGCAGGATAGCATGAGAATTTTATAAGTTTACATACTTGGTTTGGGAGAGTGATGGAATCCAAAAAACACAGTGTATGCAAGGTAGTCATAACATCTAATAAGGTAATTCATCAATATCTTCATTCTTCTAAGAGTGGTGAGAATACCAGATTTCCTTCCAATGTCTATTGGTTGTGGTAAATAGCAAAGATGTCTTTAGGGATTGCCAGCTGAGAATGAGAGGGTGAGGTATTGAAGGATAGCCAGATAGGGATAGGTGAAGTAGGATTATGTGGGGAATCCTGCAGAGGGCTAACTGGCCTTTTTCTAAACATGCTAGAGACAGAAGCAGGCTATAGCACATTGAATCTGGTTTATCATTCAAAGGTTCAAGGGTTCATTTATTTTCAAAGCATGTATACAACTCTGAAATTTGTCTTCTCCAGATAGCCACAAAACAAAGAAAGAACATGAAAGTTGTTCAGAGAGAAACATCAAACCTACGCCTTCTCATACAAAAAAGAATGGCATCCTGATCATCAAACCACCACCCCCCAGACCCCCCACAAATCAACCCCACCCCCACACAAAAATAACTAACAGAACATCAACCCCCAAACCCCCTCCCCTCACACAACATTCTAATTTGTTTACATAATTACAGGTTACATGTAAAGCTACAAGAATTGCATACGTCATGTGCACCTCGCTTAAAGTAAACATGAAGTTAGACTCACATCTCAGACCCCTGTGCCTTCTTTTGAATTAGTTTTAATGTTTTGAAGTTACAAAACATAATATATCCTCCCAGATTCACACTATTATAAATCAGAAAACCTCAGTTTATCCAGCCATTAAGCTGAAGTGGCCCACGGTAGCATTAACTTTTAATGCTAAATAAAATCGTCAGATCCTCAGAAAACTATGGAAGGATTCAAACACCAACATCTCTAAAAAATCTTCCAACTGGATTAGAAGGACAAATGGACCAGTGTCAGCGCCCTTTCTAGGGCAATATTCCCAACATGGATGCCCCATTGTGTTCAGTTAGCTCCAGTGGGCAGGCCATATTGACTACATACTGACACCTGACTCCTGAGACAGACACCTTTTAAGAAAGACAATAAGAGACTGCAGATGCTCTAACCCAGTGTAAACAAAGACAAGCTGTTGGAGATACTAGCAGGTGAGGAGCAATTGTATGGCGGACATTTTGAGCCAAGGTCATCATCAGAATGGTTTTCATTCTATTCCAAGCTCTGTTATTGGAAGTGATTAGCAGGCGGGCAGAATCCAAGTTCATGCTCAGTAGCTCATGGAAGAAATGTATCTTTCACATTAACTGCAGGGAACTCCTAGCCCTTGACCACTTAAAGTAGGGAAGAGTCAAATCACTCTGAGTTCATGTTAGGTGCACAAGTACAGTGAGGTACAGTATGATGAGATACTTGCTTCTGCATGGTTCAGACAAGAATATAGATCACACATATATTCTACAAGACAGTGAAGAGAAAATAAAAGACAGCCCAAAGCAAGGTACTTTCACAAAAAAAAGAGACAAGTCCGTGGAGTGCAAGAGGTGGCATGTAGTGTTTTCCTTGTTGTGCAGGCAGTTTCAAGAAACTGATGCTTGTAGGAAAGTAGCTGTTCCTGAAACCTGTGGGACTTCAGACTTCTGTATATCCTGCTCAGAATCGGTAAGAAGAGGACATGACCCAAATGGTAGAAGCCCTTGATGATAGATGCTGCCTTTCTGATCCAATGACTCCTGTATAGTTTGTCAAAAATGGAGAGGGCTGTGTCCATGATGGACCCGGCTGTGTCCACTGCTCCTGGCAGACTTTTGCATTTGTGTGCATTGGAATTTCTGTACCTGGCCGTGAGCCAGTCAGGATACTTTCAACAATGCACCTGGAGAAGCTTGTTAGAATATTTGGTGACATGCCGAACTTCCTTAAGCTTCAAAGAAAGTAAAGGCACTGGCATGCCTTCTTTGTGTTTGCATCTATGTGCTGGGCCCGGGTCAGCTGAGCCTATATGGTAACACTCTCGAAGTTGCTGACTCTGTTCATCTGTTCAATGACAAATGGCACAAAGCTCTTGACTTCACCTTTCTGGTCAAAAAGTAACTCCTTGGTTTTGTTGGCGGTGAATGTGACTTTGTTATTACAGTACACCTTAACCCAATGTTGTACCTCACGCACACACACCGACTCAACACCACCCATGATTTGGCCAACATACGGGATGCTGTTGAGAACTTCCAATCCATGTTTCAGTAGAACGTTTCGCCCAAAGTTACCCTCCCCCACCCCCTGATCACCCCACTTGGGTACTTAATTCCTGCATTTGCCTCAGTCATCTCAACATTTACAAAACCAGTGGAAACAAATCATCAAGAAAATGCCAAGAAAGAAAATTCACCTGACACATTAGTAGCCTGCAAATTGAGCTGAATGAATCTTTTAATTTACTCCCTCCAATCACAGCACAAATTGGTTTGGACCTGTTCCTTCAGATTACCTATTTAAAGAAAGCAAGATTAAGGATCTATTAGTAAAACAGAATATTTCAAAACCTTGGCATTCTTAGAGCATTGAAGCGAAGATGTTAGAAATCACAAACTTCTCCTCTATAGATCCATTTGCCTTTGGTCCAAACACCACAATATACCGAGTAAAATTCTAAAAGGCTTCTTTTATTTGAACATATCTGATTCTTCATGACATGTTCCTTCTGCAACTGTGAATCAATTTCACCACATCTTGCACTGAAAGACTTTCAAATCAGTTTCAATCTACACTGGGTTTTGTTCGGATACACGGCCAACTTCCCTCATACTCCGAGCTGTTATAACCTCATCAAAATTTTGAGCTTTCTCTCTTTTGGTAAATGAGATTGCACATGTAAACCTTTCACTCATGAATTTATTCATTTTTCCTCAGCAGATTGAACCTATGCTGACACAATTATGGACAAACCCAAAACGGAGCCTTTCCTACTTTTAATATATTCACAAATTAAAATATAGATGGATTGTATAATGGACAGAATATCGATTCTTTTGTTGGGGAGAAAAAACAAACTGACAAATAGAATGCATTTGATATCTACTTATTTACTTAGTTAGAGATACAGTGTAGTATAGGCCCCTTCAGTCCAGAGAGTCACAACTCCCAGCAACCCACCTACTTAATCCTAGCCTATTCACAGGAGTTTACAATGACCAATTAATCTACTAACTAACTGTGGGAGGAAACTGGAGCACCAGAGGAAGCCCACATGAGAGGAAGCCCACATGCTCACAGGAAGGGCAAATGATCTTCTTACAGAGAACACTGGAATTGCACTCCGAGCTCCAACACACATCCTCCAGTCCTCAAAAAATAATTTAAATTCTACACATCCCACCGGTATCAGATAAACCCCTAGTCCGCATATAGAACTTAAAAGTCTGGACTAAATTCCCATTTACTTCTTCAATGAAGAATTTCTGAAGAGAGCTGAACCTACAAGTAAAACCTTTCCATTTAATTTTCAATGTTCAATGGCTAATGCACAGAGAATCTAAAAGGAAGTTTTCTTAGAATCCAAGAATGTAAAAAAGCACATTTTAAAATCTTGCTGTTCCATTGTCCTGTGCTAAAGTTTAATTTTATATTTGCACCTTATAAAATTCCTCCTGTAAATGTAAAAAAACTAAAAACATTCAGCCTGCCTACTTAATGTTGAAGCCAATTCCATATATCTTTCAAAAAGAATTATTATATCAACCCATTTTCTTGTGTTTAGAAAGTTATCTTTACTTTTCAATAATATAGATCATTAGTGAGATGCATAACCAAGGTTGAAGAGAGTAATTAAATCAGAAAGGAATGGATTAATCATTTACTATGATCCCAATATTGTTTCTTCAGTTATTTAATTTAAACTTTTCTGATATCTCATCACTCTCATTATTATAGAAAATCAAAGTTGAAGGTCTCAAGGATCCTTGAAAGGAGGTTCTGCCCAGACAGCACCTCACAGACATCCACCATAATCAGAACCTGTGTGGAGACTCTTAACTTATATTGAACTTTGAACTCTTGCCTTCTTCACTAGAAAACAGAAGGACTGGCTTTATGAGAATAACCAGGAAATCTAGAAGCTGCTTGATTCTTAAACACAAGACATTCTTGGACTGGAAACTCTAACATGCCTCATGGAAAAAGAAACCAATCTACGGGCCAAGGTTCAACAGAAAACAAATTCTTAAAGAGCAGATGGTTCATGATAGGAAGTCAGGGAACTTGTTTAGAACCATGACACATCAGCGCCGTCAAGTCTATCTATGTTCCAAATACACTTGGAGAGCCAATAATAGATGTGAAACTATTAAGAACAGACAGCCAGTGAGAACCCGCTGGAACACTTTGAAGAACTCCTTAATTGTGACTTTGTCTTTGATGTGAGCCCTTGATTCTATGCCACAGCAGACTATCTGGTCCAATCTCAATGACCAAGTGGAAATTTTAAAAATAGCTAAATGCCATCTGATAAACACCAAAGCCTTAAGAACAGACCATAAGAGCAGAATTAGATCATTTGACCCATTGAGTCTGTTCCATCATTCCATCATGGCTGTTTTATTTTGCTGTCTCAGTCCCATCATCCTGCCTTTTGCCTGAAAACTTTTATGCCCTTACTAATCAAGAATCTATCACCCTCTGCTTTAAATGTACCCAAATGACTTGGCCTCCTCAACCACCTGTGGCAAAGAAGCTCACAGTGCATTGCTAGAAAGAGGAGAAACTTCAGTTACAAATTCTCAACTTCATCTGCTGCATCGGGTAAAAGAAGCACATGACAGGAGCAGCCACAATCATAACCATATCTAGGGAATGGGGACTCCAACAGGAAGCAGCATGAATCACCATATGTAGCCGTCCTTGACTTCAGAAGAGCCACTGACTGCCAATCAAGTAAGATTTTTGAAACAGTTTTAAGTTTGGCAAGCATCTCAGAAAACTAGAAAATATCACCAGAATTCTCAAAATCTGCTACTAGGATAAGAAAACCAATATAAGTAAGTTTTCCCAATCCAAGACCCTTTAGCACTGAGTCCCAGCTTGTACTCAATCACAACCAATAGGCAGAGCAAATTATATGCATGGTTGGTAACCAACCTCCAAAACAGACATTTTATTCTGAACTCCATCACTGCAAGGGACTCCAGCTATAGTAGACAGTGGAAATGATTCAGGGATGTTCTCAAAGTCTCTTTAATAAAATGCAGCATCCTCACTAAGCTATGGGAGTCCTTGCAGTCTGGTTACTCGATATGGAAAAACAGACATAAAATGCTGGAGGAACTCAGCAGGTCAGGTAGCATCTTTGGAGGGGAATAAGGAGTTGACGTTTTGAGCCGATATCCTTCATCAGGACTGGGAAGGAAAGGGGAAGAAACCAGAACATGAAGGTGGAGGGAGAGGAAGGAGTGCAAGGGAAACTAGGGGAGGGGGAAGGCAGTTGAAATGAGAAGCTAGGAGGTAATAGATGGAAGAGGTAAGGGCTGAAGAAGAAAGAATTTGGTAGGAGTGAAGAGTGGACCATGGGAGAAAGTGGAGGAGGAGGGACACCATAGGGAGATGATGGGCAGGAGGGGAAAAAATTATCAGAAGTTAGAGAAATCGATTTCTGTGCCTTCCAGTTGGAGGCTACGCAGACAGAATATGATATTTTACTCCTCCAACTGGAGAGTGGCCTCATTGTAACAGTAGAGGAAGCCATGGTTAAGTTGGAATGGAAATGGGAAGGAGAATAAAATGGATGACCTCCAGGAAATTTTTGTGGTGAACAGAGTGAAGGTGCTCAGGAAAACAGTCCCTCAATCCACGTCAGGCATCTTTAATGGCAACATGGAGACAACGTGTTTAGGATGATATTATGAACTGAAAGTCAGTACTTTAGCAGCACACAGAAGCTTCTGCATTAGTGACTGAAGAAATGCACCGCCTCTGAAACTACCCATCCTCCCGTCCCATCAAACAGCCCCTACCATTTCACCTGTGGTAGCCTGGGAGTCCCAACTTGTGATGAACCCCTAGGTTTATCTTGCCGTGGACTGTCATTCTTAAGAGAGAGTGCCTGAGTGACGTCAGCCGCCAGCTTTCTCGGCTCCTGTTTGATTCTTACTAAGAGAGAGAGAGAGAGAGAGAGAGAGAGGGGCGGAACTATTTGACTCTGCAGCTTGTTTTGATTTAAGCAAGGACACTCACTCACACACAGTCAGTCGCAGTTGGAGTCGAACAATGGAAGGAAACCAGTGACTAAGGGGTCACTGGTTGGAACTTACAAGTGCCCACAAGGGTGGAATGGGCATTGACCCAGCACAACAATAAATGGCTATCACATTGTGGGATTGGGGCAACCTTGTGGAATCTACCTATGTGTTAACCCTTGCCTGGGTGATAGTTCTCTTTGAAGACGGTACCCCTGTGATAAGCTACTATTGTTGATAATTTGTAAGTGGATTTGGAACGACGACGGATAAAACCTACAGCGATTGTTATCCTGTTTTACCACCGTGGAACAGGTGAAATACGACATAAATGCCTTCTCTCTACATTTTCCCTTTGATTACATCTCTCACATCATTTAATCCGTGGATGAACTGAACTTTCATACCTGACCATCTCAAGATTTTAAGCCTCGTGCTCCCGAGCTCAATAGTTTGGAAGTTATATTTACACATATATATATATATACTCATAACACTGTTAACTTTTGATTATTCTTGTTTAAGTTGCTATATTAGGTAGATACTAATAAAGATAATGGTTTTAACATCAAAACCAGACTCCAGGTGTGGTCTATTGCTGCTGGTTCATTTAAACCGTTACAGGTACGTAACACGCCTTCTCTAAGTTTTACTCCAGGAAGTACCTGTGATGGGAATGACTCAAATATGTCAAGACTTTGAAGAATAACAATATTGTGAATGCCAGGTTAGTTTACAACTAGCATCCCAGCAGAACTTATGGGAGCTGCTGAAGGGTTGAAGATACAGACAGACAGACAGACATACTTTATTGATCCCAAGGGAAACTGGGTTTCATTACAGTCACACCAACCAAGACTAGTGTAGAAATATAGCAATAAAGAACCATAAATAATTAAATAATAGTAAGTTAATCATGCCAAGTGAAAATAAGTCCAGGGCCAGCCTATTGGCTCAGACAGACAGACAGACATACTTTATTGATCCCAAGGGAAACTGGGTTTCGTTACAGTCACACCAACCAAGACTAGTGTAGAAATTATGGTGAACTAGATATACCTGTCTGACTGCTCCTGTGGCTCCTCCCACAGACCCTGCTGACTGCTCCTGTGGCTCCTCCCACAGACCCCTGTATAAAGGCGACTGTGGGCTGCTGCTCTTCCTCATTTTCCCCAGGATGTAGTGTTGTTTATTCTTCCAGTCAATAAAAGCCGATATCTCGCTTCCTAAGTCTCAGCGTGAGTTATTGATGGTGCACCAGAAATATAGCAATAAAGAACCATAAATAATTAAATAATAGTAAGTTAATCATGCCAAGTGAAAATTAGTCCAGGACCAGCCTATTGGCTCAGGGTGTCTGACACTCTGAGGGAGGAGTTGTAAAGTTTGATGGCCACAGGCAGGAATGACTTCCTATGACGCTCAGTGTTGCATCTCAGTGGAATGAGTCTCTGGCTGAACGTACTCCTGTGCCTAACCAGTACATTATGGAGTGGATGGGAGTCATTGTCCAAGATGGCATGCAACTTGGACAGCTTCCTCTTTTCAGACACCACAGTCAGAGAGTCCAGTTCCACCCCTACAACATCACTGGCCTTACGAATTAGTTTGTTGATTCTGTTGGTGTCTGCTACCCTCAGCCTGCTGCCCCAGCACACAACAGCAAACATGATAGCACTGGCCACCACAGACTCTTAGAACATCCTCAGCATCATCTGGCAGATGTTAAAGGACCTCAATCTCCTCAGGAAATAATTCACCAACACTGCATCAAGAGCAACTAAGCATGAGCTCTAAATTCTGAACTCGCAAGAAATGGTTGTATCCCATGAATGAATAAAGTAAAAATGGAAAACTTCACCGATTTTCTTCCCTAATAAGCCAAGTTGCTTTGAAAGCATCTTCAGGCCCTTGGGGAAGTAATTACTTGCTAGACCAGCGTATAGAATGGTTTCAGTCTACTCTGAAGAGAAGTGAGTTCCTATTGAGTTCAAACATAAGTGTTAATTTTCTATGAGCATTCAAATTATGCTAATGGACAGTAAGGTCAGAGAGGAAAATGAGATCCAAATGATATGTATAATTTATATATGCAACATTGATATAGATATATATGTAATATGTATCATGTAATATATATTGCTACAGCTTGCTCTGCACATTGTTTTACCCTGGCTTGCATATCACAATGACAGCTGACATGCAAAACCTATGGTCAACCCTGACCAACAAAGGACCTGAGAACAATATATATTAATGATTTGGATGAAAATGTTGGTGGCTCGATTATTTAAATTTCCAAATAGCACAACAACTGGAGTTGTGAATAGCGAGGAAAGTTGTCAAACAATACAAGATATAAATCCGTCGGAAAGTTGGGCAGAGAAATGGCAGATGGAGTTTAATCTAGGCAAATGTGAGGAATTGCAATTATGGGAAGTCAAGTGCAAGAGGAAGGTAAATGCAAGAGTAAAGTTGCAGGACCCTTTGAAATATTGATGTACAAGAAATTTTGGGGTACAAGTCCACAGCTTCCTGAAAGTAGAAACACAAGTAGATAGGTTGGTAAAGAAGGCACACTCACACTAGCTTTCATCAGTTAGGATATGGAATATAAATTTCTTGATCTTAAAACTGTATAAAACGATGCCACATTTAGAATATTTTGTATAGTTCTGCTAGCTGCTCATTAAGAAGGGTATTGGTGCTTTGGAGAAGGTACAGAAGAGGTCTACCAGAAAGGGTTATCTGGATTTGAGTGTATTAGTTTATAAGGAAAGGTTGGATAAACTTGAATTGATTTCTCTAAAGGAGGAATTGCCAAAATATTTTATGCCTCGGACCCCTACCATTAACTGAGGGGTCCATCGACCTCAAGTTGGGACCCCTGATCTAGAGCATCAGAAGTAGAGGGGTGGGATGATAGAATTATGAAAGGCATAGAATGGGTAGATACAGTCTTTACCCCAGGGTGGAAGTGCTGGATAGTTATAACAACAATGTTTGAAAGACAATTTGACAGATATAGAGGGAATAGAGGGATTCAGACCACATGCAGACAGATGGGATTATTTTAATTTGGCATTATAGTAGGCTGAATGGCCTGCTCCTGTGTTGTATTTTATGCTTTTTCAGCACCCTAATGACATGCAGACTGATGTTAATTTCCTTAGAGCAGATGAGTGGTAGAATTTAAGAGGAGTGGATGGGAAAGAGAGGAGAATAGATTATAAGGAAAGTTAGCGGAGGGATGGGATTGCTCTATAAACCAGTAGAAACTTGATAGACTGAATGATCTCATTCCATGTCATAATGAAATAAGGAATCACGTAAACAACCATTTCCAATTCTGTAATCCTACGGAGCCATCTTACTCCGTTACATAGTCAGCATCAAGTTCTTCTATCTCTGTTTAAAATTGATGGTGGCCAAGTTCACACAATCATAGAAATTGCCTAGCGATAACATTTATCACGTGTGTGAAACCAAGACCTTTGCCATGCAGATTTTACTGTTGAATCATACAGGGATGCTAGATGCAGTCCTTTCCTTGATCACCTGGATACTGCTGGAAATATGCAATCATTTCATTATGTTTCTCTGTCAATGACAAGGTGACATCAGTTGAAACATTAACCTTATTTTTCTCATTCCAAACCCGAAGAATCAAATTCGTCCTGCCAATTTAACTGTGCTAGTTTTCCTTCAGGAAGGGATGCCACTCCCACCAGTTCATTGTAAACCTTAATCATTTGTGATCCAACACAAAATATAGCCATCTGAGCTGTGTCTGAGCAGTCACTAGTTTCATCTGCTGTAAGGCAGAAAGGCTGAATATCTTTGGCTGCATCTTTCAGCTGATATGAAATGTCATTTCCCAGATTTAACACAGAGCACTGAGCAGCCATTTCATTCCAAATGATATTTTGGGAGTTCAGAACGTCACCAGGCCACCCAATTTCCCATGCTATTAATGAAAACCCTTTCACATAAATCCCCATTAATAGCAAGCTGAGATATCTTGACCAGTAATGAATCTATTTCATACCTTAAAATGGTGACGGTTCCTGATCCTTGCGACACGGTAGCGTAGCGGTCAGCAAAATCGTTTTGCAGTGGCAGCGACCACCAATCGAGGTTCCATTCCCACTGCTGTCTGTAAGGAGTTTGTACCTGCTCCTCGTGACCACTTGGGTTTCCTCCCAGAGATCGCATTTCTTCCCATATTCTAAAGACGTACGTTTAGGATTAGTGAGTATGGTCGTGCCATGTTGGCGCTGGAAGTGTAGCGGCACTGGCTAGCTGCCACAGCACGTTCTTCAGACATTGCTGGTCATTGATGTAAAACTTTTACTGTGTGTTTCAATGTTCCAATGTACGTACATGTGACAAAGAGGAAGGGAGAGGGGAGGGAGCAGGAAGCATCAGAAGGACATTCTGTAATGATCAGTAAACCAAATTGCTTGGAATCAAATGACCTGGAGTCTCAGGCATGGGTGTGTCTGCACCCTTGCCACCCACTGCCCTGGCACCCCTTCTCTGCCACCTATTCCACACCCCTCCCACAGCACTTCACCCTCATCATTCCCAACATCCTTTGCTCCCACCAGAAGATAATAACCTATACCTCAACGTTAGCAAGACGAAGGAATTAGTTGTTGACTTCAGAAGGAGTAGCGGACCGCACAACCCCATCTATATCAGTGGTGCGCAGGTGGAACAGGTCAAAAGCTTTAAGTTCCTCGGGGTGAATATCACAAATGACCTGACTTGGTCTAACCAAGCAGAGTCCACTGCCAAGAAGGCCCACCAGCGCCTTTACTTCCTGAGAAAGCTGAAGAAATTTGGCCTGTCCCCTAAAACCCTCACTAATTTTTATAGATGCACCATAGAAAGCATTCTTCTAGGGTGCATCACAACCTGGTATGGAAGTTGTCCTGTCCAAGACCGGAAGAAGCTGCAGAAGATTGTGAACACAGCCCAGCACATCACACAAACCAATCTTCTATCTTTGGACTCACTTTACACTGCACGCTGTCGGAGCAGTGCTGCCAGGTTAATCAACGACCCACCCAGCCAATACACTTTTTATCCCTCTTCCCTCCGGTGGAAGGTTCAGGAGCTTGAAGACTCATATGGCCAGATTTGGGAACAGCTTCTTTCCAACTGTGATAAGACTGCTGAACGGATCCTGACCCGGATCTGGGCCGTACCTTCCAAATATCCGGACCTGTCTCTCGGTTTCTTTTTGCACTACCTTAGATTCCCTTTTCTATTTTTTATTTATGATTTATAATTTAAATTTTTATTATACTTACTATCGATTTGTACTCCAGGGAGCACGAAGCGCAGAATCAAATATCGCTGTGATGATTGTACGCTCTAGTATCAATTGTTTGGTGACAATAAAATAATAAAGTAATAATTTACAAACTCGCTTTCCACTCCACGTTGACAAATACAGTACTGTGCAAAAGTGTTAGGCCCCCTAGTATATATACTGCATGTGGTTAAGAAGTCTGCACAGTACTGTTGTCAGTGATAATAAACTTGATTCAGACCTGAATAATCATGCCCTCTACTGCTTTATTATTAGTTTCCCATTATTTATTTTGATTGATTTTGTACAAAGTGCCGCTCTATGTTCATATAACTGAGTACATTGAAGAATGGAGAAACGGATCACACTCAGCACCTGTGGAATTTTCCTGATGAAAATGTTGACAGTGTAGCACGTACAAGAAGGGTGTGATGCACCATCAATAACTCTCAGAGACATGAGTCAAGGTAGGCTTTTATTAGCTGGAAGAAAGCACCGTCCAGCAGCAAGAGACCACCACACAACATCCTGGAGACTGAGGAAGGGTCTGTGCCTCCAATCGCCTTTATACAGGGGTCTGTGGGAGGAGCCACAGGAGCAGTCAGCGGGGGGGGCATGTCCAGACAGGTATATGTAGTTCACCACAGGGTGCAGAAGGACACGCTTGAAGCATTGCCATGGAGAAGTGGGATCATTGCTCTCAAGGAGCGTGGAGAGTCCTGCGTTGTCCTTGCACTGGGTTTTGCATAGTGAGACATTGGATCTCCAAGTCTATAAATGGAGTTCTCCAGACCTAACTGGCACGCAGCAAACCTGCCCATGGTTCAACTTCCACTGCAACACAAACAGATGCCAAACAATAAGAAGGATCACACGCTTACGTTATTCAAGTTCAGGAGCTGGGCTGCTCTCCTAAGAGCTGGTAACAAGCGCTGAAGCCTTTGGGTGTCATCTAGTCTAGTGGACATTAGCTTGCATCCAATTCTGGGACCGGCAATGATGAGGACTGTGCGACCGTTCCGCAGCCCAGGCGGCCGAATGGTTGTACTGACCCGACTGATACACTGGGGTCTGGTCACATGTTCAGTAGACACAGAGGCAGCCCAGTCCCTTCCAGTGACAGGACAAACCTGAGAACACAAGCAGCACTTACATGTTGGCATGACTGAGAAAGAGGCACTCTGTGCTTTGGGAAGATCTCAGCACTGCAGGAATCATTTGTTAGTTCCATTCTCTGCTCCCTGGTGAAGGAAAGCAAAATGTGTCCGTCTCCCTTAGGATAGAGAGTATCTGAGTCCTTCCTTGTGGCAAATTGTGATGTTTTACTGGCACATGCAGCTTCAACCAAAAGTGAGTTCAGCATCTTGATGTTGACACGCACT
The DNA here is from genome assembly GCF_048418815.1 of Hemitrygon akajei. NCBI lineage: Eukaryota > Metazoa > Chordata > Chondrichthyes > Myliobatiformes > Dasyatidae > Hemitrygon > Hemitrygon akajei. The sequence goes on along the minus strand of NC_133139.1, from coordinate 19,839,611 downwards.
GTCATCCTTACAGGCGATGGTAAAGCTTTTTCCTCTCCTTTCTAATTGAGGAATGTGTCATAACTCAGTGAAGATGTTGTTTGGGTCTGCCACAAGTAGTTATCTCCCCCCCCCCCCCACCACCATCTGCCCCAAGTAGCCTCATCATTCTCAATATACCATCAGCGTAGGGGCATGCTTATCATAACTAGGCTAATGTGATGCACTTCCTGTTGTGGTGTGGTAAGGTGAGATGTATAACTTCAGACTGATGTTCTGGAGCTATAGTCCTAATGGTTAGATGGTATATACAGGTATTTTCTTTTTTGTCATTTTTGTTATTTTTGCCATTTTTTTCCACCGTAAATATTTTTACACTCTTTCTACACTTTTTACCTCTAGCACACAATAACCACCTTTGCACCGAATGTGCTATTGCAGTCTGTCGTTGGATTTTTAAAAGTCTACACCTTCATAGTTCACGTGACCCTTACCAAAACTCACAGTGAGACTGGATTGTTCCTTGCAGAATTGCTCCCTCACGAACTTAGATACAGCCTCTTGCCAAGAGCCCTCCTCCCACTTCTAGCAGATTGTACTAATCCGTATGGTGCCCTAAGCACAGCAATGACCAATGTATCCATAGCTGGGAACAATCTTTGCTCAGTCCAGTCTTTGTCAGCAATACACATTCTACCAGTGGAGCAGTCCTGATGCAGCATTGCAAACTGGACGTCGATAATCCCTTTCCTCACTTCCCTGCCAGAGATACTGCTCAACCCACAGATTCCAGCATCTGCCATCACTTCCATTGCCAGTCTTTGTGAGCCCAATGTATGTCATTCCTTAGCAGCTGTACAGAACTTTAAAACCAAAGTATGCATCATTGGCTTCAAACTACAGTAAAAGAAATGCAATGAGCAATTACTGGAAACCCCCCCCCCCCCAAAAAAAAACTGCAGATGGAACCTACAAAAATAAAAGATGAAAAAATGCTAAAGATAACAAGTCACCTACATCTGGGGAGAGTGAAATTCAGTTAACATTTCCGGTTGATGACTCTCCTTCAAAATATTCAGTCACTGCTTCTACTGTCGTTTGAGAAAGAGCTCCAAACACTCATTTCTCTGAAAACAGAAGTGCCACCTCATCTCTGACTTATTTTTAAACAGTGGACCCCAGTTCTAGATTCTTTCACAGGAGAAAACCTTTTCTCCATATCCACCCATCAAATCCTCTCCCGTTTAAACTCCTCTGAATACAAGCCTAGTCTGATCAACCTTACTTCATAGGATAACACAGGCTTTCTAGATATCAGAAATGCTACCTGATCTGCTGAGTACCTCCAGCACTTTCTGCTCCTACATCAGTCAACAATTAACCCTTTAAATTGAGTAGGTTTTGCAGATAGGGATTGATAAGGAGGAGTTGGTTCCCTCGAGCTACCGTAATTTTGATCTCCACCCTCATTCAATGAATGACTGAGCGCCAAATTGATAGTTCTACATTTCATCAGCACTGAACAATGATTGATGTCATATTCACAGACTATATATTTCTTGCAAGCAACAGTATTTTACTGTTATGAATGTGGAGCCACTCTGAAGGGCCGAAGGGTGCAAAGTCGCCCCCTCCTTTTTGAGAATCGCAAGATCGCTATTATTTCGGGTCTGATACCCAGGAAATGAGAGAGATACACATCCTGTCAGTTCTGAGAGAGAGATGCAGGATAACAGAAAAGGCAGTTGTTACTGACAACGCAGGAATACACAAAAAGTGGAATGTCTCCTAACAAAAGCGAAACGGAACCACTGATTACTGCTATTGTCTCTTGGAGAAGGAATTGTGTATTGCGTACTGTACTATTCATTGAAACCCCTCAGGGGGCAACCAGAGTGGTCTGGTTGAGGGATTGCATCATCCCAACCTGATTGACATCTGAGACCCCGTGAGTGAGGATAAAAGTCGGGTCTGGAGAACACCCCCCAGACACACCAGGAGAAACGCTGGAAATCCAGTGACAGCATTTTATAGCGAAAGCCGGTGAGAGCTCATGTGTGTCCTCCCTTGCCTGGGTGGCGGGCTCATCACGGAAGAACGGTTTAGCTAAAGGACAGATACGGATCAAGATCGAAACAAGGAAAGTCGGCAAGTTTTTCTCTATCTCTCTCTCTCTCTCCAACAATTGCAACACAACGACAAACAAACACCGCAGCTTGTGTGAACTGAAATGAACTTTATATTTCCATCGGACAATTCATTATCCCCTAGACAACGGTAGAGCTTATTTCTTATTGATTATTATTATACCCGCACTTTTAGGTTTAGTATTGATGACGTATATTATCTGTATATTTGCATTGATATTATTTTTGTGCATTTTTACTAATAAATACTGTTAAAAATAGTATCATCAGACTTCAACGGCTACTCCTATCTTTGCTGGTAAGACACCCAGTTACGGGGTTCATAACAACTTGGGGCATCGTCTCGGGATTTGATACCAAATTGGAGGGCCAGTGAATTGGGCTATAAGTCCAGACTTTGATCTGGTTGCGTGGGTAACCAGAAGGGAAACCAGCAAAGATGGACGTAGACGAATTTACACAAAACCCGACTTTGAAGGTGCTAGAGGATGCCACAAAGACGGACTTGGTAAATATTGCGAAAGGATTAAATCTCACAGAGGTGAAGTCGTCAATGAAAAAGTGGGAGATGCGGAGGGCCATAGCTCAGTATTATGTTAATAAGGAGGTGTTTTCGGCTGAGGTAGTGGAACCTACCCCTGAAAAGGTACCAGCTAGTCGGCAAGTTACTCTCTCTCTCTCTCCAACAATTGCAACACAGTGAACAACAACTACTGCAGCTTGTATGAACTGAACTGAACTTTATATTTCCATCGGACAATTCATTATCCCCTAGACAACGATAGAGCTTATTTCTTATTGATGATTATTATACCCGCACTTTTAGGTTTAGTATTGATGATGTATATTATCTGTATATTTGCATTGATATTATTTTTGTGTATTTTTACTAATAAATACTGTTAAAAATAGTATCATCAGACTTCAACGGCTACTCCTATCTTTGCTGATAAGATACCCAGTTACGGGGTTCGTAACATTACATAGAGTATCTTTCTCAGAGTAGCAGCCAGTGCACCTCGAACTAAAAGTGCATGTACTGTATGTCACACACCAAACTGGAAGAGAAGGCACCTGTTACATCTAGCAATATAATGCACAATTGAATTTGCCACCCGTGTGTTTGAATAGCTTTGACTGAATGCCACCATATCCATAATGGTATTTAGCAATAACGTTATCCAATAACAAGAATTCACAATTAACAATAAAGAAATTACCATTTTCAAATTATCACACAATATAAAATTATGCTCCAGGGAAACTACTGAAATTATATATTTCCTTTGAGGTTTTCTCTTCATAAGTCGCCAGAATTTACTTTATTAAATTCAATGTGTTGCATTTCATACTCATGGGCAATCACTCAAATCGATTGCCAGCTCATTAATTCCTTAATCAGTAACAGAAAATTCAAACATTCCATTTAAATTTTAATAGTTGACAGTAAATAATACTCCAGTTCGAAACCTGTATGAATCAATTCGCTATTACGGTTTAGTCAATTCCTTTTCAAGTTAATGTCCTTCAAATCAATAATGTGAGCAATTTTGATGTATCTGCTACATGATTCCAAATTGTTAAAAATACCCCGACATGAATAATCTGAAAGTCAATCAATGCTTTCCTCCATCCAGTTTATCCTAATTATATTGTTGTGTCAGGCCCAATTAATTCACCATATATTAAAATACTCTTGCTCAGTAAACTAATTCAACATGTAAATGCTTATATATTTTTCCATATTTGTCATCCTTTAATCACATTCCTGATTACCCACAGAAAGTTTACAGAAGAAAATAAATTAAAGGTTTGCTCTTGTATTATGCCTTCTTGGAAGTTCAGGGCACCGCAAAGAGCTTTACAGAGAATGGAATATTTCAGAAATGCAACCACTGTTAAACTGTAGGGAATACATACAGCTGGATGCACATTAATGCAGAGACACAGCAGCGTAGCGGTCAGTGCTTCACTTTGCAATAGCAATGATCACCAATTGGGGCTCAATTCCCATCACTGCCTCTGAGAAGTTTTTACATTCTCATCATGATCACAGCAGTTTCTTATGGGTGATCCGGCTTCAAAGTTCAAAATAAATTTTATTACCAGAGTACATATAGGTCCCAACATACAACCCAGAGATTTATTTCCCTGCAGGCGTACTCAATAAACCTATAGAATAGTAACTACAACAGGATCAATTAAAGATCAACCAGAGTGCAGAAGACACCAAAATTGTGCAAATGTAAATATAGATAAATAGCAATAAGTAATGAGAACATGAACTAAGAGATAAGGAGTCCTTAAAGTGAGATTATTGGTTGTTGGAACATCTGAATGGATGGGTGTGCATGTAGTTATCCCCTTTTGGTTGAGCCTGATGGTTGAGGGGTAGTAATTGTTCTTGAACCTAGTGATGCGAATCCTGAGACGCTACCTGATACCTGTTTGGCAGCAGTGAGAAAAGTGCATGACCTGAGTGGTGTGGATCTCTGACGATGGATGCTGCTTTCCTACGAGGGTGTTTCGCGGATATGTGCTCAATGGTTGGGAGGGCTTTACCTGTGATGTGCTGAGCCGAATCCATGATCCTTTTTCCATTCGAAGGCATCGGTGCTTCCATACCTGGCCATGATGCAGCCAGTCAATACACTCTCCACTACACATCTACAGAAGTTTGTCAAAGTTTTTGATGTCATGCTGAATCTCCCACATTCTGAAGTTGTACACTTAGGGTAATGGGTTTGAGTGTGATAATGAACCAGCCATGATGGAACAGTGGAGCAGACAGTGGGTTGAATGGCCTAATTCTGCTCCTATGTCTCATGGTCTTATAGTCAGTGAATTGTGAGCATGCTCTGTTGGCTCCAGAAACATGGCAATACTTGTGGACTGTCCTGCACAATCCTTACTGTGTGTTTTGATGTCTTGATGTGCATGTGACAAATAGAGTTAATCTTAATGGATCTTGTGGTGGTGACTAGATGAGGCTAGATATTAACTACAAAATTGGGAGACTTGCTAACTCTTTGTTCAAGATTACCTTATTTTCCATCTGCTTGGACAGCAACCAGGGACTCTTTGAAAAGTTAGCTCTTTTAACTATTCCCTCAATATTGCACAACAGTGTTGGGCTTGATTTAGGTGTCTGCAGAGTATGACTTGTGTCTGCAATTTGCTAATCATAAAACCTCTTTCAAACCCCTCTGTTCACCTTTTGCCCATCACTGCCCCAGCACCCCCACCATCCCCCAATGTTTACTGATCTGAATTTGCTCACAATCCATCAATTTTAAAATTGGAATCTTTGTTAAATCCCTCTATTAATACCCCCACAGCTCTGAAGGACTCTGAGATCTCCTTGTACATCCTTATAGAACATAGAGCATAGAATAGTACAGCACAGTACAGGCCCTTCAGCCCATAATGTTGTGTCGACCCTCAAACCCTGCCACCCATATAACCCCCCACCTTAAATTCCTCCATATACCTGTCTAGTAGTCTCTTAAACTTCACTAATGTATCTGCCTCCACCACTGACTCAGGCAGTGCATTCCACGCACCAACCACTCTCTAGTGAAAAACCTTCCTCTAATATCCCCCTTGAACTTCCCTCCCCTTACCTTAAAGCCATGTCCTCTTGTACTGAGCAGTAGTGCCCTGGGGAAGAGGCGCTGGCTGTCCACTCTGTCTATTCCTCTTAATATCTTGTACACCTCGCATCATGTCTCCTCTCAACCTCCTTCTCTCCAAAGAGTAAAGCCCCAGCTCTCTTAATCTCTGATCATAATCCATATTCTCTAAACCAGGCAGCATCCTGGTAAATCTCCTCTGTACCCTTTCCAATGCTTCCACATCCTTCCTATAGTGAGGCGACCAGAACTGGACACAATACTCCAAGTGTGGCTTAACTAGAGTTTTATAGAGCTAGATCCTTCACTTACCATTGACAACCACACTTTCAGATCTTCATCACTAGACCTCTCCACTTCTCCTTTTGAGATGTGCCTTAAATACCTTCCTCCATGGCCAAGTTTTTGATCAACTGTTGTGATGCCTCCATTGTAGGCTAGGTGTCAAATTTTCTCCGATAGTTCTTCATTCTTTCCATGTTATATGGTATATATAAATACTAGTTGTTGTAGCTGTTGCTAATCACAGTTATACCACCTCTCTGTGAAAGAAAGTTAAAGAACGCACACTGTGTGTGAGGAGCCCCATCACTGTGAATGAGCTCATAGCTCCAAGTTAGGCTTGCATGCGAATCAAAGACTACCTTGCTGGCAGCAGAGTCATTAAGTAAGTATTACCACTTTCTTTCTAGGTACAAACTTGACAGCTCCCCATGTTCGGGTAAGTAAGCCTTGATAAATTGTTACATTTACACTTCCCAATTGTTTATTGATATTATCTGGAATCAAGAATCTTCTTGCAAAAGTGTGGCTTTCCCTCTTCCCTAGTTAATGGAGTCCCTAGTTAATAACAATTTTGGATATCTTCCACAAGCCCCACCCTCACATTTTTCCCATTTTCCATCAGCTTGAAACTTGCTCCTCCCCTGATAGAGTTTCAATTCACCTCATCAGCTTCTATATCCAACACATTTCGGCCATTTCTGGAAGTTGCAAGGTGATCCCACCACTTATTACATCTTCCCATCACTCCCTTCATTCTGCAGGGATCACTCTCTCTGGGACCCTCTGGATTGTTCTCCAATCTTGCCTATCCCTCCTCAACCCTTGGCACTTCCTTCTGTAATCAAAGGAGGTGTAGTTCCTGCCCCTTCACTTCCTCCCTTATTACCATTCAGTGACCAAACCAGCCCTTCCAAATGCAGTAGAGGTTCACTTGCACCTCTTCCAACCTGGCTACTGCATGCGATGCTCACAAAGTGACCTCCAGTTGTTGCAACGAATGAGGAGAACCCAAGCGCAGGACCCAGGCATGGAGATTTAGTTAGGATGCAGACGCGGGCATGAGCATTGAACGGCAATCAGGAGGGAGAGCAGGAAGGCAGGAGATGGGCAGAATTTATCTTGACACGGAGAGACAGAGTTTCACAGATAAATCTCGGTACTGAAGCAAAACTTAGGACACACAACCCTAAGCGGTCGGGAAGCGTTAATTACCACGCTGGCAAAACCAACCATCTGGCAACTGGTGGGTGCAAAGCCACAGGTTCTTATGCTGCAGGTCTTGATGAAACCAGGTGTGCCGTCATCAAAGGGAATTAGGAGAAACTGGGGAATTAACGGTCAGGAGTGTGACATAATCAAAGGAAATTAGGAGAAAATGGGGAATTAACGGTTGGGACTGGGACACCAGTTCATTGATGACCACTGACTCCTTCGTAAATCGCAAAGAAAGGAATTGTTGATGGTGCAAGTCTGACGCAGAAGTTCAAACTGAAATTTCACAATTCCTGTCTTCCCACAGATGCTCTCAACCCAATGAGTTTCTCCAGCAGAAAGGCTGTTGATATTGTATTTTCTAATTAACTCACACCCAGTGCACTACTCCACACACACTCACCTGCCCACCTAGTTTTCTCCTCCCTTTGTTCATCCTTCCTATCATCCCCTTCCCTTCTGTTCAACCTATGATTTATTAGCCTCTGTTCCACCCTGCCTCCCCACCAGTTTCCAGCTGCCCATTATATCCTCCCCATCTGGATATCAGCCTCTCTCCCACCCCTCTTAGTACTGCTGTATATTTTCAACCTTTCCTGTCCCCTTTCAGACATTATGCAGAAACTCAACCTGAAACGTCAGCATACACTTCACAGATACTGCTTTGTGGAATCTGTTTGTTGGTGTTGCTTTTAGAACCAATTCTTTTGATATCCCTTTGAGCTTCTTTACTTGCTTTCTCTCTCTGTTTACATTCAGATCTTATTTGTTTAAACATCAGCTACTAATCATCTCATGGGAGGCGGGGGTGAACTGGGAGGGTTTGCCCAGCCAAATTATGTGAGATGGCCAAACACACAGCTGAATCACTAACGTTCTCATGGTCAGTGACTGGATCACCACGACATCAAATTCTGTTTTATGCTCTCCAATTCAATTAGCCCTGCTGATTGGGACCTAATCGAATGACAGGAATTATTTCCTTGAAAAGCACGCTTGATTATTTCCAGGAAATGATCAGATCCAACTTTTTTTAGTCAGATGTGGAGAAGAAGTCTGGTTTCTTCGACCATATGATTGATCATATTTGTGGCATGTGTAAAGAGAAGGAAACCTGGATTTCTACCAAATAGTATGGATTGCAGATTATGGAAAGTTCACCTGCCAGGAGGATACCTAAAATGAGTGGTAAGGAGTCTATTAAGATACCTATTATGCAGTCCCACTTGCCTGCCTTTTCGTCCCCAGGGTTACTGTGCTATGCCACTGTCTTCTATCTGATCCCACGATTGCAGTAAATATTAACCAGTGGGTTAACTGGAAAATCCTTCTGATGCCAATGCACACACACGCAGCAGAAGACAAAGTTCATAGAAACGAAGGACCCAATTTTATTTCTCATGTTATACTAAGTAAGTAACGAAAGTTGCAGTCTAATGACAGCTCCTTAGTAGAAGCTTTTGGCTTATGATTTAAATCCACGCAGTGCCATGTTTCTTTAGTCTGTGTATCAGTGTATTGCTTTTATTGTGTAAGTTTTGATGTTTTGACACTTTTTTGATATTTTCCTTCTAATTTGTATTTTCTCCACAACATTTTTGATCACAAGGAAGGATGCCAACACTGATGTTCTTATCCATACAACACGACTAAGCCAAGGTCAAAATAAAGCAATTTTTCTTGTATTTCATTCATGACAATGCAATGCTGGAAGGGAATTCCTGCATTTAATGCTTTTAAGGCTCAGTTATGTCAGAGGTCAGGAGCTATATATAGACCGGAATCAGGTTTATTATCACCGGCATATGTCGTGAAATTTGTTCACTTAGCGGCAGCAGTACATGGCAATACATGATAATATAGGAAAAAATAAATAAAATTTAGTAAGTGAATATATGTATATTAAATAGTTAAATTAAAATAGTGGGAAAAATGGAAATAATTTTTTTTTAAAGTGAGGTAGTGTTCAAGGGTTCAATGTCCATTTAGAAATAGGATGGCAGAGGGAAAGAAGCTGTTCCTGATTTGCTGAGTGTGTGCCTTCAGGCTTCTGTAGCTCCTTCCTGATGGTAACAGTGAGAAGAGGGTGATAAGGGTCATCAATAATGGACGCCACTTTTCTGAGGCACCGCTCCTTGAACATGTCTTGAGTACAAAAGAGGCTAGTACCCATGATGGATCTGACTAATTTTACAACTTTTAATTTTACAGCTTTTTCCGATCTTGACCAGTAGCGCCCCCCCCCCCCCCACCACCTCAATACCAGATAGTGATGTAGCCTGTCAGCCTGTCAGAACAGGTAGTAATGAAAAATTTCCATCACAACAGCACATCAGTAAACAAATATGGTTTTACAACAACCCACTAATTTAATAGTCATCACCATTATCGATCACATCTCTTAATTAATTTAATTTAATAACTTCAGTCTGTATGCTACAGTAGCTGTAGTGCCATTGTTGTTGTTAAGCCTATCACCTCTACTGGGGTACAGGCCTCCAAAAGCAGCTGACCAAAACCATCTGAATTGGGCTAGACTTTCAAGTTGCCCCTGGGTGTAGTCCAATTTTGAAGATCCTTCCCCTCCCAAAGATAAGGTCTTTTGAGCTTCTCTTGGCATTTCTATAGCTCTGGGTTTTTTATGGGATGGGGTTGCTAGCTCCATGCCCAACCCTCCTTCTTTCACAGCCAGGCCTGGGACTGTCCATGGCAGAGTTAGTGCTCTTGGAGCTAATTGAATTATTTGTCTGAGTTGCTCATTCAGTAACGTATCTACCAAGCCACAAGTCTACCAGTCTACAGAATGCAGCTCTCGCGTCGGAAAGGTCCATGGAGCCAAATGGTTACACCAAACCAAGCTTATCAAATGCATTAATGTTAGAACATACCTGTTGGATTTAATTTATTTATATTTATTTATACTAACAGGTACATCTTTGGACTGTGGGAGGAAACCAGAGCACCTGGAGGAAACCCATTCAGTCACGGGAGAATATACAAACTCCTTACAGACTGTGCCAGAATTGAACTCTGAACTCCGATGACCCAAGCTGTAATTGTGTTGTGCTAATTGCTATGATACAGTGACGCCCCTAAAAATTCTTTCTTTATCAATCTTTTTATTAATTTACAAAAGTACACATATACAAACAAGAGGAGAACTATCTCAAATATCTATATCGATAACAATTCATATAAAAGGTAAAATAAACATTATCAAGATCATACATAGTATTAATCTAATAGTATATAATAAAAAAGATAACCAACTCTCCTCTTATCATTCCATAAAAAGAAAAAAAAGATAAAAAAAACTTTTATAATTTTTATATACATAAAAAATCACTATTCTCTATAAATAAGAACGAAAAAAAGAAAAAGAGAAGAAAAAAGGGACTGGGCAGCCCATACTGAGAGTAAAAGCAAGAAAAAAGAGAAACTTATCAAATCCAAAGTTTCGAGAAAGTAACTGGAAGAGCAATAAATCAAACCATATGAAAATATTGAATAAAAGGTCTCCAGGCTTCTTCAAATTTAAAGGATGTATCAAATGTCCGACTTCTTATTTTCTCTAAATTTAGACAGGACATATTGGAGGTAAGGTAATAAAAAAAGAGTAGGTGGATTAGAGTTCTTCCATTTAAGCAAACCAAAAATTCAGTAATTTCATGGAAACCATCACTAATCTCAAATCTGTTGAAGATCTTTAGCAGTCTTGCTGAGATTCAATCTGATATTTCATCATTAATAGCCCTCTACCTCAGGGACCGGTCTAGTAATTCCTCTCCATTGCTGCCATAGTCAGGTGTACACAAGAGACTGCATGCAGAGTTTTGGCCCAAAATGTCAACCACAAGACCATGGGACCATAAGACATGGGGCAGAATTAGGCTACTTAGCCCATCGAGTCTGCTTTGCTATTCAGTCGTGGCTGACTGGGGCACCGCGGTGGTGTATTGGTGAGCGCAACGCTATTACAGCTTGGAGTGGTGGAGTTCAGAGTTCAGTCCCGGTGTCCTCTGTAAGGAGTCTTTGTACGTCCCCGCCGTGGAATGAATGGATTCTCCTGGCGTGCTCTGGTTTCCTCCCACAGTCCAAAGGTTGGTCATTGGAAATTGTCCCATGATTGGGTTTGGTCATTGCAAATTGACCTGTAATTGGGCTAGGGTTAAATCAATGTTGTTGGGGGCTGCTGGATGGCGTGGCTCGAAGGACTGGAAGGGCCTATTCTATGCTGTAGCCCTAAATAAATCTATTATTCCTCTCAACCCTTCTTTAAGTATACCCAATAACAGCCCCCACAGCCGTCTGTGACAATGGAAACCTCTTTCATCCCACAGTTGCTGCTGAATCCATTGAGTCCCTCCAGCAGTTTGTTTGCTGAGGTGACACTGCAGCCTGAACAACTTCACCTAGACTTTCTTGATCCTGCAGTTATATTACAACGTCATCATCAATTTGGGCAGTGTAACAGACTAGGACAATAGGACAGCATTGCTCTAAGATGCTGACTTTCTATTCAAGTCTTGTTAATGCCTACCCATCTCCTTGGCTCTTTCACTCACAGCGATGCTAATTCCCACAAGATTGAGTTGTTTGGCTGCCAGTCACAATGCTGAGATAAACAGTGGGTTTACCAGCTGTCTGGGCACCAGGCCATAAACACTAGAAACCTCTCTCATTCCAGCAACTCTTTCTGAATCAAACCTTCCATACTGATGACCTACATTTACCATTTTGTGACAAAGAGGAAATCCATGAATTCTATAATGCCTGTGTCGATCTGCTTTCCTGGACCTAATAGGGAGACTGGTGGGACGAAGGAGAAGATCTGGAAAATAAAAAACAGGTTTGTTTCTGGATGGTTTTTGATGAGGGAAGTTCTTTTGACCCTATGCGGTCATACAAAATAGTTAATAGCAACCAAACTTACAGCTCCCCAGATTCCGAAATGCGCTGACTTTCAACAGCATCCTAGTTCTTGGTGGCTCTGTTTAGATTATTGTACAAAGTCATGATTGCCTTCCAGCGGTTTTCAGATTGAAGTCAGCGGGGGATAAATTGGGCACTTTTTCAGGTATGAGGTTCAAGGTTGGCAGCTGTTCAAAAACGAGGTCAAATTTGCTTACACATACCTCAGGCTGAATGTTGGTGGCGATCAGTGTGATTGTAGCGCACGTTGTAGCTTACTGACCTGCTCGGTTTTTAACAAGATCAAGTCCAGTTAGATACTTTCTTGCTCCTTTCTTTGGAGTCGCTGTACAAGTGCTTACCTGAACCGATTTTGAAGAGCATGACTGGACCTGCTTCCACCATCCTTTTGGGTAACGAAGAAGGTCATTTTGTTTCTTTTGTCAACCACCTTTACCTCAGTTCTCTGATCCTCAAATCCAACCTTCCAACGGAATCCGTTTCTCTTTATTCAATTTCTCGGAATACTTCAACCCAATCTCCTTCTAAAATACTCTGCAACAAGGAGAACCGCCCCAGCTTCTGTTTACATAGAGTTCTGCATTCCTAGAGTCAATCTGGTTAATCATTTCTAGATTTTCCGAGAGTTAGATCCACACTCCAGTTGTTGCTAAATCAGTATTTTACAAATGCATTTGGTAAATCGCTGAAACATGTCTCAGTAAAACACTTGCAAAGGCAATTACTCAAGAACATGATGAGATGTATTTAGGGGCTTGTGGAACTTTCAGAAAACTGATGGTGAAGGGGAAGAATCGGTTCCTAAAACATTAAATGTGCACCTTTAGGTTCCTGTACCTTCTCATTCATGGTAGTAATGAGAATAGGGCGTGTCCTGAATAGTGAGGGTCCTTCATGATGGATAAAGTGATGAAGACTCTTCACTCCCATTTTACAAGAACCATGAGGTACCTACGGCCTAATTACTAGATTATTTCCTCAGATAAGTCTAAATTTTAAACAGCTCAGTGCCCTGCAGGACACTGTTGTGGCAGGCCTTGGAAGCGTACATGAAAGCAGAACAAACTGGTCTGTAGGGCTCCTTGTGTGGAATTTAATGTCAGAACAATGCAACAGATGTGTCAGCATCTGTCACCAAGAATTGTGATGTACTTACAGCAGTTCCATCTGGAAGCAAGTGAACGCCTTGTTTCTTTAGGGAATGTTGCCTCCCTCTTCCCTGAGACCAACATGGACCAGCACAGAAACAACAGCTGCAGGACACAGCATAGTGCAGGTTGCATGTGCATCCCAATATTTATTTATTTATCTATTCATTTATTGATCTATTTACTTACTCATGTGTTCTTCAATCAAACCCAGGCATTAGAAAGGGCTCACAGAGCAAAACAAGCTGGTCATAGAGGAAGAAGGTGACAGCTGATCCTACAGCTCAAAGATTCAGATTCATTTGTTTATCACATTACATCAAACAACACAGCGAAATGTGTTGCTTGCATTAACAACCAACACAACCCAAGGGTAAAGAAGCAGTCTCGATGATGGGCCTCAGCCTGCAATGTCGACTCTTCATTTCTTGCCATAGATGCTGCCTGACCGGTTGAGTTCCTCCAGCGTGTTGAGTGTGTTACAACCTCAGCTGAGGGCAGTCCTTAAGCGATGCCACACATTCTGGCGCCAATAGAGCATGCTCACTACGTTCAGCAGAACAACACAAGCAACAAGAACGACCACATAACAAACATCTTTCCTCACTCACACACACCCACTTATGCACGCTTCCACATGCAGACAGGTCCCCAATCCCAGGTCAGGCTGTCTCCGGGCCTCTAGCTTCCAACCTCAGATCAGGCTGTCTCCGGGCCTCTAGCTTCCAACCTCAGATCAGGCTGTCTCCGGGCCTCTAGCTTCCAACCTCAGATCAGGCTGTCTCCGGGCCTCTAGCTTCCAACCTCAGATCAGGCTGTCTCCGGGCCTCTAGCTTCCAACCTCAGATCAGGCTGTCTCCGGGCCTCTAGCTTCCAACCTCAGATCAGGCTGTCTCCGGGCCTCTAGCTTCCAACCTCAGATCAGGCTGTCTCCGGTCCTCTAGCTTCCAACCTCAGATCAGGCTGTCTCCGGGCTTCTAGCCTCCAGCAGACTTCCAGACTCGCAGTCTTTGGGCTTTGAATTCCCCAATGGACCCGCAGACTCACTGCCATCGGGTCTCCACTTTCACACCTGAATCCCAGATCACTTTAATTTAGGACAGGGACAACAGTGCTGCTGGCTATCACTGCAACTGTGCTCTGATGGTTTCTGCAGGAGATAAAAGGAAGTCTGCTTAGTTTGGAGTATCTACTGTGAAGAGAATCCAACTTACTTCAACATGCTGGATTGACTTTCTACTCATGGTCCCCATTCACCCGTGTTTACATAGCCAAAGATGAAGGGTCAAACAAGCTGGCCATGTCTTTACCCTCTGCCTTTTGAATCAATTAAACAATGTTAAAAAGATTAAAAGCACTAAAAAGTGATTAAAGCTGAATATCTTACCTCTGTTCTTTCAAAAATGAACATCACAATCCCACAAGACTAACCTCTGTAAAACTGCAAAATTGAATTCTCAGAATATTTGTAATATGCCATGACACTCTATTGTGCAAGCCAATGTACAACAGATGTGCCAACATCTGTCACTGCACACATTGCAGACTTACAGTAGTCCCACATTAATGTAGCATTTACCTATATGGGAGTAGATGAACGCTGGATATTCCTTCGGGAACTGGCCAGCCATGGTGTGGATGACTCAACGTGTAATCATCAAACATTGTCTTCCCTGAAACCAGCAGGCGCCTGTACAATTTGGTGCAAAATTCAGACAATCCCAGAGGCCTACACGCCACGCACGTCACTGTGTGTGTTCTTCCGCTTTATAGTCAACCAAAACTGATGCCAGGCCCTCGTACAACAGATGCTGTGTGCCCATGTTTGCAAGTTGAGTTAAAAGTGAGGTGCATGGGAACTTTTTCTCACAGGGAGATGGATATCTGGAATTCTTAAGCCAGTGTTGTAGAGCCTAGATCCTTGAAGGTGTTAAAGAGGAGATAGATAATATCAGTTTAGGATCTCCTCTACTGCCACGATGAGCAGCGCTCTCAGGTTGTAGGAGAAAATGCTCGTATTCCATCCGGATGGCACCCAGAACATCAATTTCTCTAACTTCTGGGAATTTCTCCCCCACTCTCGCTTCTTCCCTTTTCCATTCCCCATTCTGGTTCTCCTCTCACGCCTTCTCCTCCTCTGTACATCACCTCCTTCTGCTGCCCTCCCCTTCCCTTTCTTCTATGGTCCACTCTCCTCTCCTATCAGATTCCTTCCTCTTCAGTCTTTCATCTCTTCCACCTAGCACCTCCCAATATCCCACTTCATCACCCACCTACCCACCGTCTCCCACACCCGGTTGCACCTATCGCCTGCCGGCTTGCACTCTTTCCCCTCCCCACACCTTCTTATTCTGGCTCCTTCCTCCTTCATCTCCAGTTCTGATAGAGTCATAGAAAAGTACAACACAGAAGCAGTCCCTTTGGCCCTTTCTAGCCCATGAGAAACTGCCCAGTTCCATCAAACTGTACCTGGACCATAACCCACCATACATCTCCCATTCACGTACCTATCTAAACTTCTCTTAAACGCTGAAATGGAGTTCGCAAGCACCACTTGCGCTGGCAGCTCATTCCACACTCTCACAACCTTCTGAGCTTTCAACACTCTCACAAGCTTCCACTCATGTTCCCCTTAAACGTTTGACCTTTCACCTTTCATATATGACCTCTAGTTGTAGTCCCAACCAACCTTAATGGAAAAAGCCTGCTTGCATTTATCCTAACTATAGCCCTCATAATTTTGTATACGTCAATCAAATCTCCCCTCAGTTTTCTACGTTCCAAGGAATAAAGTCCTAATCTATTTAATCATTCCCTATGACTCAGGTCCTCCAGTCCAGACAACATCCTTGCAAATTTTCTCTAAACTCTTTCAACCTTGTTTACATCGTTCCTGTAGGTTGCTGACCAAAACTGCACACAATACTCCTAATTAGGGTTCAGCAGTGTCTCATACAACTTCAACATAACATCCCATCTCCTGGACTTAGTCCTTTGATTTATGAAGGCCAATGTGCTAAAAGCTTTCTTTATGACCCTATCTACCTGTGATGCCATTTCAAAGGGTCTGTTTTCCCAGATCCCTTTCTTCTACTACACTCCCAGTGCCCTCTCATTCACTGTGTGAAGTACAACACCTTGAACTTAGCTGCATTAAATTCCATCTGCCATTTTTCATCCCATTTTTCTAGCTTGTCCAGATCCCATTGCAAGCCATGATAGTCCTCCTCACTGTCCACTACAGCCCCAATCTTGGTGTCATCTACAAATTTGCTGATCCTGTTAGCCACATTATCATCAAAATCATTAATATAGATAACAAACAACAATGGACCCAGCACCGATCCCTGCAGTACTTCACTAGTCACAGGACTCCAGTCAGAAGACAACCTTCTACGACCGCTCTCTGGCTTCTCTCACAAAGCCAATGTCTAATCCAATTTACTACCTCATTTTGAATGTCAAGAATCTGAAATTTCTTAACTAACCTCCCATGTGGGACATTGCTAAAGTCCATACAGACAATAACCATTGCCTTCCTTCATCAATTTTCCATGGAACTTCCTCAAAAACTCAATAAGATTGGTTGGACAGCACCTACCACACACAAAGCCATAAAGACTATCCTTAATCAGTCCATGTCCATCCAAATACTCATATATCCAGTCCCTTCGAATACTATCAATAACTTTCCCACTACTGAGGTCAGGCTCACCAGCCAGTAACTTCCTGGTTTAGTTTTAGAGCCTTTCTTAATCAATATAGGGTCCATGAAGTTGATACCACTTTGCCTCACTCCTATAGACTCTGTGTCCATCTCCTGAGTAAATACTGATGCAAAAATGCATTTAAGATCTCCCCCATCTCTTTTAGCTCCATGGATGGATTACCATTCTGATTTTCCACAGGACCAATTTTGTCCCTTGCATTCCTTTTACTTTTAACATATCTATAGAATCGTTTAGGATTCTCCTTCACCTTGACTGCTCAGGCAACTCATGCCTTCTTTTAGCCCTCCTAATTACTTTATTAAGTGTTCTCTTGTATTTCTTATAAGAGTGTAGCAGATTTCTTATAAGATAGAGGAGCAGAATTAGGCCATTTGGCCCGTTAACTCTGTTCTACCTCAAACATTTCCCCGATACCTTCAATCACCTTAAAATTATGCCCCTTTGTATTAGCCATTTCCACACTGGGGTGAAGTCTCTAGCTGTCCACTTGTCCTATATCACTTATCATCTTGTATATCTAGATCAAGTTGCCTCTGATCTTCATTTGTTCCAAAGAGAAAGGCCCTAGCTCACTCAAATCATCCTCATAAGACATGCTTTATAATCCAGGCAGCATCCTGGTAATTCCCATTTGCACCCTCTCTAAAGCTTACACATCAATCATGTCAATGTTAGTTATTAGCCAATGACATAAATGGTTAATGTTCAAAATTTAGGAGCACTAAAATTTCTAAATTGCACAATCTAACATTATTCTGTTTTTCTGGCAATATTAATCCATGTATTTTGAATGTGATGTGAAAAGAATTCTGACCTTCTTAATAGTCTTCGGAGAAATGATTCTTAATTCGTATTATAAGGCGATGAGACCATAAACTACAAGAGCAAAATTAGGCCATTAGGCCCATTGAGTCTGCTCCACCATTTCATCATGACTGATCTAATTTTCCTCTCAGCTCCAATCTCCTACCTTCTCTTTGTACCCCTTCATGCCCTGACCAATCAAGAATCTATCAACCTCTGTCTTAAATATACATAAAGACTTGGCCTCCACAACTGCCTGCGGCAAAGAATTCCACAGATTCACCACTCTCTGGTTAAAGAAATTCCTCCTCATATGCCTTCTAAAAGGACATCCCTCTATTCTGAGGCTGTCTCTTCTGGTCTTAAACTCTCTCAGCATAAGAAACATCCTCTGCATATCCACTCTTTCACGGCCTTTCACGATTCAATAGGTTTCAATTAGGTCACCCCTCATTCTGAATTCTAGTGAATACAGGCTCCGAGCCATCAAATGCTTTTCATATGGCAAGCCGTTCAATCCTGGAATAATTTTCTTGAGCTACCTTTGAGCCCTCTCAAGTTTCAGCACATCCTTTCTAAGATAAGGCACCCTTAACAGCTCACAATACTCCAAGTGAGGCCTCACCAGTGCTTTATAAACTTTCAACATTACATCCTTGCTTTTATATTTTAGTTGTCTTGAAATGAATGCTAAAATTGCATTTGTCTTCCTCACCACAGACTCAACCTGCAAATTAACCTTTAGGGAATCCTGCACAATGATTCCCAAGTCCGTTTGCAACTCAGTTTTTAGCATTTTCTCTCCATTTAGAAAATAGTCTACATTTTCATTTCTTCTACCAAAGTGCACAACCATACAATTCCTGACACTGTATTCCATCTGTCACTTCATTGCCCATTCTCCTAATCTGTCCAAGACCTCCTGTAGCCTCTCTACTTCCTTATGCCATCTCGCAGGCTTTCTAAAGTCTTCTCCTTCTGGAATGCAGCACCAACCTGATTTTCCCAATCAACATGCATATTGAAGACCCTATGACTATCATAACATTCCCCTTTTGACATGCATTTTCTATCTCCTGCTTTAACTTGTAGAACACATCCTTGCTACTGTTTGGGTATCTGTATACCACTCCATTCAGTGTCCTTTTACTCTTGCAGTTCTTTAACTCTATCCAAAATGATTCAACACTTTCCGACCCTTTGTCACCTACTTCTAATGATTTGGTTTCATTTTTTAGCCAACAGAGCAATGGCATCACCTCTGCCTTCCTGCCTGTCCTTTTGATACAATGTGTATCCTTGGACATTAAGTTTGCAGCTATAGTCTTCTTTCAGCACAATTCCGTGATGCCTACAACACTACACATGCCAATCTGTAAATGTCCTACAAGTTCATCTTCCTTATTCCGTATACTGCATGCATTCAAACATAACACCTTCAGTCCTGTATTCACCCTTTTTGACTTTGTCCACCTCTTACATTGCAACTCATCATGTTGACTGCAACATTGCCCCATCAACAGCTTCTCCTCACTACATATTTCCTCTGTTTGTAAACCTGCTACTTCATTTTCAGCACTATCATCCACCTTTCCTACGATACTTCTTGCATTGAAATACTCACAGTTCCTGACACTAGCTCAACCTTTTGATTCCTGACTTTTGTCTGAGATCTTAACAATATCTGTCTCCAAAGCCTCTCCATTCTTTGTTCTGGCCCCCTGGCTCCCATTCCCCCTGCATCTCTTATTTAACATCCATCCCCTACCCACCCCACCTGAGTGTTAGCAAACCTTCCAGCTAGGATATTAGCCCCCTTCCAGTTCAGGAGAAAACCATCCATTCTGTACAGGTCCCACCTTCCCTGGAAGAGAGCCCAATAATCCAAAAATATGATGCCCGCCCTCCTACAGCAATTCTTTAGCCATGTGTCAAACTGTATAATCTTCCTATTTCTGGCCTCACTAGCACATGGCATGGGTAGCAATCCTGAAATAAGAACCCTGAAGGTCCTCCCAAAAGTATCCAAAGTGGTATACCTGCTATTGAGAGGGATGGCCGCAGGGGTACTCTGCACTGGCTGTTTAACCCCTTTCCCCTTCCTGACTGTCACACAGTCTCCTGTGTCCTGCACCATGGGTGTAGCTACCTCTGTATATGGCCTATCTATCGCCCCCTCAGCCTCCCTCAACTCCTTCCAGTTGGAGCTGGAATTGGAGTCACTGGAGGTCTCCCTACCTTCCCACATCCAGAAGAGGAGCATTCCACTATCCTGCCCGGCCTCCCTACTGTTCCTAACTGAGTAAATATAAAGGAGAAACAATAAACTGTGGGGGAGAAAAAAAACTCTACCTAGAGCTTTGTTTTTTACCATCTTTGACTGAAGCCTTGAAGAGCAAAAGACTCAAAAACCCGTCTCTAACGCGGTTCACTCCAAGAATGGCAGCTCTGCTTGCACCTGCATTACTTTAATTTGTCCTTGCCAACCAAACCCGAATGCTGATTTGTCGCTGCTCAAAGCACCGAACAGCTGTGAGTCACTGCCTTTTCTGCTCAGTCGGCAAACCTGAGTGAGCTACGTCTTCTCAGGCTTCCAATCTCTGGTTTGTTCGCTGCTCAAAGCACCAAACCGCTGCAAGTCGCTTCCTTTTCTACTCAGTTGGCAAACTTGAGTGAGATACGGCTTCTTGGGATTCCATCCTCCGATCTGCCTCTGCTCATCGGGAAGCCTTCTGAAACCTTACTATACTGAGATCCCTCTATCTTAGGGTATTGTTGACTGAGGGATATGCATTGCCTTCGACAAAAGAAAAGATAGGTGATCATGAATCAGAGATGAATTTCATAACCCAAAGGCAGTAAAAAACCTGATAAAGAAAATTCTCAAAGTACTCAACATGTGTGACACATCCATGTAAAGGGAAGAAGACATAATATTTTTCAGTTCAATAATGTTTCACTAATGTGGAGAAAGATTAGAAATCAAAGGTGTAGTAAATTGCAAGATGGGGGACCTCATTTATTCTTCATTTCAGGAAGGTCAACTAATATGAGTAGTTAAAGGAAAGACCTGATTTTACTCTTTCCTCACAGAGGATGTCCTACAAAAGGTTTGTTCTTGTTGAGGAGAACAGATAATTACTCCTGAAGTTTTTGATCATTTGTTTCCAAAAAACGCACAAAATAAATCCTTTAAAAGTAAGTTACAATCTCTCCCTAAACACACTCCCTCTTATATTGACCTGACACTATGTAAGTCGTGCTAATTCTTTAATGCTTCTCTGGATATTCAGAACATGTTTCTGTGATTCAATGGACAATGAATCACAGCAGCCTGACTAAAATTTTCCTGGCTTTAATGTTTTTTTTTTAAAGCATACCACTCCGCTGTGTATATTTGTCATTAAAGTGTTTAGACTCTGCATCCCTCCAGCATTTTATCATTGTCTTTGAGCAGAGGTTCCCAGCATTTCTTATGCTCTGGACCCCTACCATTAACCAAGGGATCTTTTGACCCCAGATTGGGAACTTCAAAGACTTGGAAGATAAATTATTTTTACTATTTTAATATCAAATGCAGGAGCTAAAATATTTGGAAAAGATTTTGTTAAGTCAGATGGTATAGCCCACATCAGTACTTGCTAAGCAAAACCAAAGTTAATCAAGCAACCAGAACCCAAAATGTTAAGGATTGTGGTACTTAAAAAATGATTTTTATTAACTTAACAAGAGTATTTGTAACTTCTCACCCTCATAATGTCAGCTTGTTTTCCTTCCTCCTAACTAGTTTATACCTTGGTTATATCAGACTTAGTAAAGATCTTCCTACCATTCCAATTTTATTTGAATCCGTTTTTACTCATCACATCATCTTCAAACTATTAGTGTGCATGAAAGATCATGGAGAACATAGAACCAAGGAGTTCAAGAACGATATCTATGATGAGCATGATGCCAATTAAAGCTCCACCTTTGTCTGTCATGTCCATCTGAATGCCCCTTAGATATTGCTATTGTATCTGTTTCTGGCATGTCCCCTGGCAGAGTGCCCCAGGTACCTACCACTCGATGCCAAAAGAACTTGTGTTGCTCATCTCCTTCAGACTTTCTCCCTTTCACATTGCAACTATTCCCAATATGTGACATTTCTACCCAGAAAAATGATTCAAAGCATTCAAAGTACATTTGTTATCAAAGTATGTATGCAGCATACCGCCCTGAGATTCACCTTCTGTACAGACAGCCATGAAACAAAGAACCATGGGACAAAACTGTTCAAAGAGTAAAAAATCAAATCGTTAATGCACAAAGAGAAAACAAATCGCGCAAATGGCAATAAAAATGAGCGAAAACACAGAATATAAAACACAAAATCAAAAGGCTTATTCCAGCTCAGCTCAGTGTTTGTTATGTACAGGCTACCCTGATTCAAAGCAGCAATCAGGAGAACTAGAAACACATTCTAACGTAATTTAGAGTCCAATCCACAGACCACGTGGATTAAACCTTGATCCAGCAATATCCTCCAACAGCATTGAAGGAGAGAGAGAGAAAGAGATCATTCGAACACAAGGACCTTCCCCCGGGAACACCAAGTGAGAGGGAGAGAGACCTTTCTCTGGCAGCAGTGAGTGAGAGAGACCTTTCTCTGGCAGCAGTGAGTGAGAGGTTACAAGATGGCACTGAACACTCACTCGCCCTCCCCACCTGCCTCGGTGATTTCAATCTTCCTCGGCGCTTCAGTTGGCGAGATCAGTGAGAACTAGAGTCGATCATGGGCCCCGCGTCCCATCTCCAGGCTTCCTGACTTCCATGCTCGCAACCGCGTGGAACCCTCTCAGAGACAGCAAAGCGCCAGATCGCTCGATCGGCACAAAACCACACCGCCAGAATGCAGAGCACAGGCTCCAACAGTAGTACAGCCACATTAGAAATAAAAGGAAGATGCAAAGGAAATGAAAGGAGTAGCTTTGTAACCTGTCTTGAGGATGACAGTGACTCTCATAATTTTATATACTTCTATCTCTGATGCTGCAGAGAAAAAAATCCAAGTTTGTCCTACTTTGTCCAATGTATAGTCCTATGTTTTAAATGCGTGGTGCATCTATTAGGATCCCAGATTTAACAGAGTACACTTTTAACGTTCCTGACAATTCTTGTAGCTCTCATCCTAATGACCACCAAAGCTGATTCTGAGTTTTCTTGTTCTGAATTTGAGAGGCATTCTCTTTTCATCTCTGCTGCTCACATATGGGTTGCACTTATCGAATGTCTACCTGTTCACAATTATTTCAAACTGTTAAGAAAAAAATATGTTTTCTTAGGTGTCACGATAGACCTGTTTTCGAACAGCATTAGAAATTAACAGCACAGGAGAATGCAATTTGGCCCATCATGTCCATACTGGCTAAAAAAGAGCCATTCAGACGAATCCCAAGTACATCTCCTAGGCTAGAGCCTTGGAGGTTACAATACATCAAGAACTCATCTTGGGGGTTTTTTTGTTTAATGAAATGTCCGCTCCGTCCTCCAGAGCCCTTCCACTCTTGGATGAGATAACATTTTTTCCTCAGCTCCCTTTTAAGTCAGCTCACTACTACCATGGTGGGTGTTAATGCTTTATGCAAAGAATATGAATAGATAGTTGTTTTCAATTAATTTTTTTTCTCAGGATCTGTACTTCTGACAAGCCCTATGTTTATTGCTTTTCTCTAAAATTCTCTGGAGAAGGTGATGGTGAGCTATCTTCTTGAACATTTTCTGTGCTTCTGGTGAACAAACTGAGAGAGTATCTAGATAAAGACTCAAGGACGATGAAGAAATCATGATAGAACGCTGCACATCTTGGTAGGGAGTCTACAGGTCTCCCAATCTGCCTGTAGTCCTTATCTTTCTTGTGTTAGAGGCTTCAGGTTTGGGAGGCGAAGAGTATTTGTTGATAATACTCATTGCATCTGGTTGGATGATTTTTCATGATGGTAGATGGTTGCCAATCAAATGGGCTTCTTTGACCTGGGGTGATATTGAGCTTTTTGAGTGATGTTGTGGTTTTACTTACCAAGGCAACGTAGAGAGCATTCCATCACACTTTTTACTTGTGCTTCATAAATGATGGAGAAGCTTTGAGTGCACTAGGAAGTGAATCAGTCACCGGGGAATATTTAGCTTCCGATCTATCGCTATACCTATTACATTTATGTGGCTGATTGAACTTACCTTCTGGTCAATGAAAACTTCCCAGGATGTTGACACTGAATGACTGGGTAATCCCGCCAAACGGATACAACTCCAGTCCTCAACTGCGAGTTTCCGCTGTGCTCCCCGTCTGGCTGATATATGTTGCCCCGCATTCACAGGGAATCCTGTAGATGCCATCCGGCCTGAGTCCCAGGACATCTTTGACTCTCGTAAGCTGTGATTTGAGCTTCCTTACGAGTTTGTAAATGGTATTAATCTGGTATTTCTTCAGGATCCTTGTGATCCTTCCAGAAACTGTGGAAATATGGGGAAGACGGGCAGCTGGCATTTACATGATTCCCTGTGAATGCAGAGTAGTGTCTATCAGCTTGATGGGGCACATGGCGGAAACCTGCTGTCAAGGAGCACAGGAAGTGTGCCCACCTGGGTTACCTGGAGAAATCAGCGGTCATAGAACATTGTGAATGCACTTCGATGGCACAAAACTACTGTGACGCATCAATGGCTTTTGGGATGGCCTGATGAAGGAAGCCTTTGAAATAAAACTAGAGGAAAAGAATTTTAACAAAAATGAAGGCCTTGCTCTAACTAAGAGCTGGAATTTGATTATAAAGAAGGTGGGACAACGGAAACCTGATTAGATGATGACTAACCAATCAGGAGGGATGGACCATGGGGCATACATACCACTAGACTAGGCATGCCCAGGCGTCATCCCTGATGAAGATGGCACAGTTTGCCATTGAAACGTCGGTTAAAAATTAATACCTGTACCCGGCTAGAAGCCCAAGAAGATTTTATTTGTCATATACACCAGGACAGCACTAGATCCTTTTTCATGGACTACTTCATTTGTGAATGGAAGTGCATTTTGTGTAACCATCACTGAACATCCCCATATAACAGACGGAAGGTCATTGGTGAAGAGGTGAACAGGGCTGAGGCCTGAACACTGCCCCAAGGATCACCTATGGTGCTGTCCTGCAGTTAGCATTTCTATATACATTAGATTCCAGTTAATCTGGCCTTCGGTTAATCAGAACAGCTGCTTATTTGGGACAAAAGAACAAACTAATCAAGAAAATGCTGGGATTCCCTTTGTTTATTTGGGATATTATGTTGCTTAATTGGGACAGGAGACTGTTACTAAACAGGTTCTAATTAGCGTCAGTTGCATGCACTTGTGTGACCATTAGATGTTGCACCGTACTTCGAGCAAGCATTTTCAAATAGTGTCGGATGTGTGTGTTTGTGTCCAAAAAGCAGTGAATTTTATCACTGATAGTTGGCGAGAATTAAGCAGTTAAGACAATTCTGAACTGTCTTACTCACTGTGGTTTCAAGCATTCAGGCTTGGAGATGCCAGAAATGAAACCATTTCACTTCTTCAACGAGTTAGGAACTACAAAGAATTTGAAGGTATTCACAATCATCTTGAATGTTACAATGAAAATAAAGATTTGGAAGATACAATCATCAGTTGCATTGTATGAAGGCATTCCATTATCAGCTCGAGGTGTTTGCACTGATTTTGTTCATTGTGTGTACTGGATGAGTTCCTCCATCAATAACTATTAGGAACTAATACATAGTTTTATAGTACTGTAGTACTATTGGTAGTGTTCTAATTTGTTCTGTATTTCATTTAAAAACATCATTTGTTACTAAGTTGTTCTTTTTCATACCATTTAATATTTCTATGAAACGTTGGCTAATTGGGCCAAATTGTACTGGTCCTGATGTGTCCCAATTAACCAGAATCCACTGTATTACTTTGAATCTCTGCCCCTGCTTGTAGTGCTCTTGTATGAATTAACATGCCCTGGTCTGTCAGTCATTTTGATCGGCAAGGATGAAAGTCCATAATCACATTATTATCTTGACACCACTTGCATAAACATGAAGTTAGTCTTGGGGTCACTGACCTTGAAAACTTTCAAGTACTCCAAGTGCACATCATGCATTATACAAAGTGTGGTATCTCACATACTACTGAATTTTGCTGTGACACACTCTTGTGCTATAAGTTCACCGGCCTAATACCATCCAACTTCCAAGCTGGTCTGCTGAGTTGTTCTGATTAAAAATCAAGACCATCTTCAAAGTAGCACTTGGGAATATTTCACTGTCAGCAGAAAAAAAAAATAGCTTGGTTATACGCTAAGGAAACCTACCAAAAAAGTGCAGTATCTCTTCAATACTGTCGATCAGATTTTTGTATTCAAACGTGGGACTCAAAGTCTCAAAGTTATGACTCAGAAGTAAAGCTGGTCCCAGCTGAGCCACAGTGCTACATGACGGGTAAACAGTAAGTGAGATGATCGCTTATTTGTTTAAAAACATTGTAGTTACTCAGGCTGGATTGAGTGAATCATCAAGTTAAAAATATCTCCTAATGCTTCCGCCAGAAACCTCTTATCTTGAAACTATGAGCTCTTAGAAATAAACTACCAGTTTCCTGGCTAGATATTAAATGATGGAGTTGAGGATTTTTTTTCCCATCCTGATTTAAATCTCAACAGCCACAATTTACCAACTAAGGGCATAAGACACAGCAGCAAAATTAAACCATTCAGCCCACCAAGTCCTATTGATTTACTTTCCCTCTCAACCATGTTCACCTGCATTCTTCCCATAATATTTGACATCCTTATTAAGAAAGAGTATATCGACCTCCACTTTAAATATACCTAAAGACTTGGCCTCACTGTTATCTGTGGCACAGATACTCTGGCTAAAGAAATACCCTCTCATCTCATTTCTAAAGGGATATCCTTCTATTCCCTGGTCCTAGAACATCCCACTATTGGAAGCATCCTCTCCATGTCCACTCTATACAGGCCTTTCAATATTCTATGGGTTCACTTGCAATTAACCAATGAGGCTCAATGGACTGAATATCATTCTGTTCTATTTTAGCTTCATAACTAAATGACTATTAATAATAATAAATAGTTGCCACAACCACAACCACGTAAGACCTTTTCTATATTTTAAGGAATTCTACAGTTATTGTGGACTGCCTGATAATACGGCAGAAAGTCTTATGTAATGTGGTTGTGGCAACTATTTATTAATAAGACCATAAGATATAGAAGCAGAAGTAGGCCATTTGGCCCATCAAGTCTGTTCTGCCACCCAATCATGGACTGATCCAATTCTTCCAGTCATCCCCACTCCCCTGCTTTCACCCCATACCCTTTGACGCCCTGGCTAATCAAGAACCTATCAATCTCTGCCTTAAGTACACCCAATGACTTGGCCTCCACAACCACTTGTGGCACAGATTTACCACTGTCTGACTAAAGTAATTTCTCCACATCTCAGTTCTAAAAGGACGTCCTTCAATACTGAAGTCGTGCCCTCTTGTCCTAGACTCCCCTACCATGGGAAATAACTTTGCCATATCTAATCTGTTCAGGCCTTTTAACATTAAGAATGTTTCTATGAGAACTCCCGTCATTCTCCAGAACTCCAGGAATACAGCCCAAGAGCTGCCAGATTTTCCTCATACGGTAACCCTTTCATTCCTAGAATCATTCTCGTGAATCATCCCTGAACCCTCTCCAATGCCAGAATATCCTTACTAAAATAAGGAGCCCAAAACTGCACACAATACTCCAAGTGTGGTCTCACGAGTGCCTTATAGAGCCTCAACATCACATCCCTGCTCTTATATTCTGTACCTCTAGATATAAATGCCAACATTGCATTCACCTTCTTCACAACCAACTCAACCTGGAGGTGAGCCTTCAGGGTATCCTGCACAAGGACTCACAAGTCCCTTTGCATCTCTGCATTTTGAATAGTTATTTAGTTATGAAGCTAAAATAGACCAGAATGGTATTCAAGTAACAATCACAAAAAGATGGAGGAACTCAGCAAGCCAGGCAGAATCTATGAAAAAAAGTACAGTATACATTTTGGGCCAAAACCATTCAGCAGGACTGGAGAAAAACAGCTGAGGAGTAGATTTGAATGGTGTGGGGATGGGAGAGAGAAATGCCAGGTGATAGGTGAAACTTGCAGGGGGAGGGATGAAGTAAAGAGCTAGGATTGGTGAAAGGGAAGAAAGAGCACCAGAGGGCGGGCGAGGAGATAACATGAGAGAGGGACAAGGGGATGGGAAATAGTGAGGGAGGCGTGGTTGTTGGAGGCATTACTGGAAGTTTGAGAAATCAGAATGACGTTCAGTCTGTTAAACCTATGCCTACACTCTGTAGTACAATCCAGTCAGTTCTATTTTTATAGCCCTGCCAGTTTTGCTTCATCAAATGCCTGTCTAGTTCCTTTCAGATTTTGTAGTTGGTTTTCCTATCACTGCTGCACCTGTGGAGTGCAAATTCACAATCAGCTGAGGTGTAATTTCGATGCTGTGCAGGTTCAGAGTCATACCCATGATATAACTGTCCAACATACTCAGCAAGACAGACCCTTCCATATTTAGAAATTTCATTTGAATATAACA
Organism: Hemitrygon akajei; assembly: GCF_048418815.1. Taxonomy (NCBI): domain Eukaryota; kingdom Metazoa; phylum Chordata; class Chondrichthyes; order Myliobatiformes; family Dasyatidae; genus Hemitrygon; species Hemitrygon akajei. Next base: position 19,811,075 of record NC_133139.1, on the reverse strand, counting down.
GTTTGAAGTGTTGATTTATCACAGGGAACTGGTGGGTAGAAAGAAACCACTTCTCATACTTAGGGAATTTAGGATGAGAGAGCAGAGTCTGAAAATCGGGACTTTCAGGTGTGAATTTGGAAAAGTCTTCAAAATTTCAAAAGTTCAAAGTAATTGATTATCAAAGTACATATAATTCACCATACACATCTTCTTGTGGGCATACTCAATAAATCTATAGAATAATAACCATTAATTCAATCAAAGAAATACTGCCCAACTATGCATTCAACCAAAGTACAGAAGATGACAAACTGTGCAAATAGAAAAAGAAGAAATAATAATAATAAATAATGATTAAGAAATATCAAGAACATAGACGAAGAGTCCTTGAAAGTGAGTCCATCAATTGTGGGAACATTTCAATGATAGGGCAAGTGAAGTTGGTTCAAGAACCTGATGGCGTGAACCCTGAGGCTCCTGTACCTACTTCCTGATGACAGCAACGAGAAGAGAGCATGGCCTGGTGATGGGGGCCCCTGATAATGGATGCTGTTTTTCTTCAACAGCATCTCGTGCAGATGTGCTCAATGATTTGGAGGGCTTCACCTGTGATTGACTGGGTCATATCCACTACTTTTTGTAGGATTTTCCATTCAAGGGCCATGATGCAACCAGTTAATATACTCTCCATTGCACATCTATAGAAGTTTTTGAAAGTTCTAGACATCATTCTGAATCTCTGCAAACTCCTAAGGAAGTAGAGGCACTGCCGTGCTTTCATGGCAATTGCACTTACTTGCTGGGCCCAGGACATGTCCTCTGAAATATTAACACCAATGAATTTAAAGCTGCTAACCCTCTCCTCCTCTGATCCTCCGATGAGGACTGGAATATGGACCTTTAGTCTCTTTCTCCTGGTCAATAATCAGCTCCTTGGTCTTGCTGACATTGAAAAAGAGGTTGCTGTTCTGGCAACACCCAGCCAGAATTTCCATCTCCCTCCTATATGCTGATTCATTACCACCTTTGGTTTGTGACAGTGGTGGTGTTGGAGAACTTAAATATGGCTTTGGTGCTGTACTTAGCCATACTTTTGTTCATAGTGAGTACTAGGAATTTGGAACTGTCATCACGAATGCCAACTGATGATATTTATTTAATTCATAGGATTGTATTCCATATATTTTCTCAGTGCTACCCACTTTGGAAGAGCCTAAGTGATTTTGAATTATAGATCAGCTGCACTAACAAAGCTGCTAGGCCAGAACATGCTATCCCATTAACATGCCAACAAGTGGCATACTATTTACAAATAAAAATTCGCTGGTAGGTTCCATTCCTTTGTAAACAGGGAGGTTCTGTAAGTCAGCAGAGTCCTATGCAATGTAATGTTATCAGGCAAGTAGCCCTGACTTTGCTAAGTTTCAAAGCAGTCAAGGATTTAACCCTTACGTACTGTTCGGGTCAAATTTGACCCGTTTTGACATTTGACAGCAGTAAAAACACCCTAAACGCCATTTTTTTAGCCGAAATTTGACGACTTTTTCTAAAGTGGCCCAAAATGTGCTAAAATGAAAACATTTAAAAATTTTATAATTTTGTACAGGTGCTACAAATTTTTGTACATTGAGGCTGTTCCGGGTCAAATTTGACCCGTATCTATCGAAATGGATTTTAGATCCCTGAAACATTAATTAAGGATAAATCACCCATTTATTAATGCCAGATAGGCTATTTATACATTCTAAATAGATCTGTGGTTCAAAATTTGGTATACACATTGGTTATGAGGGGATTCTTTGGCCGGGTCAAAATTGACCCAAACCATACTGTGAAGGTATAGAATATGAACCGTATGTAAGGGTTAACAATGACCCTGACTTTCAGAAGTATTCAACAACTATTAGAATGCCAATTAAATGCACCTGTAAATAGTGATAAATATAAACTCAATTAATTTTCGTAATCTAAATTACCTTTGATTTACCCCTTCCTGCTGCTGCTGTTTCCTTCTCTTTGAGTTTCATGCTCCAAATCCAAACTGGTGTGGGTTGAGTGACAGAATTCTCAGTGTAACTGTTGGGGAACTGCAATAACTTCATGTCTGCAGTTGAAGTCAATGTCCGATCACAGTCAGGAGAAGTGGAATTTCAACACTCATCCGGCAGTCCTGAACTTCCTGGCAACAGTAAATGCTGACTGCACGACATGCAATTCCACGCCAGCACTTCCCAGCAAAATCCAGCCCCTTTTCATATAATTCAAGTTCCTTTTTGGTTAAAATTTCATCACCTGTTCCCGCGCTGGGTTAATATTTCTAAAATTTCCTGTAGCAGGAAGTTTTGAAGAGTCTGTCAATATACCTGAGATTAATTTCAAGATTTGAGAACTCTAACCAATAAACTCACAATAACAATGGGATGATGAGGCCGTTCTCAGGCCGGAGGAGCAATACCACATATCCCATCCGATTAGCCTCCAACCTAACAGTATGAAAATTGATTTCTCTCCCACACTCCTTGTGTTTTCCAATCCCAGTTCGGGCCTACCTTTCACCCCTTCTCTTCTCGTCATCTGCTGTGATGCCCTCTGGTTCCCCTACTCCTTCCCTTTTCCCATTGGTCCACTCTCCCCTCCTATCATATTCCTTCTTCTTCAGCCCTTTCTTTACATTATTCACCTATCACCTCTCAGCTTGTCATTTCATACCCTCATCCCCCTCCCCTCATCTGGCATCTCCTATCACCTGTCAGCCTGCACTCTTTCCACTCCACCCACCTTCTTATTCTGGCTTCTCCCCACCTTCCTTTCCTTTCTTGATGAAGGGTCTCAGCCTGAAACGTCAACTGTTTATTGTTCTCCATAGGTGCTGCCTGGCCTGCTGAGTTTCTCCAGCATTTTGTGTGTGTTAACCTTTAGCCTGGTAATATGATACTCTGTTCCGATGTACATTTGAAGTCTATATGGAGTGCCCTTAAAATGATGAATAGTTGTCATGTTTTATCGGATTCGATTGAGTTTTGGGTTATTCAGTGACATGGCAATTAATTCCAGTGAAGACTCAAAGAACAAATTAATTATATCTGATTGTTACTTGTTTTTGAATACTCGTATGCTCCAGAGCATGTCTCAAACTAATTAATTGGATAAAAAGAACATAATATCATTGAAGGAGTATTATGGATAATCTTGTAGGTGCAAAAGAGGATTATAAGACATGAGTGACTACACTTACAAGGCTAAAGCAAATATTCTCACAAATTCAGGAAATATACCTAAAATAAGGATTGAGTATCCAAACATCTTCTTCAGCATATGTATGAGCTGTATTTTCGTTCTGCACTCACAGTGTAGTCAAATCTACACACAGTGGCCACCCAATTAGGTACCTCTTGTACCTGCTGAAGTGGTTCACTGAGAGTATGTTTGTGGTCTTCTGCTGATATATCCCATCTACTTCAAGGTTTGACGTGCTGTGCATTCAAAGGTGCCCTTTCTGCCCAGTACTGTTGTAATTCAAAGATTCAAAGTACATTCACTATCTTAGTATCTCAATATCACCAAGACCAAGGAGATGGTGGTGGACTTTAGGCCTCATATGGAGCCAGTGATCATTAATGGAGAATGTGTGGAGCAGGTTGAGACCTACAAGTATCTGGGAGTACAGTTAGACGAGAAGCTAGACTGGACTGCCAACACAGATGCCTTGTGCAGGAAGGCACAGAGTCGACTGTACTTCCTAAGAAGGTTGGCGTCATTCAATGTCTGTAGTGAGATGCTGAAGATGTTCTATAGGTCAGTTGTGGAGAGCGCCCTCTTCTTTGTGGTGGCGTGTTGGGGAGGAAGCATTAAGAAGAGGGACGCCTCACGTCTTAATAAGCTGGTAAGGAAGGCGGGCTCTGTCGTGGGCAAAGTACTCGAGAGTTTAACATCGGTAGCTGAGCGAAGGGCGCTGAGTAGGCTACGGTCAATTATGGATAACTCTGAACATCCTCTACATAGCACCATCCAGAGACAGAGAAGCAGTTTCAGCGACAGGTTACTATCGGTGCAATGCTCCTCAGACAGGATGAAGAGGTCAATACTCCCCAATGCCATTAGGCTTTACAATTCAACCGCCAGGACTTAAGAACTTTTTAAAAGCTATTATTAATGCTTTTTGAGATAGTGATTTAGATGCATATCATATTTTTTTTTAACTGAGTTAAGTATTGTATGTAATTAGTTTTGCTACAACAAGTGTATGGGACATTGGAAAAAAAGTTGAATTTCCCCATGGGGATGAATAAAGTATCTATCTATCTATCTATCTATCTATCTAGTCTGTGTGCAGTATACAACCCTGAGATTAGTCTTCCTGCAGGAAACACCGCAACCAAGAAACATCATTCACTATGTGGAATCCATTCACAGAAAACATCAAACACCCAATGCGCAAAGAAAGTAACACATCATGCAAATGGCAAAAAACGAGTGAAAAATACACAGATTATTACACATCAAACCGTGGAGTCTTTGAAACAGTCTAGGAATGTTCAGTTCAGTTCAGTTCAGTTCAGTACTGTATCTTTTGCTGACTGCAGGCCACCGAGTTGTTTGAGTTATTGTTGCCTGCTTGTGAGCCTGGACCAGTCTGACCATTCTCCTCTGGCCTCTTTCCTTAATAAGGCAATTGCACCCACAGAACTGCCACAGGATGATTTTTGATTTTGTGTCATTCTTGATAAACTCTAGAGACCATTGTGCATGTAACCCCCAGGAGATTTCTGAGATACTCAGACCACCTTGTCTGGCACTAACAATTATTCCACGGTCAAAGTCATTTCGATCACATTTCTTCCTCACTGTGATGTTCGGTCTGAGCAACAACTGAACTCCTTGGCCATGTCTGCCTGCTTTTTATGCATTAACGAAACAGGTGTACATAATAAAGTTTCCACCTAGAGTAGTTTTATCACCATTGATTCTAGCTTCCTATCAGAATTTCTGCCTTTGGAGGGATAGAAAGAGGAATTTTTTAGGACAACAAGTAGCCATTTAACCTACAGGGTCAGGAGGTGATGGTTAGGCCAACAATAGGGCTACTTAGATTACTCCTGTCTCTATGCTCCAAATACAGAACATCGATTATGGCCCTTTGAATGGCACTGAAGTAGCCTTTAAAACAACTGCTGTCTTTGCCAACCTTCAAGTGAATGAATTCTACAAGCCCACCTCTACATCCCACAACCACTTGTAATTTCTTATTCTAATCTAAGTAATTTCTTGGATCCATCTATTTCTTAGAGAGCAATGACTCCCCCGAGCAATAACTATGGACTGATAACTTACCTATATGCATTGATCTCTCTCTCTCTCTCTCTCCCTCCCTCTCCCTCTCACTGCAATGTGAATACACCAGTTAAAACCTCACCTCCCGCATGCGTGCTTGAATTTATTTGATACATAGTTCCACAGACATTACAAACCGGCGATGAGTATGAACCTGAATGTCAGTGAACATCACCAATGGCACCAACAGTTACGGGATGACAGACTTGGAAGGGAGAGAGACTGCAAGAGGAAACAGTACGGAGAAGGCAGTCACAGATCTTAACAAAGAGTGCATGAGTGACTGCATAGTACACAGTGAAAGACGCAAAACTAGCAAAGAAAAAGTGAAAATAATGTGGCAATGACCTTAGCCGGGAAAGTTGACCAACTTATTAGTGCTATGAGGACTGGGAATCATATATCAAGAGGGTTGAACTCTATTGTAACATGACATTGACTATTGCAATATCATTAGAGACTATAGCAAAGGATGCAGCAGAGCTATTGAAAAAGAGTTTAGAATGTGAAATGACAAAATGTCCCTGAATAGTGCAAAAAGCCAAAAATCTTATTGACATGGCAAATTCTCCCATGATGTAAACGATTGTTAGTTCAAAGAAAAAGTTTGTCCAAAGTGTCACAGACAAGGTCACATAGAGAGAGTGAGACGGCCAGACAAAAAGCACAACCAGGGAGAAAAGCCACGCAGGGAGAAAAGTTTCAGACACAAAACTAAACAAATGCAAGATGATTAAATGCGAATCCAGATCAGACAACAGAGTCTGACAAAGGTGGGCTGTCATTCCTAGAACTGCATAGCATTACTGAAGCAGATCACAAAACCATGTGATCACAATAGTGGTGTCTGGTGTAACACTGAAAATGGAGCCGGATACAAGGTCAGCTTCGTCTATAATTTCAGAGGCTGACTACAACAGACCATTTTCTAAGCTACCATTAGAAAAGACCTCAGTGATGCTGAAGTCCTAAACAGGCAAAAAAAAGTATCTCCCAAAGGGCAAAGTGAAAGTGAATGTGAAGTATGGAGGCCAAACACAGCAGTTAGACCTTTATGTATTGAAAAGGGGAGGGCCAGCATGAATGGTTGAGAGAAAGCCAACTAGTCTGGCACTCATTCAAAGCACTCAATGTGTCATCAATAGACAAATACAGCCCAAATACTGGCACTAAACAGAGGCTGTAACAGCTGCTTAATGCTAATGAGAATGTGTTTGAGAAGGGCATTGGTAAACTCAAAGGCACAAAGGCCAGAATTGAACTGGATGAAGCAGTAACACCAAGATTCCATAAAGCGCGTCCAGTGCCTCACCCACCACGTCCAAAAGTGGACGCTGAACTGCAGAGCTTGGAGGCCTCTGGCATTCTCTCCAAGATTGAGTGGAGTGATTGGGCCACACCATTGTCCTGGTGTTCAAGAAAGGGAAGTCTGGAGCTGTACACATATGCAGGGTCTTCAAAGTGAGCATCAACTCTGTGTACTGTGCAATATTTGCATCTATGGCAGGTGGAGAGAGGTTTTCAAAGATTGACTTGTGACAAGTCTATCTGCAATGGAGATTGAGGAGTCAAGAAGGAAGTTCCTCACAATCAACATTCACAAGGGACTGTTCCAATATAATCATCTTGTCTTTGGCATCACATCAGCTCCAGCAATTTGGCACAGAACAATGGACCAATTGCTCCAATATATCTCAGGAATATAATGTTACCTTGATGACATACGTCATTGTGGTTTGCAAGAATGATGAAGAGCACCTCTGGAACCTTGGTAAAGTGCTTACTACATTGAGTGAGTATGGTCTGCGTGCAAAGAGATAGACATGTGAGTTTTTCAAGAATGAAATTTCATATTGTGGACATGCCATTGACAAGCAGGGCTTACGTAAGTCACAAGAGAAGATTGAAGCAGTGCTGCAGGCACCCAATCAGGAAAGTGTGGCATAATTCGGGCCATACTTGGGCCTTATAAACTACTACCACCAGTTTCTCCCAAACATTGCTAAAGTGCTACACCCATTGAATGCACTTTCGCAGACAGGAGCAAAGTGGAAGTAGTCAGAAGGATATGAAAGAACACTCAAGGAAACAAAGAGACTAATAACATCAGACGAACTGCTCACCTCTGTCCATCAGACTGGTGTGTGATGTGTCCCCTTATGGCATCGGAGCTGCTTTGTCTCACAGTATGGAAGATGGATAGAACATCCAACTGCAGTTGCTTCAGGATCACTGATGATCATAGAATGCAACTACACACAGATCGACCAAGAGACCCTTAGTCTATTATGGGGAATAAAGAAGTTCCACCACTACCTCTAGGGACAAAAGTTTACACTAGTGACAGATCACCAGCCCCTTGTGTCCGTTTTCAATGAAGGAGAGACATTCCAGTGACGACTGCTACCCAGTTGAGCGCTTTCCCTAGGAGCCCACTCTTATGACATAGAGTTCAGGGATACCAAACAACACAGCAATGCTGACAGCTTGTCGCATCTTCCGCTCTTGGCAACTGAAGAAGGGAAGCCTTCATACTGTGACCCAGCAGAAGTGTTATACAAAGCATTGGTGGGCCAGTTGCCCGAAACAAGTTCTGAAATAGAAAGGGCAACAAGGATTGACCCGACATTATCAAAAGTCTATGACATCACCATGCAAGGATGGCCAGATTAGGGTGATTCTGTGTTTCCAGAGTTCTCAGTGAGACAAGAACAACTGTCTGTATGTCAAAGAACGCTGATATGTGGATCTCATGTTATGGTTCCCTCTAAACTGCGCACTGGAGTGTTAAAGAGTCTGCATGAAGGACATTTGGATGCAGTCAGGATGAAACGTCTCACCTGGAGCTATGTGTGGTGGCCGGGAATAGATAGACAGATTGAAAACTTGAACAAAAGCTGTTCAGGATACCACAAAGTTCAAAATGCACCCCCAGGGGCATCATTACACCCATGAGAGTGGCTGTATTCACAATGGCAAAGAGTGCATATAGATTTCGCTGGGCTATTCGTGGATTCCATGTTTCTGATAGATAGATAGATAGATAGATACTTTATTCATCCCCATGGGGAAATTCAACTTTTTTCCAATGTCCCATACACTTGTTGTAGCAAAACTAATTACATACAATACTTAACTCAGTAAAAAATATGATATACATCTAAATCACTATCTCAAAAAGCATTAATAATAGCTTTTAAAAAGTTCTTAAGTCCTGGCGGTAGAATTGTAAAGCCTAATGGCATTGGGGAGTATTGACCTCTTCATCCTGTCTGAGGAGCATTGCATCGACAGTAACCTGTCGCTGAAACTGCTTCTCTGTCTCTGGATGGTGCTATGTAGAGGATGTTCAGAGTTATCCATAATTGACCGTAGCCTACTCAGCGCCCTTCGCTCAGCTACTGATGTTAAACTCTCCAGTACTTTGCCCACGACAGAGCCCGCCTTCCTTACCAGCTTATTAAGACGTGAGGCGTCCCTCTTCTTAATGCTTCCTCCCCAACACGCCACCACAAAGAAGAGGGCGCTCTCCACAACTGACCTATAGAACATCTTCAGCATCTCACTACAGACATTGAATGACACCAGCCTTCTTAGGAAGTACAGTCGACTCTGTGCCTTCCTGCACAAGGCATCTGTGTTGGCAGTCCAGTCTAGCGTCTCGTCTAACTGTACTCCCAGATACTTGTAGGTCTTAACCTGCTCCACACATTCTCCATTAATGATCACTGGCTCCATATGAGGCCTAGATCTCCTAAAGTCCACCACCATCTCCTTGGTCTTGGTGATATTGAGACGCAGGTAGTTTGAGTTGCACCATATCACAAAGTCCTGTATCAGTTTCCTATACTCCTCCTCCTGTCCATTCCTGACACACCCCACTATGGCCGTGTCATCAGCGAACTTCTGCACATGGCAGGACTCCGAGTTATATTGGAAGTCTGATGTGTACAGGGTGAACAGGACCGGAGAGAGTACGGTTCCCTGCGGCGCCCCTGTGCTGCTGACACTGTGGATGCTCATTTGAAGTGGCCAGAGGTCATACCAATGAAGTCAATCACATCAGAAAAGACTGTTTCCCCTCTGAGGACTACCTTCACCAGAAATGGCTTACAAAAACAAACTGTGAATGACAACAGACCACAATACACATCAGAGAAGTTCAGACTATTCATGAAGAAAAATGGCATTAAACATTTCAAGTCAGCTTCTCACCACTCAGCAATGGATGGGTTGGCTGAAACATTTATCCAAACCCTCAAGAAGTCCACTAAAGTGATAAACTAGGAGGACATTTCTCTACAGCGCAAGGTGGACAATTTCCTTTTTACATATCTGAACTCTGTTTATGCAACAACAAGTCAAACACCTGCAATGCTGTTCATGAGCAGGTATCTAAGATCTCACATAGACCTCTTGAAACTGGACCAACAGAGGGAAGTGCAAAATAAACAGTTCAGCCAGTTGCCAAGTAAATCAGCAAGGAGCCTTAAGGTTGGCCTGGAAGTCCTAGCATGTGATTACCAAGAAGACAAGTGGACACACAGTAGGACAGTTTCACGAACCGGACCACTGAAGTATACATTGGATGTTGGACATCATACATGAAGAAGTCATGTAGACTAGATACTGGATGCTCAGCTGAAGGACACACCTGAGTCAACTGCATCCAACAAGATAGACACCTTACAGCCACCAGACTTACCTCTCAGTGATAATCATGTTACTAACAGCAACGTGACACCTGCAACAGAGAAAGCTGTCTTTGACAAGACACCTGCCAAACCTGATAGCACCCCACAGATTCAAAGGTGTTATCCTGAAAGAAAAAAAGCACCACCAAAAAGGCAGAAACTTTTGTCTTTTATACTTTAATCTTTATACTTATGGACTGTTATTGTGAAAGCATGTTTAGTTGAATGTGGTTTGTTAAAGGGGAATTGAATGTTTTGCTACATATACAGTTTATGTTACATTAATCAAAAGGGGAGGAAGTGTAATGTATGGACCTATTTCTTTGAGAGCAATGATTCTCCTTAGCACTACATATGGACTGATAACATACCTATGCACATTGACCTGTTGTCTTCACACTGCTCTCTCTCTCTCTCGCTGCAATGTGAATACACCAGTTATAAACTCTCCTCCCGCATGCATGCTATATTTATTTGCTATATAGTTGCTCAGACTCAACACCACCACCAAATATATTCTACATTGCCACATTTATTGGCTATAAACTACTTTACTAAGGGAGTTTTTCATTCCTGCTTATCCTGTAAGACAGCACTTCTGGCACTTGCATGAATGGTGGAAATATTGACAAGCATTCTGCCACTGCATTCCTCAGTTAGTGGATACAACAGCTTCTCCTGTTGGATTACAGATCCTCTGAGTTGTTGGGATGTCTCTCTCATCCAGTAGGAGCCACTTCATTTCATAAACCATCATCAGTCTTCATAAGGTGCCAGGTGAGGTTTCCACAGTAGCCTATGCTTTTGATTACTTGAATCTGTGTAGCTATTGTAACTAAGACATGCTCTGATCAAACCAAAATGGCAGTGCTGTTGATAATGAGGGAGACCTAAGCTCCAGGAAGATGCCATTGGGCTGGTTAGATGGTACAGAAGTGACAAATGGAATTCAATCATGGTCTTCTGCTGCTGTAGCTCCTCAACTTGAAAGTTCAATAATGGAAGGGCAAAGGGAAATAAAATGAGGGAGTTCATGATGAATGGTAGGATATCATGAGGTGGTGAGGGACTGAGGGGCCTTGGAGTTCCAAATACCCTTGCAAGGAGAGGGATAAGAAGGCATGCAAGAACCATTGTCTTTCTCAGCAAAGACATAGGCTACAAGAGCAGAGATGATGTGCCTAGAACTGTTTGTTAGGTCACAGCCAGAGTAATATATTTAGCTCTGATTACCACACTATAGAATTAAAAAAAATATTCTTACTGATCAATTTCACACCATATAAGGCAGTGATAATAAACCTGTTTCTGATACAATGTCAACGAGTAAATAGGAATCCTACATTCAGTGTAACCCTGTTACTGTTTAATGCCAAGGTAAATGCGTATAGGATCGCGCAGTAAAATCCAGACAACCTTCAAGCACTGGAATAATTCTGGAAAACTGAATGCAAATCAGAAAACCCTGCCTATGAACTCTCCCCTAACCAATCTTAGGAAGGAATTATCTAACATGGTGCAATCCTCAAACTGTGGATCTCAAAATTGCTTCGTGACACTAGAAGCCTCTACATGAAACTCAATAGATAATATTTCCTCTGATTCATGTCCTAAGAAAAACCTCTTCAATGATTTCCGCCTCTCTCTACTATTTATCTAACTTTATTCTAACATGAAGGTTAAAGCATTGATATTTCACTAAAAACCGTCATCTCACCATAGAATATTACGGCATAGTAATGTCCCATGATGTTATGCCAACATTTTAGCCTACTCTAAGAATAATCTAACTCTTCCCCACTGCATAGCCCTCCAATTTTCTATCAACCATGTGCCTATCTAATAAGAGTTTCTTAATTGTCGTTAATGTATCTGCCTGATGAGATGAATCTTTCTCCCACCATTCAAACAGCCAACTGTAATTAGATACCCCCACTTCTCTTGCTTGAGAACAAAATACTGATTTGCAAATAAAGCATTGTAAAATACTATTCAGGCTTTCCCTTTCCCTACAATATAAAGGCTTTAAATCAAGTTTAATACCTAACTATATCTATGGTTTCACTTTGTTTACCTTCAGTTAATTTCAACTTTTGAGCTGCTGCATCGAGACTTAATGACAACAGGTTAAGACATATCAAGAATGTCGAAGAAATTTATCACTTGTCCTTCTAGCGTCTGTGTGCCAGCAAATTAGATTGTGTTTCTCCATGCTTATTAGAAAAAATTTCCATGTGCAAAATAAAGCATAAGGAAATTAGAAGTTAATGATATCTGCTGGGCACCTCAGAAGCCATATGGACATACATTGTGGCATGCCATGGCATCAACACGCATTTGCCTGGCAATTCTGGAATTTTCTTGCAGGCCACCCTTTCCCAACAAGGGTATTTTTTAAAAGTAAAAATATTAGCTTTATTTGTCACGTGTGCATTGAAACATCGAAACGTACAAGTGAACTGTGCCGTTTGCGTCAACAGCCAACACACTCCAAGGGTGTGTCGTGGGCAGCCCACAAACGTCACCATGTTTCTGGCGCCAACGTAGCCTGCCCAAAGCTTACTAACCTTAACCCGTACGTTTTTGGAACACGGAATGAAACTGGTGCACTCAGAGGAAACTCACGTGGTCATGAGAGAGTACAAATTCCTTACGGAGAGCACTGGAAATTGAATCTGGGTTGGTGGTGCAGTAAGGCATTACGCTAGCCGCTAGACCACAGTGCTGCCTCTCAATGCTTTGTAAAGCCTGTTTCTATGTGACCTACAGGAGCTCTGACTGAAAAGGTTCAAAGTTAACATCCAAAGTAAGTTTATTATCAAAGTACATGTATGTCACCATATACAACCCTGAGATTCATTTTCTCCCAAGCATACTCCATAAATCCGTAATATAGAATCAGTGAAAGACCACACTAACTTGGGTGTTCAACCAGCACGCAAATGACAACAAACTGTGTAAAATACAAAAAATAAATAAATAGGAAATAAATATCGAGAACAAGGGATGAAGAATCCTTGAAAATGAGACCGTTGATTGTGGGAACATTTCAATGATGGGGCAAGTAAAGCTGAGTGAAGTTATCCCCTTTGGTTCAGGAGCCTGATCACTGAGGGGGTAATAACAGTTCCTGAACCTGTGGTGTGAGTCCTGAGGCTCCTGTACCTTTCCCATGATGGCAGCAGCGAGAAGAAAGCATGACCTGGGTGGTGGGGGTCCATGATGGTGGCTGCTGCTTTCCTGCAACAACAGTGTGTGAAGATATGCTCAGTGGTAGGGAGGGCTTTACTGTTTGTCATATCCACTACTTGTAGGATTTGCCATTCAAGGGCATTGATGTTTCCACACCAGTCTGTGATGCAGCCAGTCAATGTACTCTTCACCCACATCGAGAGAAATATGTCAAAGTTTTAGATGCTATGCTGAACCTTCGCAAGCTCCGAAGGAGGTAAAGCCATTGCCGTGATTTCTTTGTAATTGCACTTACACGCTGGACGAAGTTAAAGTTGCAAGCCCTCTCCATCTCTGATGCTCTGGTGAGGACTGGCTCATGGACCTCTGGTTTCCTCCTCCTGAAGCTCTTTGGTCTTACTGGCATTGAGTGAGAGGCTGTTGCTGTGACACCACTCAGCCAGATTTTCAGTCCCTCGCCTATAGGCAGTTTTGCGCCTTTTATTCGGCCTATGATAGCGATGTTTTCAACAAACTTGAATATGGCGCAGCGTGATACCTAGAACCCTACTTAAGTGGTTTTCTTCCAAGTTATTTATTCATTGGTAAGCTATTTGGGGCTCCTTAGCATTCTTTTCCCACCCCAGGGTATCAAATTCCTCCAACAAAAACCTTCCCCACCCACTTGAAGACCCAGCCCGTTCTGCTAGCATCAAACACCAATCTCATTTCCATACTCAACTGCACCTTGACTGCCGACTGTGGCCTTCCACTGTGTACCCACCCGCCCACCACTATGCATCAAAATCTACACCCCACTGGTAACTGCAGCCTTCATCTTACCAACCCCATACTCTCACTGAGATCCTCCAGAGAAACTATGAGAGACCCCAGAATTGTAAGGGCCTGTTTCTGTGCTGTAGTGTTTTTGACTCTATGGGGCAATTGGGATGGGGTGGGGGTTGGAAATGAAATTGTAAGTAAACTGAAGGTGCAAAGAGTGAAACTGTACAAATGGAGAGGGTAAGAAAATAGCATCATCTTCATTATGTGCCGTATCATAGGACATGGGCAATCATTGTCTTTCCGTGATCATGATTGTTCTTGGCAATTTGTGGTTTGTGATTGCCTTTTTCTGGGCAGTGTCTTTAAGATACTGGTGACCACAGCCATTATCAATACTCTTCAGAGATTGTCTGCCTGGCATCAGTAGTTCAATAACCAGGATTTGTGATGTGCACCAACTGCTCATACAACCATCCACCTCCTGCTCCTATGACTTCATGTGCCCCTGATCAGGGTTGGGGGTGAGGGGGTCTAAGCAGGTACCTCACCTTGCCCAAGGGTTGACTGCAGGCTAGTGGAGGGAAGAAGCACCTTACTCCTCCTTTGGTAGAGACGTATCTCCAACACACCACCCAAAGAAAACAGTGGTAAAAATAATATGAGAGAATTAAGAGAAGAACACACATAGAGAGGGCAGTGTTATGAACAAGGAAGAAAACATGGAAAAATAAATCTTGGGAACCAAACTCACCAATATGAATGGAGGAGTTTGATGTTCTAGATCTAAAAGAATGTAATTTCAACTTGGTAGTTCTCCCAGGTGAACGGAATGCGTTTTAAATTAATGCTTGTCCATAAATCGAGTAAATCTTATGCAGATTAAAAATAAATATTAAATGTGGACTTGAATAGTGCAAAAGAAATCAGGGATTGAACTGCAGACAATTCTGAAAGATATGCAATGTTTTCAGAGTTAGAATTTAGTTTTGTAATCAGAATAAGAAGAAGTAATAGTGGGGCAGCATTAGCACTGACAAATTATTAATTTGAATAAAAAAGACTAATCTAATATTGTACACCCTTCATAAACTGTCAATGAGCATGTACCCTCCATAATTTAATAAAAAGGTGGCATTTGTTCAAATTTACTACAACAAAAAGTTTAGATCAGTTCTTGCTGGTGATTTGTGTACACGCCACCTCAGAATAAATACAGTTTCTTATCATATAACCCGCTTGTCAAATTCAGAGTGTAATGAAGGGCTGGGGATAAAGCAGGAGACATTAGACAAATTGTGACGTGATTTAACTAATTCTATCTGATTAAGAACAAAAGTGATATTAAACATAAAACTCAAACACGAGGAGATCTGCAGATGCTGGAAATTCAAACAACATACACAAAATGCTGGTGGAACACAGCAGGCCTACACTGAACAAGTTTAAATCTTCTCTTCGACGGGAGTTCAGTGAAACCCTCTCTCGCTACTCCCCATCTATAATTCCTTCGACCCTTCAACTTTTTGATCATATTTTGGCCCAGACCTGCTATTACAGCCATTAGATGCTGCCTGGCCTGCTGTGTTCCACCAGCATTTTATGTGTGTTGTTGTTTAAACATAAAACTGTTGAGTAGAACTTAAGCCAACCTAAAAAAAAACACTTTTATTCTGATTAATTGTTTGGGAGAAAATGAATTCAGCAAAACACCAGCTGTGGGAGATCTTAAAATAAAAAGTCAATAACATACAAATTAAATACATTTCGAGGTAAAGTGTGTCTATTAAGTATGATCTTCTGTAGATAATACCAGCAAAAAAGAGATTTTCCTAAGAGATATGATATGTATGTTAATAGCAGAAGGAAATTGGAACAAATAAGAGAGACTTGTCAAGCGATAGCAAACCATCTTAAAAAGAAGCAACTTTTAGAAATGCTTAAATCAAAAAGAAAGAGGTAAGAGACGTTTGGATAAGCACATGGGTGAGGGGGGTATGGAGATCTGTGCTCCAGGTTTAGGACTGGTGGGAAGAGGCAGAGTAATAGCTCAGAATGGACTAGATGGGCTGCAGGGCCTGTTTCAGTGCTTTAGTGCTCTATGATTCTATGAATCTATTCTGAGGAAAAAGGAAAAAGCCAGCTTGGATCTGGAAGTGATATGAAGAGAGAAGCAACATCTTTTTTTTATATAGTTGGATTTGACAGGAATACTAAAGGGAGCTATGAACAGATTACTGGAAAAAACGTATAAAAGAAAATAATATTGGAAGTTAATGGAACTGCATGCGGAGAAATGACCAAATGGCACAAATCTCAGAACTCTTCAAAAGGCTGTTAAAGTTAAAAAGCAACAGTATGATTTTCAAAGAAATAGGAAACTGGTACTTTGCTGAAGGAGAATAATTAGCAAAACCTAGATCACTATTCAATAAAGCTGAATGAATATGCCTAGAAATGATAGTGCAGTGAGTTTAACTCTGATGTATGCACCTCTATACGTGTTGTAGCCCTCTTGTTTATCTTGACATACTGAATTACAGAGCATGGTAATTCATGTACAGGGAATCCCAATCATGTATAGAATGGATAGCCGGCTCTTCAACTTCGACTGGTTCAGGGCTAAGAACAACTATCATGGAGCTTCAGTATGTGGATGACAGTGCCATTGTAATACACTCTGAAGAAGATCTCCAATGTATCCTGAATGCCTTTGCCAAGTCCTGAGTTTTGTTTTGAGTATAAAAAGACAGGTCCTGTATCAGCCACCGCCCTACCAGCTATTTATCCAGCCCTCCATAACAGTTGATGATCTCACCCTTGAAAATGTAAACCACTCTCCCTGCCTTGGTAGCATTCTCTCCTCAAAAACAAACATCGACTTTGAGATCAATCGCTGCCTGGGGAGGGCTAGTGCAAGAGTAAGGAAAAGAGTCCTTGAAGACCATGATCTACAGGTCCAAACAAAACTTTTGGTCTATAGAGCAGTTGTCCTTCCTATATTACTGTATGGGGCTGAACCATAGACCACCTACGTAGGGAACTGAAACAGTACACCTTGTAAAAGATTCTAATGATCAGCTGGAAGGACAGACACACAGACAGATAGACAAAGACCATGAATAGCATCTCCACAGTAAAGCAACCCTAACTCCAATGGATGGGTTATGTCATCTGTCTGCCTCACTCATGTCTCCCCAAACAGATCCTTTACTCCCAGTTGAAGGAAAATCCAGCGAGTCCCTGGTGGGCAAAGGAAACGCTTCAAAGATACAGTAACATCAAAATCAGTCTGAAGAAATTCAGCATATTATATAAAAACTAGAAGACATTTTACTCAATAGATTTACCTGGAGAAACCTGTTTGGGAGAGGAGGGAGCTGTGCTACCTCAGAACAACCTCCGTTGTGCCGCTGAGAATGAGCAGCAGCTGCAAAAGGAGAGACTGAACGACCGAGAGACCCAGCCATAGTCACCACTTACTTTTGTGGACACTGCACCAGATTATGAGTATCCCAGATTGGCTTCCATAGGCGCCTGAAAATGCACCAATTGACATTGTCTTAGGAAACATCATACTCAGCTGGAGTGATTACACTACTACTATTCCACAGCATGGAGTGTGTCCGAGAGACATTCATAAAAAATGAGGGATATAGGTAAGGTAGCTAGTTAGAGACTTTTTCCCATGGAATTAAGGTTAAATACCAGAGGGCATGGCTTTAAGATAACAAAGTGTAATTTTTTTTTACACTGAGAGTAGTAGATGCTTGGAATAGGCAGCCAGGGGTACTGGCAGAAACAGAATTGATAACAACACTTAAGTGTCATTTGGATGTGTCCATGAACAAGCAGGGGAAGGAGGGGTGTAGACATCAGGCTGTCCTTCAAGAGGGTGAACACTCACAAGGCAACAGGCCCTGATGGAGTGCCTGGTAACGCTCTGGAAAGCTGTGCCAACCAACTGGCGGGGGTGTTCAAAGACATTTTCAATCTCTCATTGCTGCATTTGGAAGTTCCCACCTGCTTTAAAAGGGCAACAATTATGCCCAAGGTGAGAGGGGCAGGCTGCCTTAATGACTCATTCAGTGGCACTCACATCTATGGTGATGAAGCGCTTTGAGAGTCTGGTCACGGCTAGAATCAACTCCTGCCTCAGCAAAGACCTGGACCCACTGAAATTTTCCTATCACACAATAGCTCTATGGCTGATGTGATCTCATTAGCTCTCCATGTGACTTTGGATCACCTAGACAGCTCAAATGCTTATGTTAGAATGCTGTTTATTGACTACAACTCAGCATTTAACATTATCATTCCTACAGTTCTTATCAAACTCTCCAGAACCTGGGCCTCTGTACCTCCCTCTGCAACTGGATCCTTGACTTCCTAATCAGAAGACCACAATTTGTGTGGATTGGAAACAACATGCCCACCTCACTGACAATCAACACTGGCATACCTCAGGGATGTGTACTTAGCCCACTGCTCTACTCTCTCTACACCCATGACTGTGTGACTAGGCATAGCTCAAATACCATCTATAAATTTGCAGATGATACAACCATTGTTGGCAGAATCTCAGATGGTGACAGAAGAGTGTGCAGGAGTGAGCCATACCAGCTAGTTGAGTGGTGTTGCAGGAACAACCTGGCACTCAATGTCAGTAAGAACAAAGAACTGATTGTGGACTTCAAAAAGGGTAAGATGAGGGAACACACACCAGTCTTCATAGAGGGATCAGAAGTGGAGAGAGTGAGCAGTTTCAAGTTCCTGGGTGTCAATATCTCTGTGAATCAAACCTGGTCCCAAATTTAATGCAACCACAAAGAAGACAAGACGATGGCTATATTTCATTAGAAGTTTGAGGAGATTTAGTATGTCAGCAAAAACATTTCTACAGGTGTACTGTGGACAGCATTTGAACTGGCTGTACCATGGTCTGGTATGGGGGGTTGGGGGGGGGGTGGTGAGGGGCTACCGCTCAGGATCGCAGTAAGCTGCAGGGAGTTGTGACATCAGTCAGCTCCATCATGGATACCAGCCTCCGCAGTAACCAGGACATCTCCAAGGAGCGGTGCCTCAAAAAGGTGGCATTGATCATTAAGGACCCCCATCACCCAGGACATGTCCTCGTCTCTTTGCTACCATTAGCAAGGAGGTACAGAAGCCTGAAGACACACATCCAATGATTCAAGAACAGCTCTTCCCCTCCACCATCTGATTTCTGAATGGATATTGAACCCATGAATACTACCTCATTACTTTTTAATTTCTGTTTTTGCACCATTTATTTAACTATTTAATATATATACTTACTGCAATACACAGTTCTTTTCTCTCTTTTATTATATATTGCATTGTACTGCTGCCACAAAGTTAACAAATTTCACGACAGTTGCCGGTGATAATAAACCTGATTTTAATTTTGAAAATGTGCGTGCACAAGGGATTAATTTTATTTAATATCATCTGTGGTGAAGATATCATGGGCTCAGTGGCCTGTTCCCATGCTGTAGTCTTCTGTGCTCCATGTTCTCTAACTCTTGGAGAGTTGTGTACCCCTGTGGTGGATACAATAAATGCAGAAGTGACATTAAAGCTATTATTTATTAAAGCTATAGGACATATACCAAAGCTTTAGTTGTGTTCATCTCACTGCACACTCAGCACTATTAATATCCATAATAACTTTGATAATTATCGATAACAGAGAGGAAAACGTCTGCATTCATTTAGATGCAAGGTTCTTCACTTTTCTGTCTCCTGTCTCCCCCTGCTGGGTACTGCTGGTAAGTCAACACTATGGCTACCCAGGAAAAACAAACGAAATGAAATGCAGAAATTAGTATCAAACACGAGGAAATCTGCAGATGCTGGAGATTCAAACAACAACACACACAAAATGCTGGTAGAAATTAGTATACTGCAGTTTACCTTCTGGAATAAATTTGCCTCCATAAGAAGATATAGGTTATAGCTACTCATTAACGTAGAACACAGCAGGGCTGAAGTAGACTGTTCTACCCCCAACTATACTCAGTAGCCACTTTGTTAGGAAACTCCTGTAAGTCTTTTGCTGCTGTAGCCCATCCCCTTCAAGGTTCGACACATTGTGCACATCTCCTAGGCTGGAGCTTGGAAGTTGCAGTACATCAAGTGCTCATCTTGGTAAGTTTGTTAATGAGATGATAGCCTTGGTCTCCAGATCCCCCCTACTCTTTGATGAGATAACTTTTTTTTCTCAGCACCCTTTTAAGCTTTCCATAGTGGAAAGGAAAGACATCGTGCTTTGTGAAAAGGCACATGAATAGCTATACTCAGCAGTTACTTTATTAGGTAGGTATGCAAACCCATCCTGCCTGGCACCAACAGTTATTCCATGGTCAAAGTCACTGAGATCACATTGATCAACCCTGTTATGTTCTACACTCTGTGGCTATTTATTAAGTACACCTGTACACCTGCTTGTTATTACAAATATCTAATCAGCCAATCATGTGGCAGCAACTCAATGCCTAAAAGTATGCAGACATGGTCAAGAGGCTCCGTTCAGACCAAATATCAGAATGGGGAAGAAATGTGATCAAAGTGACTTTGACCATGGAACGCATATTGATGCCAGACGGGATGGTTTGAAAAACTCAAAAGCTACTGATCTCCTAGGATTTTCACACACAGCCATCTCTACGGTTTTCAAAGAACTGTGTGAAAAACAAAAAAAGAAATCCAGTGAGCATCAATTCCATGGTCAAATAATTTTGCTATTGAGAGAGGTCACAAGAGAATGTCGGAAGCTGATAGGAAGGTGACAGTAACTTAGATAACCACATATTACAACAGTGGTGTGCAGAAGATCATCTCTGAATGCACATGTCAAACCTTGAAGTGGATGGGCTACAGCAGCAGAAACCACGAACGTACACCCAGTGGCCACTTCACTGGGCACAGGAGGTAGAATTTATTTTATTTTATTCTTCCAACATGCTCATCGATGCTCCTGGATCCACCTCCTTCAATTCTGTGATACAGTAGAATCAGAATCAGGTTTATTTATCACTAGCATGTGTCATGAAATTTGTTAACTTAGCAGCAGCAATTCAATCCAATACTTAATATAGAAGGAAAATAAATAAGTTAATTGCAGCATATGTACATTGGAGATTTAAAATCGTGCAAAAACTGAAATAATATTATTGAAAAAGTGCGGTAGTGTTCACGGGTTCAATGTCCATTTAGAAATCAGATGGCAGAAGGGAAGAAGCAGTTACTGAATCGCTGAGTTCTCTAGGACAATTAACGGAGGATAATTAACCTCCTAACACACATGTCATTGGGAAGAAGAAGTAAAAATTTCCACACTTACAGCTCCTGAGACTAGATGTGGAGTCTCCGTTGTTGAGATACACTGTTGTGCGTCTTTCTTTGGCCTCTTTAGAAAAGCCAGGAAGTTATGCTCATTGCTAGTCAATATTAAGATCGTTAAACATCATCTGGCCAAGTCAAAATCATATTTCTATGGAAGTTTGCTGGATGCAAATTGCTTGCTGTGTTTCCTAAAATAAAATAGTGATTGCAATTCGGAAGTAGCTGGCTGCCGATTTCTGTGGAAGAATTTTACCTTTTGTTTGCTTATTTGGCTTCCGTTGGGATTCATCCTCAGTATCTGTTGGAGTGGAATGTCCCACACTGAAGCTGGGAATTATAAAAGCATAAAACGAGGTTGTAAGAATATGTTACAGACATCCTGTTCCTCCTTAACAAGTTAAAGCAAATCCTCCGGCAGCCAAATTGCTTCTCCTTGCTCTGCTCGGTGGCGCACTTCCACACTTTGATAATCTTTGGACAAGCAGAAATGTGTTTGTTTGGCCACAACTTTCTGCAATCTCATTCCCAATGGAGATCAGTAATGTTACATAAGCCCTGGCAATCTGCACTTTATTGTAAGAGTGGAACAGCTGCCGGTAGCATTTACCATGGTCAGTATGACATTGAATCATAGTCATAGAGCAGTACAGCGCAGGAGGCGGCCCTTTGGCCCAACTTGTCCATGCTGTCCCATGCCCACTTAACCCACGTTCCTGCATTTGGCCCAAATCCTTTTATTCCCAGGGTTCCCAGCCTGAGGTTCACAGATCCATCAGTTAATGGTAGGGGGTCCATGGAATTTAAAAAAGGTTGGGAAGCCCTCCTCTATTCATTTCTTATCCTGTGCAAATGTTTTTTTAAGCATTGTTATAGTGTCTGACTCTACCGCCTCCCCTGGCAGTTTGTTCCTTACACCGACAACTCTCTGTGTGAAAAACTTGCCCCTCAGATCTCCTTGAAATATTTCCCGTCTCATCTTAAACATAAGTCCTCTGGTTTTAGATTCTCATACCCACAGAAAAGAGACTATCTACCCTATCTCTTTCACTCATAATTTTATAAACCTATGTAAGTACAATTTAGCCCATCCGATTTCCCCTTGTAACGAAAGCCCTCCATCCCAGCAACATCCCGGTAAATCTCTCCTGCACTCTTTCAGGGCTACCACATCCTTTCTATAGTGCGGTAAGCGAAACCGCGCACAATATTCCACGCGTGGCTTAGCCATCATTCATCTCTTTGCCACCCAGGATATGTAACTGAAAGGATGATGCTTTTTCATCTAGCTATCTAGCGTGCGAAATGAAATGAAAAGAGCTGGCAAAGATTCAAAAACAAGTTTGAATGAAAACTTGGCCACAGAGAATCAGGGCTAATTACGTGCTGAAATTGCTTTTGCAATGAAGAGACGCAGTGCATATTTTTGAAGTGATTTTCACAAGGTATTTCCTGAATTTCACATCTTTCTACCTGTGGCAAAGTCATTTTGGTATGTACATACTTTTGACCTTGGTGTCATGCCCTGACAATGCAAAATGTGCTTGCAAAATACTCCACAATCAATATAAAAGCCCCAAAAATGAGGCAAGTTCAAAAAGGTCTGTGAAGGAGTAGAAGGTGATGGATAAGCAATAGACAACATATTGCGGGAGGAAGTCACAGGGTGGAGAAGTATCCGTGGAGAGAGAAGGGAATGTCGGTGTCCTGACCCAAGACTCTCTCTCAGGCTGATGGATGGTGGAAATGTATAGTGACTTAGGAAGCACTTTCTAGACTAAAAGCACTGCTCCATCTGTGGGATGGGGGTATGAGGGGTTTTGGGTACAAAGGGGGTCAAAGTCAAAATTTATATCTCAGTAAAGCAAGAGAAGTTGCAACATCTGGGTCTATCGCCTAATTAATCCAAAGGCAGGAATATTCTTGAGAAATAGTGATCTGTCTTTTACAAGTACATATGTACTGGGTTTACTTAATTAACAGTCTTTTTGAATTAATAGTTTGATTCAGGATGTTGATGACATTCATGCAGTCAAAATTGATAGCCAGTTCCTAACTGCTCCTTCAACTTCCTGGCTATTTGAGAGTGTGGTTATGAGTCGATGCCATCCTTGGTAAGTATGGAGTCAATTGTAGAAGATTTCATTGCCTGAGAAGAGGACAAGTTAAATTCGTTAGTTATAGAGTCAATATGATCCAGACAAATGCCAGTCAGCCTTGTGAATCCATGCCAGTTCTCTATAAAGATAACCAGCCAACCTCATTCATTTCCTCTATGCCTGTAGGACTGCAAGCTTATCTCTCTCAGCTTCCAAATCAAATTCCTTTTGTGATCATGAATTGGCTTTGTTTCCACCTGCCTCGTGGTCCATGGGAAATACTGGTGCCCATCATCTTCGAGTCTGTAAAATAATCATTTACCATGGCATGATGCGTTTTGTCTTGAAGTCGATATTTTTCCAGGCTGACACTAACCATTCCATTTTAGGTGCTTTAGTTTTATTAACCAGGCTTTTAATGTGATATTTCATCAATGTATTTTTTTAATTCTATAAAGACATCACCCAGTACCCAGGTTGGAGGAACAACACCTTATATGCCGGCTGGGTAGCCTCCAACCTGATGGCATGAACATTGACTTCTCTAACTTCTGTTAATGCCCCTCCTCCCCTTCTTACCCCATCCCTGACATATTTAGTTGTTTGCCTGTTCTCCATCTCCCTCTGGTGCTCCCCCCACCTCCTTTCTTTCTCCTGAGGCCTCCCGTCCCATGATCCTTTCCCTTCTCCAGCTCTGTATCACTTTTGCCAATCACCTTTCCAGCTCTTAGCTTCATCCCACCCCCTCCGGTCTTCTCCTATCATTTCGCATTTCCCCCTCCCCCCACTACTTTCAAATCTCTTACTATCTTTCCTTTCGGTTAGTCCTGACGAAGGGTCTCAGCCCGAAACGTCGACAGTGCTTCTCCCTATAGATGCTGCCTGGCCTGCTGCGTTCCACCAGCATTTTATGTGTGTCGTTGTTTGAATTTCCAGCATCTGCAGATTTCCTCGTGTTTACCCAGTACCTTCCTTTCTTTTGGTATCCTCTGTTACATCTTCAAACAATTTAATTAGTTTGTTTAAACATGAGTCACCTTCTATAAATCCACTGGGGTGCTTTGTGATTAACTCAAACCTCTCCATGTGCCCGTTATTTTTTCCCCTTGCTCTATTTTACAACGACACCCACCACTGATTTTAAACAGGCCTATTGTCATGAGGAATGTCTTTAGGACCTTTCTTCACCACCATCCGATTATCTGGCATAGAGAAGTCTAGAGAAGCCTGGACTATTTAACAAGTCCTTCCGTTATCTTCGCTCTCACTCCCTCTAACTACTTGGGAATGCTTGTTTATTTTTTTATTGAGACACAGCCTGAAATAGACCCTTCCAACCCTTTGAGTGGTGCCACCCTACAAGCCCTGATTTAATCCTAGCCTAATCACGGGACAATTTACATTGATCAATTAACCTACCAACCTGGAGGTTTGGACTGTGGGAGGAAACCGGAGCACCCGGAGGAAACCCACGTGGACACAGGGAGAGCGTACAAACTCCTTACAGGCATTGGCGGAAAGTGACCCCAGGTCACTGACACCGTAAAGCGTGCTAACCACTACAGCATCGTGCCTCCCCAGTCCCCTGGATCAGGCATTTCATCTACTCTAAGCAGAGGAATCCTCTCCGTTACTTCCACAGTCTGCGCTATCTTGTGATATTTGTTGCCACTTTGGGAACATAGATACCTAAACTTGCCCTTAGCAAGCTGCTCTTGTTGTTCTTGTGATGCACTGGGCAGCAACCTTGCCACTTCTTTAGGATTTTGTCTGTGGTTCATGAGACTGTGCTGCTAGCTCGATGCTCAAAGGAGCCAGCCAGATTCGAACCTAGGACCAATCGCCTCGAAGGCTGGTGTGGATGTCACTACACTACTGGCCAGCTACCAATTGCATGGCAGAATTCAAATGTCTGTATCTATAGGCTCAAGAGCAACAATCCTAGCTTCTAGATATCAGAATAATTTTAAAAGGTTTAACCTCAGATATTATTAGAGTTTTTATAAAAGAAGAAAATTAGCTTTTAAAATTAATTGCTGTATGCTTATTTTATGTTCTATGTTCTATGTTTATGTGTATGTGGCTGACCAAGATTAGAATTATGTGAATAGACCTTATGACCATGAGATAAAAGAGTAGTATTAGGTCATTCAGCCCATTAACTCTGTTCTGCCATTCCATCATGGCTGTTTTCTGTTTTATTTATTTCAACCCCCCATTCTTCCACATTCTCCCCGAAACCCTTAATCCCCCTTATCAATCAAGAATCCATCAATCTCTCCCTTAAATATACCCAATCATTCAGCCTTTACAGACCTCTGTGGAAACAAGTTCCACATATTCACCACCATCAGGCTGAAGAAATTCTTTCTCAGCTGTTTTAAAGCGTCAGCTTTGAGACTGTACCTCTGGATCCTTACTTTCTTACTAATGGAAACATCCTCTTCACTCTATCCAGGTCTTGCAGTATTCAATAGGTTTCAATTAGGTCCCTACTCATCTTTCTTTACTCCATCAACTACAGGCACCCAGCTGTCAAAAATTCCTCACACATTAAGACTTTAATTCCTGGGATCATTCTTGTGAGATTCCTCTAAACACTCCCCACAATCAGCACATCCTTCAAGGCCCTAAATTGCTCGCAATATTTCAAATGTATCCTGATTCTCATTCATTCTCAGCTGTATATCCTTGCTTTTCTATTGCAGTCCTCTTGAAATAAATGTTAGCATTACTTTTTGCCTGCTTACTTCCAACTCAACCTCAAGGGAATCGAAGAGTCATCAAAGATTTTTCCTAGTAAGATGCTTAACTTGACATTTCCCAATGCTGCATTTCACCTACCACTTCTTTGGCCACGCTCCCAGTCTGTCCAAGTCATTCTGCAGACCCCCTGCCTCTGCAAGACCCACTGCACCTCTTCCTGTTTTGTATCATCTGCAAATTTGGCCACAATACTATCAGTTCCTTCATCTAGACCACCAACCTTGCTCACAGCCCATTACGCTATTGGCATTTTAGGCAACAATGAAGGTCCTCCATCTCTGGTGGTGTTCAGGGCTTCCTTCATCATGTCAGTAACTTCCTCTTGGTTTTCACTACTGTCAGTCACACAAGTCCCAGGTGGAGACTCAGGAATACCGTCACACGCAGATGTAGAATGATTCTTCATTGCTGTTTCCATGACAATTTTGTTTGACCAGTCAGGGTTGTTAGCATCCCTGAGCCTGGAGGACTCGGTGGACCAGTTTTAGTCTGTCCTCAACCCTTTAACCTCTTTGACATGGGTGATCCTACCAAGACACAAAGCATGAAGCCCTGACTCCAGCCAACATAACTTTCTGGGTCATTGAGGCAGGCAAGCCTCCAAACCCTACAGCAAGGTTCTGGTCCTCTTGGAGGAGACCACCAATCAACTCTTTACTCTTCACATAATTGCCCTCATATATATCATGACATTTCATTTTAGATCATCAGTGCACAATGGGTTAAACAGACATACTGAAATAACTATTATAAAACAAAGCTTTCTGATATCACCATTAACACAACTTCAGTTATGTTCCTTAAGCTATTTCCACACTACAAGCAAAATTGCAACCTCTAGTAGTTGCAATGTAAAAAATATTGGTGTTCCACTTAAGCATAACAATTGGTCTAACTTCAGGAAAGTCAATGCATATGAGAACTTTCAGATGTTCTTGTGGAATGTAGCAATGTATTTTATGATTGCTAATTTATCTCTCTTAGCACCATCCAATTTTTCCCAATTATTATATTGTTTACAGATCCTACAACAAGAAATTTGATGTTTATATCCTTAGCTGGATTTAAGGAAAATGCGTGGGAAGCCACTTCATGGCATGCAACTGTTTCTAATAAAACATAATCTGGAAACTTCAAGGCTTTACAAAGGAAATAGTTTTTCAACAAACCATGCATTTACATTCAAACAAACTGGCTCCGTCTATGTATTACCTTTTCAATTTGAAGTTCCTTTAGAGTAGGCGTTCCCAACCTTTTTGAATGCCATGGACCAATACCGTTAAGCAAGAGGTCTGTGGACACCAGGTTGGGAACCCTTGTTTTAGAGCATTCTTCACACAGTTAGGCTTTTTCTAGTCAGGATATCTTGAAGAATTGGACCGGCCATGATTGAATGGCAGAGCAGACTCGATGGGCTGAATGGCCTACTTCTGCTCCTATATCTTATGGTCTTATAATACCTTTCTGCTGGAAGCTGTCAATTTTTACTGTAAAATACCTCACTCTGAAAAATATATAATATATGTATTAGTCACTCTGTTTTCTATGTCTGACTTATCTACAGGGAGCCCTTTGACTCCTGCTTGGAAAGAAGTCACAGCTATTCTTTTTTCCTAGCTAAAATATTTCCCGTACTTCTCTGATTTCCGTTACTAAAGTGATTGCCAGCATCACGATCCTCTGATTTAGAAAGTGAACAGGGAACAGCGTTTGTTTGAAGAGAATGAACTTCCTGTTTCTTCCACAGCTGCCTAATTTGACATGAAGTGAAGGAGGGTTCATTACTGGAAGCTCAGGGTTACACCCACACTTACTCTTTTTCCAAAAGCAAATGAGTTTTACCCTTTATATCATTTTATTATTTTTTTCAGATACTGCATTGTTATTGACAGATAGCTGAGCAGCCATTAGCAATGAAAGGTAAACTCAGAGAGGTACCTTTTTGCAGATGAGAACCTGATTTTATCTGATACTGCCTAATGACATTTTCTCATTGTCAGTGTTTCAAAGGTCCATGGTCTTTATTACATTGATGATGTCGGTACAGTACAGCACAGCTGATGAAGAATGTACTGCAACAACCTTAGCAGGTCACTATCAAAATGTGATTTCTGTACTACTGAATGAAACGGTGAGTTCAACTTACTTCGCATGTACGATGCTTAAATGACATTAAGGTTAAAACCTGCTAAAGACATTTTCCTAGAAAGTGAATAGAACTGAATTTTGAAAGCAGCATACAATATATATCATATGAGGTCAGGAATAAATCCTGGTCCCTAGAGCTATGATGTAGGAGCAATTATTACTTCGCCACTGTGCAATTGCTTATCTAGAACAATACATTCTAGATTCTGTAGCAGTGTATTTGGTTTTAATAGAAAATGTTCAACAGAGTAAATGCACAGCACACTAAAAATTTGCTGTAGGGTAGCCAAGCTGAAAGCCATTCCTTGCCCAATTTCTGTCATTAAAACTTCAGTCTGCATTGTCTGACCTTCCAGCAAGTTCAGAGTTTTCTCATCAAGAAAATGTGAAGAGGATAGTGTTGCTGTGGTTAAGCGTCTCTGGCATGTGCAGTGGAAAAGCATCCTGGAGAACTTCAGGCTAAGGTTCAT
This sequence comes from Hemitrygon akajei, assembly GCF_048418815.1. Lineage (NCBI taxonomy): Eukaryota > Metazoa > Chordata > Chondrichthyes > Myliobatiformes > Dasyatidae > Hemitrygon > Hemitrygon akajei. Next base: position 19,782,266 of record NC_133139.1, on the reverse strand, counting down.
AACCTTTAAATGGTGTCAATATTGTACAATAATTTTTAACTGGGGCACTGTAGTTGTGAAAGTTTAACCAATAGAGGCAAGGAGGAATCAGATTCAAGCTACATTCTGACCTGAAGTCACAAATTCAGCCAGATAGGTATTACAGAGGCAATTCTGGAATGTGTTGCCAGGCTTTTAAGGAAGATTGACTAGGTGAATGTTTTTTTTTTAACAAAAGGGAGAATGAAGAGGAGTTAACTGAGTACAAAGATAAGAGAATTCCAGAGAGAATCACAAGAAAGGACCTTGACCAAAGCTTGATAATTGGGGAATTAAGTTTGTTAATTATGGATGTTTAATTAACCAGGAGCACCATTGAGAGTGTCCTGCACCTACATCTAGTGTGGGAGCAGCAGAGCATCAGAGCATCAGACCGGAGATCCCTACAAAGGACCGTGGGAATGGCCGAGAAGATCAGAGGGGTCACACTACCATTCATCAGGGACATTTATCAGGACGACTGCATACACAGGGTGCTTAGTATTATCAAGGTTCCCACCTATCCATCCAGCATCCTCCTTGACTTTCTACCATCAGGCAGGAGACTCCGATGCATAAACATAAGAACGGTCAGGATGGGAAACAACTTTTTCCCTCAGGCCACTAGGCTTCTGATGCCCCCTGCTGCAGCACATTCAAAGTGTCACTAGATAATTAGTACTGTTCCCTACAATATTTAATTTGTGCACTTTACTTTGTTTATCTCAGCATAATTTATTTGTAGATTTCTTACTTTCCTAAGTTATTGTGTGTTGTATGTGTATTATGTCTACTACTATGTTACGCGTGGCCAAGTGGTTAAGGCATTGATCTAGTGATCTGCAGGTTGCTAGTTCGAGCCTCAGCTAAGGCAGTGTGTTGTGTCCTTGAGCAAGGCACTTAACCACACATTGCTCTGCGACGACACCGGTGCCAAGCTGTATCAGCTCTTGGACAACATTGGTGGCATGGAGAGGGGAGATTTGCAGCTTGGGCAACTGCCGGTCTCCCATACAACCCTGCCCAGGCCTGCGCCCTGGAAACCTTCCAAGGTGCAAATCCATGGTTTCTCGAGACTAATGGATGCCTAATGTGCTTTGCAGCCTGGTTCAGAGAAGCATTGTCTCATTGGACAGTAAACATGTATATAGACAAATGACAAAATACAGTCAAATGACAATAAACTTGACTTGACTTAATTGGATGGCACTGTTGCACAACCAGCTGAGTCCTATCTAATGATAGGACTTCAACCCTGACCTGTGCATTGTCTGTGTGGAATGTGCTTGACCTCCCTGTAACCAGGTGGGTTTCTTCCGAAAGTTCTGCTTCCTTCCACATCCCAAACACCTGCAGGTTGGTAGATTAAGGTGGAGTTAATGGGAGGGTGGGGAGAATAAGGGGATAAGTGCAAATGCATACTTGACAGTTGGCTTCAACTCAGTGGGTCATAGAGTCTGTTTCCATCATGTTTGACTCTATGAGAAGAAAGCTTTATACCCATAAAGAGAGGGGCGTTTGGAAGTCACTGCATGATGAGGCAGAGACCTGAAATTGCACTTGAAATGTTGTAGCCCACAACAACTTGTTCAAGAACTGGAAAATTGGAAAAGGTTAAATAACTGTGACTGTACTGGTCACAGTAAGCGGAATGACCTCACATTGCATTATGATATCTTTACTTTCCATGATGGATAATTCACAGCATTCAACTCATGGAACTTCCCACCCCAGGGACATTACACAACACTTTCAAAATAAATCACATCTGGTAATATTTGAGGGAACTGTAAAACAATGTTTTGGTTCACAGACAAATGAACAATCTACAATTTGCTGGGCACCACAGTAGCATAGGGGTTAGCACAAAGCTGTTACAGTTCAGGTCATTCCAGAGTCCGTAGTTCATTTCCATTACTGCTTGTAGGTTCATTGGTCATTGTAAATTGTCCTGTGATTAGGCTAGTATTAAATATGTGGGTTCCTGGCCAATGTGATTCATTGCGCTGTATTTCTAAATAAGTACATAATACATACATAAAACAACCGCAGATTCAGCCAATCTTAGGTGCTTAATTGCATTACCAGATGATTAATTATCCAACTGAATCCAATCAGCTTACCACTTTCTGGACTCAACATGAGCAATTTTATTCAGCAATCTGAGCTCCATTCCTCAACATCAGAATGAATAGATCAATAAAGCCTTAAGACCATAAGGTATAGGAGCAGAATTTGGCCATTTGGCCCATCGAGTCTGCTCTGCCATTTCATCTTGGCTGATCCATTATTCCACTTGACCCCAATCTCCTGCCTTCTCCCCATATCCCTTCATTCATGACCAATCAAGAATCTATCAACCTCTGTCTTAAATGCACATAGAGGCTTGGCCTCCACAGCTGCAGAGAAAACATAGAAAACCTACAGCACAATACAGGCCCTTCGGCCCACAAAGTTGTGCCCAACATGTCACTACCATAGAAATTTCTAGGCTTACCTATAGCCCTCTATTTTTCTAAGCTCCATGTACCTATCCAAAAGTCTCTTAAAAGACCCTATCATATCCACCTCCACCACTGTTGTCGGCAGCCCATTCCACACACTCACCACTCTCTGAGCAAAAAACCTACCCCTGACATCTCCTCTGTGCCTACTCCCCAACACCTTAAACCTGTGTCCTCTTGTAGCAACCATTTCAGCCCTGGGGAAAAGACTCTGACTATCCACATAATCAGTGCCTCAAATGCATCAATGTATGTGGCAATGAATTCCACAGATTTTCTGGCTAAAGAAATTCCTCCTCATCTCTGTTCTAAAAGGACATCCCTCTACTCTGAGGCTGTGTCCTCAGGCCTTAGACTCTCCCACCATAGGAAACACCCACTGTATCAAGGCCTTTCACCATTTGACAGGTGTCAATGAGGTCACCCCTCATTCTTCTGAATTCTAGTGAATACAGGCCCAGAACCATCAAACACTCTTCATATGACAAGCCGTTCAATGCTGGAATCATCCTCATAAACCTCTTTTGAACCCTCTCCATTTTCTCCATTTGTGACTTCAAGTTCTCCCACCATTAAACAGAGACATGCTTATAGAGTCATAGAACTTTACTGCATGAATACAGACCCTTCAGCCCAACAGGTCCAATGCTAACCATGGTGCCAACTCAGCTAGTCCCAATTTCTTTTGCCTGGCCAGAGTCTCTCCCTCTGACTCAGACCCTCTAGTTCTGGCAACCTCATTCCATTCTTTCCAGTTTAACAGCATCTTTCTTCTAACATGGTGGCCAAAACTGTCTACACTATATCAAGCGCAGTCTCACCAATGACTTATACAATTGCAACATTATGTCCCAACTCCTACACTCAATGCCCTGTCTGATGAGTGCCAGTGAGTGAAGTGCTCTTTTCACCAATCTATCTACCTGTGACTCTGCTTTCCACAACCATGCACTTTTACTCCGAGGCTGATCTGTTCCATTACACTCACTTGTGCCCTACCATTCATAGTTTAAGTCTTACACTGGTTTGACTTTAATGGAAAAAGTTAATACATGATCTTTTGATCTTGACTACAATTTATTATGGAACAGATAACTCCATTTCTGAGATGCCCCAATCAGAAAGGGAATGGTATTTATGAACGCGAGAGATCCTGCAGACACTGGAAATCCAGGGTATCACAAAAAAAAGTGCTGGGGATGCTCAACAGATCAGGAAGCAGCTATGAAAAGGAATAAAGAGTCTACGTTTCGGGCTGAGAGCCCAGCTTTGCCAGAGGGAAACAAGAGTGTGAGGCACAGAAATCTTGCAACTCCTTTCCGTTGAAGCCACTCAGTAACAAAGAATGACCTCTGAGCAATGGGTACAGGAGGAGGCAGAAGATTCCAAAGTGGTACTTGTGTTGAAGTTGCAAGATTCCATTGCCATGGATGGAGTCCTCCTTCACCCAGCACCACAAACCACGGTTGTTAGGAGGCATAGATAGAGAGGACAGAGAGTATCTGTTTCCCAGGGCTGGAATGTCTAATACTAGAGGGCATGCAGTGAAGGTGAGCAGGGGTAGGTTCAATGGGGATGTGAGGGGTGAGTTTTTTACTCAGAGTTGTAGGTGCCTGAAATGCACTGCCTGGTGTGGTGGTACCAGCAAATACATCAGACGCCTTTAAGAGACGCTTGGAGAGGAACATGGATATAAAGAAGATGGAGGGATATGGATGTACTGTAGGTTGGAGGGATTAGTGTTTGGGTGTTTTTGATTTGCTTTTTAGCTGGTTCAGCAGAACACTAAGGGCCAAATGGCCTGTCTTGTGCTGTTGTCTTCTATATTCTATGTTAATCTCATTGACTCTTATTGTTGTCAGCAGTGTGTAAAATAACTTTTCTCCTTTAACAACGAGGAAGTGATTATACTTGTAAAAGTGATTTATGGATAGTCAGATATTTCTTTTCCTTTTTAATGAAGACAACCTTTTAGAACTACCACCTGGAATTTCATTGAATGAAACAGCAGGTTAAACGGTCAGAAAATGGAGGGTCTATTCAACATTTCCTCACAAAACCGCCTCTGAGAAATACAAGGGTAAAGAGATCTTGGTACATTCAGCAGATGGAGACTGCATGAATGCCATCAGCAAAGTCTGAAGCTGTGGGCAGGACTGGTGACACAAGGGAGAGAGTCACTGGGGTGCCTTGTGAGTGGTGGGCATTGGTGGTGGGAACAGGCTGTGTATGTCCACTGGGCTGTGAGTGGCCTGTGATCATCAATTGGAGTGTTTAATCAATTGGCAAGAATTATACAGCTTGATAAGACAGGTTGGGATTGCTTGCACTGGAAAAGAGAAGGCTGACAGGAGAGTTAATTGTTGAGGGGTCTGAGCAGACTTGATCATGGCAGGCTGTTCCGTTTGGTTGAAGACTAGACTTCACAGGAACAATATACAGTATAGGAAGTCCAACGACGTGGGCAGGTAACAGAGGCCCGGAGTTCGGGGTCCTGTCATCACCTGGGTCGATATCGAAGATCAAAACCTGATGGCCATTGCACACTCCACTCTGAGCTCAAAGGCCAGCGATGTGTCCGTGGTTTGAAGGATATCTGGAGTCAGGCCTCCGCTCTGTGCTCGGAGGCCAGCAATGTGGATGGGTGATGAAAGATACCCGTAGCTCAGGCTCGAAGGCCTGTGACGTCGACAGGTGATGAAGGATATTGGGAGACCAGGCCTATACTCTGTACTCAAAACACAGATAGGTGACAAAGGACATCCAAAGTCCAGGCCTCCACTGCACGCTTGAAGGCCAACGATGTAGCCAGGCGACAAAGGGCATCCGTGGATGTTTGACTATCCCATGTCAGTGGGCTCCAGGATTGGATGGCCTTGTGAGTAGGCGGCAAGGGGAACCAGTGAGTCGGTGTGCCCAGAGTTCGAGTTTGGAGTTCGGGATCACATTATCAGCTAGTCCTAGATCAAAGGCCACGGTTAATTGGAAATCTGTAAATCAAAACTCGATGGCTGTCGACTGGAGTCTGGAGGCCCATAGGGCGCTCCTAGAATTGGAGGGCTGTCCATGTGTGTGGGTAGCAGGGAGGATTTATTTTGTTGTTTTTGTGCTATTACTTATCAAATTCTTTTTTGTTGTGATCTGTGTTGTTCTGCCAAGTATTGTGGGCATGCTACAGTATTGTGCAAAAGTCTTGGGCACATACACATCACGAAGGTACTTGAAACGTCTGCACAGTACTGTAGTGATTTTTCGTTTTGCCCTGTACTGCTGCCGCAAAAAAAAAAATCATGAGGTTTGTGAGTGATGATGAAACTGATTCTGATATGGGTCTGTATTGTGGACTGAGAGTGGGAAGGGGGCAGGGAGAGGGGAATCATGGTCGGGAAAAGGGGAAGGGAAAGGGGAGGGAGCAGGAAGCACCAGAGAGACATTCTGTAATGATCCAAAAAAATCAATTGTTTAGAGCAGGGGTCGGCAACCTTTTTGCCTCTGTGAGCCGGATCACATATTAATGAGCGGACAGTGGGCCAGATAAATGCCATGACAAACTTGAAAAAATGGGAATTATCCATTTGAAAACATCTAGTTATGTTTTGCCTCAAATTAATGAATGGCACATGCTAGAAAATCATCTGTGCTTAACCAGGGATGCCAATTAGTAATCAAAGAACTCAGTTTAGTTGCAATTTATTTCAATCAAGGCATCTTTTGAATCTATTAAAAGGACACAAAGAATCTTTAAACATAACACGTATGAACATGATGCATTGAATGGTGGTAAATTAAGTATAATAAAAAAAGAAAATTTTAATGCAAACAGTCGATAAATCAATGTGAAACTTGATGCTGTTTGTTGCTTGAAAGCTTCTCAATATCGGGTGTCAGACTTGTTGTTGCCAAGAGCAAGACGTTATCCAGATGGGCATCAGTCAATCTTGTTCTCAAATGATTCTTGGTGTGCTCACACAGATAAGTGCTGCCAAACAATGATGCCATCTATTTTGCAGGGTCCACTAAGTTAGGATACTTCCCACTTGGATGAATATGTTTTCTATAGAAGTCAAGCACTGACACATCTTCAGAGTGAAATTTCGATCTTAATATGTGTCTACCTTCCTGTGTTTTGCATTCATTATCATCGGAAATGTTTTCTTTGATTTCATTTCGCAACGCGAGTTATTCAACAAGTATCATAGCACATGTAAATATCTGGATATTTAGCGTGGATTTCTTGTTAAATCACAGTGACGCTGTTTCTGCTTATAAATTTGAACGATCCCATCTGAAAACCTGCGCGTGTACGGAGAGTATCTGATACATATTAATAAGGTAGTCTGCCTTCCCGTCATTCGTTTATACCAGTGTTTGGTTTGGAACAAAACGGAACCTGGGGCCAGTGTAACAAGATGTCATGCATATCCATCAGTGTGGTCATGTGAAACACTCAGAATAAGGAAAAATCTCTCGCAGGCCAGATAAGCATAGTATCCCAATATTTGCTCGCAGGCCAGTCAAAATATCTTCGCGGGCCAGATTTGGCCAGGGGTTGCCTACCCCTGGTTTAGAGTCAAATGACTTTGTCTGATGTCTTGATGCTGGGTGTATCTGCACCCGCGCCACTCCCCCCCCCCCCCCCCACACCCCTGACGCTTCATCTCTGCCTCCTGTCCCATACCAATCCCGTGACACTCTAACCTCACCGTCCCCAACATCCTTTGCTCCCGTCAGATTTCCAAACAAAGCTCTCTGCTCCACATTGACAAGCACAGTACTGTGCCGAAGTCTTAGGCACCCTAGTTATATGTATGTGCCGAAGACTATTGGCCAGTAGTGTATGTTGCTGCCTGAATGCGTGGTGACACTTGTGGGCTGCCCCCAGCATTCCATAGGTCTGCTGGTTGTTAACTCAAATGACGTGTTTCACTGTATGTTTCGATACAAACATGATAAATTATTCTGAATCTGAACCCAAGTCTGAAGGCAGAACGTGGAACATGGTAAACATTCCAAATTCCGGGTAATTATCGCCTTCGTCTCAGCATAGTTGATTTAAATGCCAACAATTTCCATATGGTAATTTTCATAACCCACTGTTTCAAACATTGTGCTCTTTGGCACTCAAAGAGCGAAAAGTTTACCTATTGCAATGCGTGCTAGCGGTCATTAATGTATTCGCAGTAAACTCTTGCTTCCAAAGTTCAGTTCCACTGAAATCAACAAAGTCAAGTTTCAGAAGCAGATTTCAATGAACGTTGGCTTATAGCAGAGTCAAATAACTTTGCAAGGTTATGTTTTCAAAGAAAAGTAACATTGGAATTGTTCTCTCGAGAGGAGTTTGTTGAAAAATGCAGAGCACTCACTGAGGTTTTTTTTTCCCTATTTTTAGATCGAAACAGCACACATCTATATACAATTGAAAAATAATGCATCATTACACCGGAATAAGACAGGGGTATGCAAATCTATTTTTACATCTCTGTTGACAGTTATATTGTGTGCCATTTCCTGCATGGTTTCTCTTCAAATATCATTATTTCTGACCACTGAACTGGTGCTTCTGTAGGTCATAGATTTCTCCTCATCTGCACAGTTGTAACGTGACACTGAAGAGTATCAAAAGCATTATTTCAAATCATTAATTCATGCCTTAAAGAATATTGAGCTAAATTTTTATTTAAATTTATAATCTCCATATCATCTAAGTGCTAGATGTCTCTGTTATATCTGGCCGTACAGCACAAGCTAATTTACAGAGTATTCGTTGGATAATTTTCTACAAGAGAGGGCATAGGTTGAGGCTAGATTTAAGTGAGGTATATAAAAAATTGGATAGATAGATAGATACTTTATTGATCCCAAAAGGAAATTACAGTGTCATAGTGCACAAATATAAATATTAGAATAGAAGTAGAAAGAATAAAATATAAGTTACCACAAACAATCTAACTGGAGGGGGTCATCACTTCCCTGGCTATAGGTTGACTCGTTATAGAGCCTAACAGCGGAAGGCAAGAATGACCTCATATAGCGCTCTTTGGAGCAGCACAGTTGTCTTAGTCAGGCCCAGTTGTACTGGATCCTACTTGATAGCAACAATATATTATATCCTGCCTCAGATATTCAGTTCCAAAGAATTAAATTTCAAATGCAGACTGCAATGAGTTTTCACAGCACGTTGAATATTACCAAACAAAGAATCAATTACCAATTCCCTTAGAAAGAGTAGTCAATGTTCAGAAGTGATTTGAAATGACTGATAGTAAGACAAAAGAGAATTGTTAAAAAATATATATATTTTTGCATAGTCTCAGGAGTTTTGAACTCATCTTTCCAACTGCAAAATGAAAGGCAGAAGAAACAAGTATAGTTTATAGTTTAGTAATACACACAAAATGCAGGAGGAACTCAGCAGGCCAGGCAGATCTTTGGAAAAGAGTGAATGGTTGAAGTTTTGGGCCAAGACCTTCATCAGGACTGGAAGAAAAAGATGAAAAGTCAGTGTGTGAAGGTGATAGATGAAACCGGGAGAAGGGGAGGGGTGGTTAATAGCTGGGAAGTTGATTGATGAAAGCGATAAAGGACTGGAGAAAGGGAAATCTGATAGGAGAGGACAGAAAGGGAAGGGGGTGGAGCATGTGGGTGATGGTCAAGTAACAAGATTAGGTAGGAGAGGGAAATGGGAATGGGGAATGGTGAAGGGGCGGGGCAGGAGGGGGGAGATACCAGAAGTTCGAGAAATCGATGCTCATGCCATCAGATTGGAGGTGACCCAAATGGAGAACAAGGTGTTGCTCCTCCAACCTGAGTGTGGCTTCATCACGGCAGTAGAGGAAGCCATAGACTGGCATGTTGGAATGGGAATGGGAAGCAAAATTGAAATAGGTGGCCACCGGGAGATCCCGCTTTCTCTGGACAACTCAGTCTATGCTGGTCTCATCAACATACATCGGGAGCACCAGATACAGTAGATGACCCCAGTAGACTCACAGGTGAAGTGCAGCCCCACCTGGAAGGACTGTTTGGGGCCCTGAATGATAGTGAGGGAGGAGCTGTAGGGGCAGGTGTAGCACTTGTTCCACTTGCAAGTATAAGTACCAGGAGGGAGATCAGTGGGGAGGGACAAATGGACAAGCGAGTCACAGAGGGAGTGTTCCCAGCAGAAAGTTGGGGGGGAGGGGAAAGATGAGTTTGATGGTGGAATTCCATCAGAGATTGTGGAGGTTATGGAGAATTATATGCTGGACGCAGAGGCTGGTGGAATGGCAGGTGAGGGCAAGCTGAACCCTAACCCTGGTAGTGGGTTGATGGGCTGAGGGCAGACGTGTGTAAAATGGAAGATTTGTGGGTGAGGGCAGCATTAATGGTGAAGGAAGGGAAGCCTCTTTCTTTGAGGAAGGAGGACATTTCATTAGTTCTGAAATGAAAAGCCTCATCCTGAGAGCAGATGCATTGAGGACACAGGAATTGAGAGAAAGGGATGGCATTTTTACACGTGACAGGGTGGGTAGATAAATTGTCAAAGAGTCAGGGCGTAACAGAGGGGTAGCAATGAGAGGGTTTCACTGAACTCCCGTCGAAGGGAAGTCAAACGTCTTTGGGTTAGGCATCCCTGGAAGAGACTTCGCAGTGTAGTAGTCAAATCCCAAATGTGACACTCCTGCCCCTACACATCCTCACTCACTACCATTGAGGGCCCCAAACAGTCCTTCCAGTTGAGGCAGCACTTCACCTGTGAGTCTGCTGGAGTCATCTACTGTATTCTGCGCTTTCTGGAGCGGTCTCGTGTACATCAGGGAGACCCAACGTTGGTTGGGAGACTGCTTTGGCGAGCACCTACACTCTGTCGGCCAGAAAATGCGGGATCTCCCAGTGACCACCCATTTCAATTCTACTTCCCATTCCCTCTCCGATATGTCAATCCATGGCCTCCCCCACTGCTGCGATGAGGCCGCACTCAGCTTGGAGGAACCTTATATCCCATCTGGGTAGCCTCCAACCTGATGGCATGAACATGGCTTTGTCAAACTTTCATTAATTGCGCGCCACCCCCCCCCCACCCACCATTCCCCTTTCCCATTTCCCTCTCTCATCTTATCTCAATCTCTTCTCCTGCCCATCACCTTCCCTCTGGTGCACGTTCCACTTCCCTTTCTTCCATGGCCTTCTGTCCTCTCCTATTAGATTCCCCCTTCTCCAGCCCTTTATCTTTTTCACTGATCAACTTCCCAGCTCTTTACTTCACCCCTCCCACTCTCCCAGTTTCACCTATCACCTACCATCTTGTACTTCTTCCTCCCCACCTTATTACACTGACTTCTCATCTTTTCTTTTCCAGTCCTGATGAAGGGCCTCTACCCAAAATGTCAACTGTTCACTCTTTTCCATAGATGCTGCCTGACCTTCTGAGCTCCTCCAGCATTTTATGTGCATTACTTTGATTTCCAGCTTCCGAGATTTTCTCTTGTTGGTTTGTAGGTTTATTCTTACATACAATATGATTAAGGTCTGCAGTTCACTTCCAGTGGCAATAGTGCAGAACATTGTTGCATTAAGAGAGGAGCTAGGTACAGTAAATATTGGGAAGAAAAGGGAATGGGTAGAGGGCAGGAGAATAGGACTAATAGATTCCTCTTGCATAGAGCCCGTCTGGACTGGATAGGTTGAATGGGCTTCTGTGCTGCAACTTTTCTGGGAATCTGGAAAGGTTTTATTGTATATGAAATGCATGATACCTCCCAAAAGGCATCATTGACTGGACACTGCACACTCAAAGGCCTGTTCCTCCCACACACCACCATTGTGGAATAGACAAGGGAAAATTGATGAGGCTAATTCAGTTTAATTAAAGGAGGGGAGGGGTCCCCATTTATGGGTAAGAAGGACCCAAGGAGAACTGGGGTGGGAGGAGAGAGGTGAGGACAACAGGCACACTAGGTCATCTGAAAGCTGAGTGGTGAGACATTACAAGTGGCTTTTGGAGTGTGTGTTAAATTGGAAGGATGATGGTATCTGATGTTTGATTGAATTGGAGATTCAGCCTATCAGCCATTTAGATGGTTGTGTGTGGGTAAGTCCAAACACTGAAATGGTAGGCTAGAGTTGCATTTGAGGGATAAACATTATGAGTGAACAGCTAAGTGGAGGACCTATATGAGGTGGGTTCTCAGTATCCACTTGTGAATGGCTTTCTCTCTGCATTGGTCAAACTGAAGCAACAGAGTCCAAAAAAAAAATTGCAAATTTCATAAAATTCACTGCAAGTCCACAAAATATTTTACTATTGACTTTTTTAAAATTGAGATTAAGGTATGTAACATACTAAATGTGATACCAGTCAATCCAGTTTCTAAACTAGCATCTATTTAATGAGGCAAGGCAACAGGAGTTATGGCCAAAACAACAGCAACTGCTCTCTGTAAGGGTAAGGTTGGTTTTTCAAGAGACATGCAGAGAGTGGAGAATGGTCAAATGCAGTATTAAATCAGTCCCAGTCACTAACAATATACTGTATATTGATTGCCAGAAAAGGTACAGAGTCATCTGCACGCTGATGGACAATCAGCCAAACATTTGGTGTCATTCAATGATTCCCCTCATCTTCCCATTTCCATTGAAGCACACTGTGATGGTTCCCTTCATGGATAGCACTATTAAATAGTTTATACTTTCTGTCTTAGTTAAATATCTATCTGGAAAAGTCTTCTCATTTGGATTGTTTTTGGCACATTGCCTTTCATGAATTAGAGTATTAAGTATAGGAATAGGAATGTGTGTTGAAGTTATATGAAAGGTTGGTGAAGCCAAATTTAGCATATTATGTACAGTCTCAGTCACCTACCTACAGAAAAGATCTCAATAATACTGACAATTTACAAGGATGTTGCCAGTTCATGAGGACCTGAGTTATTGGGAAAGCTTGAATAGATTAGGACTTTATTCCTTGGAGCATAGGAGAATGAGGGGAGATTTGATAGAAGTATACGAAATTATGAGGGGTATAGATAGGGTAAATGCAAGCAAGCTTTTTCCACTGAGGTTGGGTGAGACTAGAACTTGAGGTCATAAATTAGGGATGAAAGGTGAAATAGTTGTGGGAACCTGAAGGGGAATTTCTTTACTTAGAACAGATGTTCCCAATCTGGGGTCTATGGACCCCTTGCTTAATGGTATTAGTCTATGGTATAAAGAAGGTTGGGAACCCCTGATTCAGAGGGTGGTATAGGTGTGGAACAAGCTGCCAGCGGGAGTGGTGGATGTGAGCTGCCATGCAACACCGAAGAGAAGTTTGGATAGGTTCATGGATGGCAGGTGCTTGGAAGGCGATGGTCCAGGTGTGAGTCAATGGGACTGGGCAGAATAACTATTTGACATAGAAGAGCCTATTTCTGTGCTGTTGTGCTCTATGACTCCATGAAAATAATGGTATATTAACTTAGAACATTTAAATTAGTAAAGTATTGTTTGAAATAATTAGCAGAGATCTCTTAATGGCTTCACCTGACATGCTTGTGTCAGGATCTAACCTATTTATAGTAAATGAATTAACAAAGGCATTAAATCAGCATAGAACAGAATGTCATGTGTGGAAATTAAAAATTAATTCTCTAACTTAGAAGCAATCATTTCTGCCCTATTTTGGTTAAGAATTGATAACGTATTTGCATTTTTGTATGGCAAGTTCCTATTTGAGTTGTGAATTTCAAATGAACCAAAGATGTCAGGTTAAAACTTATCCAACTGTTCTGATCTTGCCAATACCTCAGGAAATCTATTTTATACCCTTTAGGGTGTACATTCATTTTAAATCTGAGATTGTGCTTTGTGGTTTTAGATGGATTTTTTTTCAACTTCAGTTCCTTTCTAGCTTTCTGATGAGTACAGGCCATAACTAATGCCGGTGAGTGGATCACCAATCCCAACTTGAAAAGAAACCACAATGGGTAATTCTCCATCCTTCTCGGTAAATGTCTCTTCACAACAATTTTGTTATCCCTCACACAGTTAAAATTATGGGCTACACTGAATGAATCTTGCCTCCTGCCAATATCATGGCCAGCTGCCAAGAGGTTTCTACCAGCAGCACGACCTCCTAAAAGTCACAATTTACAAGAACTAGAATTGGAAACCAGGTCCCATCAAGGAATGCCATAATCAAATTCCAAGAAATGTTGTTCTCCATGTATCTTTAAAAGGAAGTTGAAATTACTCAGGGGTAATCCCCATCAAAAAAAGTAATTAATTCAGCTCAGATTTGGAAACCAGAAATGCACTTTTAAGGGATGGCCCTGCCAGGATTATGTCTGGGAGATGTTGGGATTCTTGTCATTCCTGGTATGTTAACATAAGTGACAAAGCTAATTTCATGGGAGTTAACATATCCTCCAAGTCCGCGCATCCTCCTATCCCACAGCTCAGAATAGCAACTCAGTGAAGTGTTAGCTTGAACTTAAGCCATTTAGTCTGCAGTTCCATAGAGTCCTGGGTTATTGAACAACAATAAGCCTAACTGTTATTTCCACCATGAAAAATTAGTATATTATGTGAAGAAATTCATTTCATTTTAACAATTTTACTTCTGTGTTTTAGAATGTGAGAGCAAAAAACAACACACGGACTAGGAATTTAACATCACCCCGTGACCTCAGACAACTGGTATGTAAAACAGTCAGAATCCTCCTAAATTATCTTCACTCAAGTCTCTTTTGAAATCTAGAAACATATATACCACAGCATATTTGCAAGCATTATAATACAGAATAAGAATTATTTGTCCGGAGACGATTCAGATGGACAGGATCCTTTGTTAACTTTCTACTTCTGCTCATATCCCATACAAGAATTAATACTGCCAGAAAAACAGACTGTGTAACTTGGAAATTTTAGTGCTCCTAAATTTTGAACATTAACCATTTATGTCATTGACTAATAATTGATATTAGTCAATTAAGACTAATATTAGATATTAGTCAATTAAGACTAATATTAGATATTAATAATTAAGATTGATATGAAAGCTTAAGAGAGGTTCAAAGGTCAAGTTTAATGTCAGAGAAATGTATACAATATACATCCTGAAAATGCTTTTTCTTCGCAAACATCCACGAAAACAGAGAAGTGCCCCAAAGAATGAATGACAGTTAAACATAAGAACCCCCAAAGTCCCCCACCCCCATTCCCCTGCCTCCCGCGCTTAAGCAGCCACAAGCAACGATCCCCCCCTCCCCCACCGGGAAAAGAAAGCAGCGGCACCCACTACTGAGCACTCAAGCATGAGCAAAACAATAGCAAAGACACAGACTTGCAGTTACCCCGAAAGACTTTGCATTTCACCCAGCATTTAACATACCATCGGTTCTCTCTCTCTCTCTCTCTCTCTCTCTCTCTCTCTCGTAAGGGAGAAGGAGGGGTCTCCATTTTCCCAGTGAGCAGGGAGACAAAACAAACAACTCACTGGTTTACGATGTTAAAAGTCCGTTACGTCGCTTCTTTCAAGAAGAAATTTACCAGGACGCTGCATGGAATAGAGAGTATGTCGTATGAGGATAGGTTGAGTGAGCTGGGGCTTTTCTCTTTGGAACAAACGAGCATGGGAGGCAACGAGATAGAGATGTACAAGATGATAAGAGATATTGGTCAAGTGGACAGCTGGAGACTTGGCATGGCTTTAAGGTGATTGGAGGTAAGTATGAGGGAGACATTAGAGGTAGGTTTTTTACACAGAGTATAGGCTGCGTGGAATGCAATGCCAGAGATGGCGGTAGAGACAGATACAGTAGCAACATTTAGGAGATTCTTAGATTGGCATATGGATGAAAGAAAAATGGAGAGCTCTGTGGAAGGGAGGGTTTAGAATGATCTTGGAGTGGGTTAAGGATTGGCACAACATTGTGTGCCGAAGGCCAGTACTGTGCGGTAATGTTCTGTGTGGTATGTAATGCAATTTCTATGCATGTGTTTAAATTCTAGCATTTTGCCGTATAATTACTTTTTTATTAATTTATACATGGCGTGTGAGATCACAGGCAGGGTCATGTCTTACTGCCTATCTGTACTTGAAAGGTGTTCAAGAGCCACTTTTATGATTCTCCGCACAGGGAAGGCAAAGGAAAATCTTGCAGGTCTATGGGGTTGGGGGGGGGGGAGGCAGTGGAATGGGATCACAAGCAAGAGAAAATCTGCAGATGCTAGAAATCCAAGCAACACACACACAAAAATTCTGGAGCAACTCAGCAGGCCAGGCAGCATCTGTGGAAAAGAGTACAGTCGATATTTCAGGATGAGACCCTTTAGCAGGACTGGAGAGAAAAAAGATGAGGTGTAGCTTTAATATGTGGGGTGAGGGGAGGCAGAGATACCAGGTGACAGGTGAAACTAGGAGGGGGAGCGGTGAAGTAAAGAGCTGGGAAGTTGGTAGGTGAAAGAGATATAGAGCTGAAGAAGGGGGAGTCTGATAGGAGAGGACAGGAGTGCCAGTGGGAGTCGATGGGCAGGCAAGGAGATAAGGTGACAGAGGGAAAAGGGAATGGGAAATGGTGAAGGAAAGGAGGGGCCATGACTGGAAGTTCGAGAAGTCAATGTTCATGCCCTCGGGTTGGAGGCTACCCAAATGGAGTATAAGGTGTTGTTCCTCCAACTTGAGCGTGGCCTCGTCAAGACAGTGGAGGAGGCCACGGATAAACATATCGGAATGGGAGTAGGAACTGGGATTAAAATGTGTGGCCACAGGGAGATCCTGCATTTTCTGGCGGAAGGAGTGTAGGTGCTCAGCGGAACGGTCTCCCAGTCTACGTCAGGTCTCACCGATATACACCAGGCCACACGGGAAGCACCGGACACAGTATATCACCCCAACAGACTCACAGGTGAAATGTCGCCCCACCTATGAGTCTGTTGGGGGTCATATATTGTGTCCAGTTCTCCCGGTGTGGCTTCATGTATATAAGTGAGACATGACATAGATTGGGACTCCGCTTCGCCAAGCATTTATGCTCCATCCACCAGAAAAAGTGGGATCTCCCAGTGGCCACACATTTTAATTCCACTTCCCGCTCCCATTCTAGTATGTCTATCCACTGATGTGATGAAGCCACACTCAAGTTGGAGGAACAACACATTATATTCTGTCTGGATAGCCTCCAACCTGATGGCATGAGAATTCATTTCTCGAACTTCCAGTAACATCCCCCACCCACCATCTTCACCATTCCCCACCGCCTTTTACCTCTCTCTCCTTATCTCCTTGCCTGCCTGCCCATCACCTCCCTCTGGTTCTCCTCCCCCTTTTCTTTCTTCCATGGCCTTCTGTCCTCTCCTATCAGACTCCCCCTTCTCCAGCCCTGTATCCAATCGACTTCCCAGCTCTTTACTTCACCCCTCCCCCTCCCAGTTTCACCTACCACCTTGTGTTTCTCCATCCCCCTCCCCCCACCTTTTAACTCTTCTCTTCATCTTTTTTCTTCTCCAGTCATGTTGAAGGGTCTCGGCCCAAAACGTCAACTGTACCTTTTTCCATAGATGCTACCTGGCCTGCTGAGTTCCTCTGGCATTTGTGTGTGTTGAGTGGAACAGGATTGACTGGATTTACTCTATAAAGAGCAAGCACAGCTTCAATGGGCTGAATGTCCTCCATCTTTGTCATAATACTTCTGTGCTGTTGACTGCCATGATGGAATTCCAACAACGATGAAGGAATGGCATTGTATTTTCAAGTCAGATTGATGTGTGCTTTGGAAGAGGTGGCCACTATTCCCTTACATCCTTCTGGCATGTTGAGGTCACGGGTATGGGAGGTACAGTCAAGCTTGCCTTGACAAGTTGCTGCAATTCACTTCCTTGACGCTGCACCTCACAACCCAATTGTGATAGTCAGAGACACAATGTTGGTGTGTGGTGCAACAAATAATGCAAGCAACGTGGAGCAGCAAACAAAGCAGAACTGGTGGGTGGCAAGGACATCTCAGGCCCTGATGCAAGGTTTCAACTCAAAACACCGACAATTCCTTCCCCAAGCCCCACACTGAGTCCCTCCAGCAGATTGCTTATTGCTCCAGATATGGCAGTAGGGGATGGACAAATATTCAAGATGGCAGCCGGGTGCCAAGTAAAATGGCTATACTCTTTGGGCAATATTAAGTTTCTTGTATTATTGAAACATAACTCCAAACATGTGGGAATTATTCCATAACAATCCTGACTTGTGCACTACAAATGATGGAAATGCTTTGAGATGAGGTAAATACTGGTTGATATTCAGCCTCTAATCTGCTGTTAGTACTTATGTGGGTGACCCAATTACAGAATTGTTATAATTCTGATTTTACATCATTTCCATGAATTTTCCTGGTCACCACCTTCTTTAACCCTGTTTCCAATTGATTTGGAATTCCTTCAAGCACTTTTCATACAACTGACCAACTGAAATTATAAACACAGGCCATCCTGCAGATATTGGAAATCCAGAGCAACACGCACAAAATGCTGGAGGAATTCCAGCAGCATCCATGGAGAGAAATAAAGAGTCGCCAGCTCAGCCCAAAAGGTCGACTCTTTATTTCTCTCCAGTAATGCCCTCTGACCTGCTGAGTTCCTCCGTCACTTTGTGTGTGGTCCAGCTGAAATTCTGTTGCAGAGTTCAGCAGAGAAATTAACACAGTAACTCTGTTACAGGAATTTTTTTTTTTTGATGATTTAGGCGATGGTATAAAGCAGTGGTCATAGAGACCTTGTGGAGTGGAAGGGATATTACGCAGGGACAGGTGAATATTATATGGTGAGCAGAGATTGGGGTGAATGGTGGAGAGCTTGCTAGAAAATGTCAGATGTTGACAGATATTAGATGTTGCATGAGCTGAAGCATCAGTTATGAGGGAGGAGTGACTTGACTGGGATTGTTTCTTTGGAGACTGGGGAGCAGAATAAGTTCAGTGGCATAAAATTATACGAAGCCTAGACAGAGGAAAGAATGATGATGTTCCATTTAACTGAGATGGAAGTAACTGCAGAAAATAGACTTATGACACTTGGTTAAAAAGGTTAGAAGGGAGCTAAGAAAAAAATATTTTAGTTAACAATTAGCAAGGGTCTGGACCTCACTGACATGCCCGTCACCCAATTTAGGAAATACTTTGATAAGCACTTTAAGAGAGATAACTAGCAGGATTATGAATCAAGAGCTGGAATATGGGATTAAGCTAAAGTCTTCTGGATGATTTGGACTTGATGGACTGAATGGCCTCCTCCTGTGGCCCATCCTGCTGTCTCCAAGATTCTATGAGGGGGTAGTTAAGAGGGTCGTTAAGCATGGTATGGGTGGTCCACAGGATTAACTAGCCGAAGAAAACACATTTGCTTCTCTGGAGGTGTAGGTGCCATTTCTGCATGGACCCAGCCCTCAAAATAGATACCCTTTAAAAATGGAGGCTCACAGTTTATTAAAAAGTTTCACTAACTGACTCCCTCCAGAGAGTGAGATGCTTGATTGCTTTTCCTACTTAGACTTCAATTTAAGCCAGAAATTCTCAGAAATGTGTGGGTGTGAATTTAAAATTCTTAAAGATATAATCAACTGTTTATGAGAACCAATATCACTCCTTTCATCTGATTAAAATAAACAGGATGAAATTTTTTTCTTAGTCAACAATACCCACAAATGGAATCAATTATTACTACAAACAACTTAAGAATCCAATAACTTGGGATATGAAATTTCTTTGACGGCTATTTATAACAGAGTTATTAAGTAACCTATTTAAAACAAATTAGTATACAATATAGTTCAATTAAAAACTTGATGTATTAAGGTGTTTGCAGGATAATACTGAAATGCAAAATTATCGATCAACAACATGACAGATTATTGCTTATTAAATAGTTATCCCTGTTACAAAGGTCATTCATAATAGTATGGGAATCAGTGAACATCATCAATGGAAACATTGACTAGCAGGGAAGAGGCCACTGCTCATTCTGGAACCATTAGGCTAATTTAAGACTCAACCCAGGTACTCCTTGTCTTCCTGTGCTTACCTGAACTAGCAGGTGAGTTGGGTCTCCAGCCTCAGGGTCTGTGAGGCCTAAGTGATAAGCACATGTTCACCACTGTGGTCTTGAGTCTTCACACTCACGACACCCTGAACAACCTTTATTAGAAGTTAAGTCTCCTGCAAAAGCTTATCAGGCTTTGTATGAGTCATATAAATCTCTAATATTTATAGACATTTGAAAATATTAACACTGCTGTAAATAATTTTGTTAAATAATCTTAAGTATTAAAAACAAAATTTTCCAAAATGGCTATAAGATCTTAAGATATGGGAGCAGAATTGGGCCATTCGTCGGTCAATGGAGTCCGCTCTGCCATCCCATCATGACTGATTTACTTTCCCTTTCAAACCCATTGTCCTGCCTTCGTCACGCAACTTTTGACACTCCTACTAATCAACCTCTGCTTTTCAACTTAATCTCATAATCAGGGACCCAATTCAAATGAATGGGGATCAATCGCATACAAGAGGTCTGACCGGTGAAGGATCACCAAGGCAAATTTGCCACCTCTGAGATCTAAGCATGATTGGGCTCCTCCATTGGACTCCATGAAGATAGTTGTAGTATAGCGGAGTTAGATGACCAGCAGCTATCACTCATCTCATCCCATGCTTATAAAAGTTTGGCAAGTTTAGAATACACTTACCTAGGAATATCTGCACACTGACAGTTCTCATTGGAACTATTCATGTGAGTCAGTCCATTGCCTACAATAGCATTGCTTAGAAACTACAGTAAAGGGGGGGGGGGAAGCTATTTGGCTTAATATTGGAGTAGAAACCTCACTATTGATCTCTGGGCCTGCACTCATTGGAGTTTAGACGAATGGGGGGGAATCTTATTGTAACCTATCGAATATTGAAAGACAGTTACAATGGATGTGGAGAGGATGTTTCCTAAAGTGTGGTGTCTAAGACCAGACGGCACAACTTCAGAATAGAAGGACAGTCCTTTTGAACAGAAATGAGGAGGAATTTCTTTAGCCAGAGGGTGGTGAATCTGTGGAATTCATTGCCATGGATGGCTGTGGAGACTCAAGTCATTGGGTATATTTAAAGCAGAGGTTGATAGTTTCTTGATTAGTAAGGGTGTCAAAGATTACAGGGAGAAGGCAGGAGGATGGGGTTGAAAGGGATAATAAATCAGCCATGAAGGAACAGCAGAGAAGACTTGATGGTCCAAATGGCCTCCTATGTAATTCACATGTTGATATTGCATGACTTACACAAGGTCTTTTTGTTTAGAGAAATGTCAAATTACAGTATAATAGCTTGTACTATACAAGCATATATAATACGGTTTCCCATCTTTTTCAGAGTTAAAAAAATTAAGTATCCTGATATAACAATGCTAATTTCGATTCTACTGAGATGTGATCAAACAAAATCTGACAGCAAATCATGTAAAAACAGAGAAGTTTATTAATAGAGCCCTCATATTAAAAACTTGCAATTATTCAAGATTATTTTAGGGTTATATTATTATTTTAAGTTTGCTGAAGGAGACAAAAGTGGAGGAGCAAGGAGATGTAAGGAGAGAATTCCAATGACTGGCACAAAAGGCAGCGAAAGGGCAATTAAGTTGAGAGTGGAAGAGGTTACATTGATACTGTGGTGGAAGAATAGATAGTGATAGTGAGGTAGAAGGGATGACAGAGGTAGGGAGAGAGAAGTAAGTGGAGGATTGTAGACTAGAAAGGGAAGTTTAAGGTCAAGGTTTGGATTGCCCAAGCATGAGTGTAGGATGGCACAGTAGTATGCACAGAGGTGATAAATCACAGAACATAGAACATAGGGATCTACAGCATGCTACAGTCCTTTCAGCTCACAATGTTGTGCTGACCATGTAACCTACTCTAGAAACTGCCTAGAATTATCCTATCACACAGCCCTCTACTTTTCTAAGCCCCTGGTACCTAAGAGTCACTACCACCATTGCTGGCTGTGCATTCCACACACCCACCACTCCGCATGAAAAACTTACCCCTAACATCCCTCTTGTACATACTTCCAAGCACCTTAAAACTATGCCCCTTCCTCTTAGCCATTTCAGCCCTGGGAAAAAGCATTCGGCTATCCACACAATCAATGCCTCTCATCATCCTATACACCTCTCTTAGGTCACCTCGCATCCTCCATCACTCCAAGGAGAAAAGACCAAGTTTACTCAGCCTGTTTTCATAAGACATGCTCTCCAATCCAGGCAACGTCCTTGTAAGTCTCTTCTGCACTCTTTCTATAGTATCCACATCCTTCCTGTAGTGAAGAGATCAGAAATGAACACAGTACTCCAAGTGTGGTCTGACCAAGGTCTTATATAGTTGTAACATTTCCTCACAGCTCTTGAACTCTATCCCACAATTGATGAATACCAACACACCATACACCTTCTTGACAACACTGTCAACCTATGCTGCAGCTTTGAGCATCCTATGGACACAGACCCCAAGATCTCTCCGATCCTCCACACTGCCAAGAGTCTTACCATTAATATTAAATTCTATCTTCAAATTTAACCTACCAAAATGAACCACTTCACACTTATCTGGGTTGAACTCCATCTGCCACTTCTCAGCCCAGTTCTGCATCCTATCGATGTCCCGCTGTAACCTCTGACAACCCTCCAGACTATGCACTACACCCCCAACCTTTGTGTCATCAGCAAACTTACTAAACCACCCTTCTACTTCTTCATCCAGGTCAGTTATAAAAATCACAAGAGGAGGGGGTCCCAGAACATATCCCTGAAGAATACCACTGGTTACTGACCTCCAGACAAAATATGAACTATCTCCAACCACCCTTTGCTTTCCGTGGGGAAGCTAATTCTGGATCTGCAAAGCAAGGTCTCCTTGGATCCCATGCCTCCTTACTTTCTGAATGAGCATGGGGAACCTTATCAAATGCCTTACTGAAATCCATATACTCTGCTCTACCTTTATCAATGTGTTCTGTTACATCGTCAAAGAATTCAATTAGGCTTGTAAGGCATGACCTGCCCTTGACAAAGCCATTCTGACTATCCCTAATCAGATTATATCTCTCCAGATGCTCATAAATCCTGCCTCTAATGATCTTCTCCAACAACTTTCCCATCACTGAAGTAAGACTCACTGGTCTATAATTTCCTGGATTATCTCTACTCCCTTTCTTGAATAAGGAAACAACATTGGCAAACCTCCAAACCTCCGGAACCTCTTCCATTGCTGTTAATGATGCAAAGATCATCACCAGAGACTCAGTAACCTCCTCCCTTGCTTCCCACAATAGCCTGGGATATATCTCATCCGGTCCCAGTGACTTATCTAACTTAATGCTTTTCAAAAGCTCCAGCACATCCTCTTTCTTAATGTCTATATGCTCAATTGTTTCAGTCTGCTGTAAGTCATCCCCACAATTGCCAAGGTCCTCTTCCCTGGTGAATACTGAAGCAAAGTATTCATTAAGTACTTCCACTGCCTCCTCCACATTTCCACTTTCACTCCTGACTGGTCCTATTCTCACACAGCTCATCCTCTTGCTATTCACAAACTTGTAGAATGCCTTGGGGTTTACCTTAATTTTGCATGCCAAGGCCTTCTCATGGCCCTTTCTAGCTATCCTAAATTCATTCTTAAGCTCCTTCCTGATAACCTTTTAATATTCTGGAACCCTATCAGAACCTAGTTTCTTGAACCTTTCGTAAGATTTTCTTTTCTTCTTAACTAGATTTTCCACATCCTTTGTACACCATGGTTCTTTTACCCTGCCATCCTTTCCCTGGCTCAATGGAACATACCTATACAGAATGCCATGCGAATGTTCCCTGAACATTTGCCACATTATTGCCGTGCATTTCCCTGAGAACATTTGCTCCCAATTTATGCTCCCAAGTTCCTGCCTAATGGCATCAGTTAAAATCTCCCATCACAACAACCTTATTGTTATTGCACCATTCCAGAATCTGCCTCCCTATCTGCTCCTCGATTTCCCTGTTACTATTGGGGAGGTCTATTAAAAGCACCCAGTAGTTATTGCCCTCTTCCTGTTTCTGACTTCCACCCACAGTGATTCAGTGGATAATTCCTCCATGACCTCCTCCTTTTCTGCACCCATGATTAGCAATGCCATGCCCCCACTTCTTTTGCCTCCCTCCCTGTCCTTTTTGAAACAACTAAAGCCTGGCACACACAGCAGCCATTCCTACCCCTGAGACATCCAAGTCCCTGTAATGGCCACAACGTCATAGTTCCACGTATTGATCCACGTTCTAAGTTCATCCGCCTTGTTTATGATACACCTTGCATTAAAATAGAATAATCTCAAACCATCACACTGAGTGCATCTTTGCTATATCATCTGCCTATCCTTCCTTACAAACTCCCTACAAGCTGTCTCTACTTGTGTGCCAACTGCTCCATTCTCCGTCTCTTCACTTTGGTTTCCACCCCATGACAACTCCAGTTTAAATCCTCCCCAGCAGCATTAGCAAACCTCCCCACCAGAATATTGGTCCCCCTCAGATTCAAGTGCAACCCGTCCTTTTTGTACGGGTCACATCTACCCAAGAAGAGATCAGATCCCAATGATCCAGAAATCTGAATCCCGGCCTCCTGCTCCAGTCCTTCAGCCCCACATTTATCTGCCACCTCATTTTATTCCTATGCCCTCTGTCACGTGGCAAAGGGGCAATCCCAAGATTACTACCCTTGAGGTCCTGCTTCTCAGCTTCCTTCCTAATTTCCTAAATTCTGCTTTCAGGACCTCCTCCTTTTTCTACCTATGTTGTTGGTACCAATATGTACCACGACTTCTGGCTGCTCACCCTCCCATTTCAGGAACATCACGAACCCTGACACCTGGGAGGCAAACGACCATCCATGTTTCTTTTTTTACGCCCGCAGAATCACCTATCTGTCCCCCTGACTATAGAGTCCCCTATTAGTGCTGTCATCCTCTTCCGTTCCCTACTCTTCTGAGCCACAGAGCCAGACTCAGTGGCAGAAGCACAGCCACTGTTGCTTCCCACAGGTAGGTCATCCCCCTGAACAGTACTCAAAACGGAATACTTATTGTTAGGGGCGACGGCCACAGGGGTGCTCTCCATGACCTGACGCTCTCTCTTCCCTCTCCTGACAGTAACCTATTTATCTGTCTCTTGTGGCCCTGGTGTGACTGCCTGCCTGCAGCTCCTATCAATCACCTCCTCACTTTCCCTAACAAGCCGAAGGTCACTTTGTTGCAGCTGCTGTTCCCTAACTCAGTCTCTAAGGAGCTGCAGCTCGATGCAGCTGGTGCAGATGTGGCCATCGGGGAGGCTGGAAGTCTCCCGGACATCCCACATCTGACACCCAGAGCAGAAAACTGGCCTTGCAGTCATACCCACTATTCTTAAGTTAGAGGAAGAAAGAGATATGAAAGTAACTTACCTCCTTACTTCACCTAGGCCTGTCCTCGACAAACTATGGGATCTCATAGTCATCCTGATAGATAGGACATGGACAACAGTGTTTCAGATGATTGAGCCTAATGCTGGGTTAATTAAAAAACAAGGCCAGTTAGGTGTGCTTTGGCAAAACTAAGTCTGAAAGTGGCATAGAGGACGAGGATTTTGACATCAGATTAGTTGAGGCTGAGGCTGGAAGGCCTAAGACACCCAGGTGAAAACTAGTGGCCTTGCTATTGGCTTGCATTCATGGTGACCTCTGGGTCAAATATAGTAATCTGCTTGCAGACTCAGTTTCAGAAAGTTGCCAAGTAGAGGGCAAGAGATAATAGGTTGCAACCCAGTCTTCCTCGGATTATTTCATAATTGAACTCAGTGCTTTTCTTTTGACTTTGCCCTACATTTATTTTATAAAGTCAATGAGAAAATCTGGGCTGAGAAGTTTCCGTTCAGCTCCACAGCCCATTTTATCCGGAGCCTATAGGCGATTATTCTGTTATAGTTGCTCCCCATAATGCCAACACTGACCAGCATAATGACCCTGAAGTTATGTCATGGGATTCTTACTCCTTCTGAATAGCAGGTGCTGTTATCCAAAGCACTTTACTGTGAATGTCAATTCAGAGCTCGTACACATAAACAAAATGGTTCAATCGCTGAGAATAGTTGAGATAGCTAACTTCAACTTGCCTAGACTGAACTTTGGGAAAGTGCACCCTCAGGCCAACATCAAGATCATAATGGCTCAAAAACAATATGTCAGCACTGGCCACTTTCCCAGACTGTGCTACCAGCAAGTGCTGAGACCCTTTACATAGCAACTTTCTAGGATAACGTGTCTCCATTCTACAGCTAACATCCTTTTTTATTTTTATAAGGTATGTGAAATTTTATGGAAAACAAAAGCATTAAATATTACCTGTGAATCATGTAATGACCTGCAGAAGAGTTTGCGCGCCCTACACATAAACACAGTCTCTGCCTTGGTACGTATGCATAATCCAGGATTCAACTTAGTGTGATTACTCGAGAAATGTAGCCTTTAAGAAATAGCTCAATAGAGTAATATCCATAGTAAGTGCTTAAAGGAAAGATGACTTTTCAAATTCAATTTGTATGTTAAAATTGTGCAATATAGCGTAAATCACCAGACTATATGAGAGTGATTGATTATGGAGCCAGTGATTCAGGATACAATAGGATGGTTATCATTCCTACTGTATGCTCTTCATGAGCTCCAGCTAAATACTGAATTTCCCTCCCGGTTCATTTGGTCATGCATTGTAAGTTTCTTACAGTAGGTGAACAGAAGAACTTCCATGGGAAATTTTGAACCTCAGAACGTATCCACGGGCAGGTTTTATGAAATTGCATTCTGCCATAAAGGTCCACTCGTCTGAAATAACCAGCAGTACTTTACTATAAATATACATTAGAATTAGAATCAGGTTTAATATCATTGGCATATGTCATAAAATTTGTTGACTTTGCGGCAGCAGTACAATACAATACATCAGAATAGAAAAAACCATGAATTGCAGTAAATATAGACAATGGACAATAGGTGCTGAAGTAGACCATTCGGCCCTTTGAGCCTGCACAGCCATTTTGAGATCATGGCTGATCATCTACTACCAATACCCGGTTCCTGCCTTGTCCCCATATCCCTTGATTCCCCTATCCATAAGATACCTATCTAGCTCCTTCTTGAAAGCATCCAGAGAACTGGCCTCCACTACCTTCCGAGGCAGTGCATTCCAGACCCCCACAACTCTCTGGGAGAAGAAGTTTTTCCTTAACTCTGTCCTAAATGACCTACCACTTATTCTCAAACCATGCCCTCTGCTACTGGACTCTCCCAGCATCTGGAACATATTTCCTGCCTCTATCTTGTCCAATCCCTTAATAATCTTATATATTTCAATCAGAACCCCTCTCAATCTCCTTAATTCCAGCGTGTACAAGCCCAGTCTCTCTAACCTCTCTGCGTAAGACAGTCCAGACATCCCAGGAATTAACCTCGTGAATCTACGCTGCACTTCCTCTACAGCCAGGATGTCCTTCCTTAACCCTGGAGACCAAAACTGTACACAATACTCCAGGTGTGGTCTCACCAGGGCTCTGTACAAATGCAAGAGGATTTCCTTGCTCTTGTACTCAATTCCCTTTGTAATAAAGGCCAACATTCCATTAGCCTTCTTCACTGCCTGCTGCACTTGCTCATTCACCTTCAGTGACTGATGAACAAGGACTCCTAGATCTCTTTGTATTTCTCCCTTACCTAACTCTACACCATTCAGATAATAATCTGCCTTCCTGTTCTTACTCCCAAAGTGGATAACCTCACACTTATTCACATTAAACGTCACCTGCCAAGTATCTGCCCACTCACCCAGCCTATCCAAGTCCCCCTGAATTCTCCTAACATCCTCATCACATGTCACACTGCCACCCAGCTTAGTATCATCAGCAAATTTGCTGATGTTATTCGCAATGTCTTCATCTAAATCATTGACTTATGTATATAGACATTAAGTAGTTAAATAAACAGTGCAGAAATGGAAATTAAAAAGTAGTGAAGTAGTGTTCATGGGTTCAGTAGCTCATTCAGAAATCATATGTTCCTGAATCATTGAGTGTGTGCCTTTAGGCTTCTGTATCTACAGGCTTCCATACCTCCTTCTTGATGGTAGGAATGAGAACAAGGCATGATCTGGGTCCTTAACGATGGATGGCATCTTTTTGAGGTATCGCTCATTGAGGATGTCCTGGGTACTATAGCGGCTAGTGCCCATGATGGAACTGACTAAGTTTACAACTGCTGAATTAGGTCATTTAGCCTATCTGCTCAATGCCACCATTCAATCAATCAAAAAAATAAGGATTGATTGATTTCCATCTCGGGTTTAAATCACTTGATAACCTTGCATCTATAGCCCTCTATGGTAATGAATTTTATAAATACTCCTCACTCCCCAACTTAGTTTAAAGGGAATGTCTCTTTATTCTGAGGTCCTTGAGTCCTAGACTCTCCTACTAATGGAAACATCCTCTACATATCCAGTCCATCCAGATCTATCAGTATTCAAAGGGTTTCATTGATATCACCCCATCCTTCTGATCTCCATCAAGTACAGGCCACCCATGAAATGTTTGTCTTCGTTAACCCTTTCATTCCCAGGATTATTCTAATCAACCTTCTCTGGACCTTCTCCAGACCCAGCACACCTTCCCTAGGACATGGGGCCCAAAATTGTTCACAGTTTTCCAAACATAGTCTGTCCAGCACCTTATAAGGCCTAAGGAGCACATTCTTGTTTTTACATTCTATTTCTCACAAAATGAATGCTAAGATTGTGATTTGCCTTCCTTACTACCAACTCAACTTGCAAGTTAACTTATAGGGTATCCTGGACTTCTGATTTCTGAATTTTGTCCCCATTTAGAAAATAGTCTACATCTTTATTCCTTCTAATAAACTGCATGACCATACACTTTCCTTCACTGTATTCCATCCGCCTATAACCCAACATGTCCAAGTCCTTCTGAAAACTCCATGCCTCCATTACACTACCTACTACTTCACCTATCTTTTTATCATCTGCAAACTTGGCCACAACACTACCTGTCCCTCAATCCTTCATCAAGATTACCCAGAAAGTAAAGCATATGTTTTTAATTATCTTACATTACACATTTTTCAGGGATATAAGACTAGAACCTCAAAAAAGGTTAAAGGAGGAAGAGAAGAAATATCATAAATACACTTCCTGAAAAATACAAAATGATTTTTTTCTATTTAAAAATTGATTATATAGCTGGTCAGTGGTGTAATGGCATTGCGCCAGACCCCGAGGTGAGTGGCCCCCAGTTCGAATCCAGCCGGCTCCTTGAATGCTTTCCTTCCGTGCTTGTTTAAGCATCGAACTAGCCACTCGTAAAAACAGACAAAAATACTATAGAAACGTCAAGGTTGCTGTCCAATGCACCCAAGGCACAGAAACGAACAACAACAAAATTTATTATATTTTAAGAGGAATTCCAATTTACAAACAAAATTCCAGTTTATGCGTGCCAGAAGATCTATTAAGACATAGCTTTGTCTTTGTATGGCATTGAAACATTTTTTTTTTGGATCCCACACAATAAAGCACATCAGTTTCAGTGTATCCTTTCAATGAGGCTTATTCAGAAATAATTTAAAAGATCATAAAACAATATATTTTCCTTGTTTGCAGTAGAAATGCTGCAAAATAGTGCAGTAGCTTTTTGATTTTCATGTTAAACTAACATGCACAGAAATTCCACATTACTCTAGTGATGATGAATGCTAATAGTTCCACTGTCATTACAATGACAGGGTCTGGGCTTTCATGGTTGCAAGTGCTTTTCCAGCCCCGTAATTGTTCCATTGATGGATTAATAATGCAGAAATCTTATTGTAACATGAATAATGGATAGGTGCATTGCAATCAATACAACAGATAGCTGTAATGTAAACATTAAAAGGTATGGATTATTTTAATGCAAACAGAACATTGGGAATTTCCTTCATCTCTTTTTGTAGTATCCCATTGTCGTATCATTTGCAACCTGGGTATCCTGTCTGATCTTGTGCTAGGCCTCCACCACTGAGCACAACCAAAAATTCTACCTTCCCCGTGAAACCTGTCACCCAGAAGAGGAATTGCCTTGAGTGAATGCTTGATTCTCAGCATGTAAGAGAATTTGGAAGCTAACAGGTAGAATTTATACCTTGTGGCCACTTCATTAGATACATCCTGTTCCTAACAAAGTGGCCACTAAATGTATGTTCATGGTCTTCTGCTGCTGTAGCCCACCCAGTTCAAGGTTCTTCGTGATGTGCATTCAGAGATGCTCTTCTGCGCCCCACTGTTGTAATGTGTGGTTATTTGCGCTACTGTTACCTTTCAGTCAACTTGAATCTATCTGGACATCTATCTAGAGTTTTTTTTTGTCTTAGTTTGTTTGCACAGTTCTCTGTAAATTCTAGAGGTTGCCGTGCATGGAAATTCCAAGAGATTAACAGTTTCTGAGGTGTTTAAACCACCCTGTCTGACAGCAATAATCATTCCATGGTTAAACTCACTTCGATTTCACTTCATCCCCATTCTGACCAGTGGTCTGAACAACAACTGAACCTCTTGACCATGCCTGCATGCTTTAATGCATTGAGTTGCTGCCACATGATTGGGCGATTAGGTATTTGCATAAATGGGCAGGTGTACAGGCGTACATAATAAAGTGGCCTCTGAGTAACAGTAATTCCTCACAAGACCTAGAAGGAACGAACGATCAGTAGCTAGCAGTTCATCAATGTTAGCAATTCAATTCTTTGCACGGATCCCAGAAGCGAAAATAGCTAGGGAGATGTTAGGATATTTGGAGAGAAGGTGTACCACTGTAATCCAGACAATAGAGGAGTGTGTTGTCAGGAATGTGATAGCCAGTGAAGAGGGTGACATTCACATACTGTGCCTGAATGATTGGAGAGAATGAGTCTGTCAAGGCACTCCATAAAAACACCAGCTAAAGCAGCAAGTCGTTCAATTTGTCATTTTTTCGGTCTGTCCATTAAATGTAAAAAAGAATTCTGTCAAATTCAAATCCAACAAATGTGATGTATTTTTAATAATCTTCTGAGATCTGACTGATCATCAAATTATGGCTGCTGTCTGCCTGCACTCTGCAAATGAGAGAAAATATAGATTACTGTCTGACATATAAAAGCTTACTTCTAATACATTATTGTAATGCAAATACTTTCCAGTTTCAAAGACTTCTAAAGTAATTTAATTTAGACTGGCTGTTTTGGCCTGAAATCTTCCAAGGTGAATAGATTGACTGAGATACAAATAGCTGATAGCCTTGCACCTGAGGGAGTTTTGCTGTCAGGTTTGGAACACTGAGTCAGTAAGTTATGGGTTCAACACTGACTCCAGACAAAATAATCTAGGTTGACCTTTCACTGTAGTAGTGAAAGAGTCTTATATTGTTAGTTGCGCCATCATTAATATAGGATTGGAAATAGAATTCCTGTTGATTCCCACTTAACAACACGAGCTACACTTCAAAATGTACTCTGGTGGCTGTAAATTGCTTCGTAACATCCTGAGGCCATGAATGGTGCTATCAAATGCAAGTCTTCTTTTCTCGAGACTTTCTCAGGTCAAGGTAAATATGTTAAACAGAAGAGGTTCTGCACAAGCTGGAAATCTAGAGCAACACGCACAAAATGCAGGAGGAACTCAGCAAGGCAGGCAGTATATATGAAAGGGAGTAAACCTTTGCTGTTTCGAGCCGAGACCCTTCATTAGGACTAGAAAGGAAGGGGTCAGAAACCAGAATAAGAAGGTGGGGGGAGTGAAGGCATAAAAACTGGCAGGTGGTAGGCCAAACCAGGTGAGGAGCAAAGTGCGTGGGTGGGGGAAGGGGGATGAAGTAAGAAGATGGGAGGTGATAGGTAGAAGAGGAAAAGGCTGAAGCAGAAGGAATCTAATAGGAGAGGCCAGTGGACCAAAGAAGAAAGGAACCTACGGGAGATGACGGACAGATAAGGAGAAGAGAAGAGGTGAGAGTGTAGTCAGAATGGGGAAAGGAAAAAGATAGAATGAGGAGGTTAGATATTACCAGAAGTTAGGGAACTTGATATTTATGTCATCACATTGGAGTCTACCCAGTCAAAATGTGAGGTGTTGCTCCTCCAACCTGAACTTGGCCTCATCATAGCAGTAGAAGAGGCCATGGATAGGCAACCCAAGATTCAAGATTGTTTAATGTCATTTTGAGGACACCAGCGTAAAGGCAAATAAAATAATTGTCAGAATGGGAATGGGAGGGAAAATTTAAATGGGTAGCCCTGTGTGTTTGGTTATATTATTAGTAACCAAATATGGTACAGAAGAAGGATCTAGTGTTTTCCCAGCGTATACGATAAATAAACCCTTCTCAGACTTCCAGCCAGGTACAGGTGACAATTTTAACTGACATTTCGATGGCAAACTCTGCCATCTTCATCAGGGATGATGCCTGGGCATGTCTAATCCAATGGTATTTATTCGTCCATCCCTCGTGATGGTTACTCCTCATTCAATCAGGTTTCCACTGTCCCAACTTGTTTGTACACAACGGGGGTATAAATACCACCGGACTAGACATGCCCAGGTGTTATCCCTGATGAAGATGGCAGAATTTGTCATCAAAATGTTGCTTCAAATTGGTACCTGTACCCGGCTGAAAGCCCTAGAAGAGTTTTTTCGCAATATGGTACTATCTGTAGAAGAGATCAGCAGTTCTCAATGAAACCTATCAAATATTGAAAGGCCTAGAGAGTGGATGTGGAGAGGACAGTGGGGGAGTCTAGGACCTGAGGGCAGAACCTCAGTATAAGGGATGTTCCTTTAGAACAGAGATGAGCAGGAATTTCTTTAGCCAGAGGGTAGTGAGTGGGTGTAATTCATTGTCACAACTGAGGAGACCATTGGGTATATTTAAAGTTGAGGTTGATAGGTTCTCAATTAGTCAAGTCATCAAAGATTATGGGGAGAAGGCAGGTGGTTGGCGTTGAGAGGGAAAATAAATCAGCCATGATGGAATAGCAGTGCAAACTTGATGTGTCATATGGCCTAACTCTGCTTCTAAATTTTATGGTCTCTTCTTCCCACTGCTCTCGTTTCAAAGACTAGATGGTAGAGAGAGGAGGAGGAAGCAATGAAGAGCTGTGGCAGAGGTTGGGGATGGAGTATAAATATAAAGTTTTGCTTGTAAGGTCTGACAGAAATCTATTTTGTGCAGAGAATATTAATGATCTAGAAGTCAGAGTCTGGAGGCAAAGCCTTGGTCACAAAGAAGCTAGAGAAGTCATTTGTTTTGTTTCTTCATGAATATTTTCCTCCCACTGTGTGCTGTAACTTATTTTTAAGAGATGATTTCAGTGCAGAATCATCTACCTTGGAATATCCTTAGTGTTTAGAAATCTAAAGGTTTTAGCCTAGAGTGTCATATAAACCCACATATACTGCTAACAGGTAGTGACATCTGATGAATCATCATCTCAATTCATTCAATTACTTTGGAAAGTTAGAAAAGATAAGTTAGCAGATCATAAGCAACACACACAAAATGCTGGAGGAACTCAGCAAGTCAGGCACCATCTATGGAAATGAATAAAGAGTCGGCGTTCTTAGGGACAGAAAGGCTGAGCATCTGTAGAAATGTGTGACTAAAAATTCAGCCCCCATAGAAGGACTTCCCTTTAGAACAAAGATGAAGAGAAATTTCTTAAGCCAGAGGATGGTGAATGTATGCCGTTCATTGCCACGGGCAGCTGTAGAAGCCATGTCATTGGATATATTTAAAGTGGACGTTGATAGGTTCTTGAATAATCAGGGCATCAACTGTTATGGGGAGAAGGCAGGAGAATGGGGTTGATAGGGATAATACATCAGCCATGATGGAATGGCGGAGCTGACTTGATGGGCCAAATAGCCTAATTCTGCTCCTGTATCTTATGCTCTTAGGGTGTTATAGTACTATTTGTACAATGCATGAGTGCCAGCATGCTGTACTGAGCCTGCTAGGTTCTTTTTATTGACTTGAGTTGAATAGATTTCAAAAGCAAGCTGAAGAGCAATATTATGTGAGGTTTCAACTGTTCTCAGAGATCATAGTATTCAGGATTAGGACTACCCGACTGGATAACAGCTTCTTCCCTTAGGCTGTGAGACCCTGCCACCACAGAAGTCTCATCACTAGGACAGTGAGTGGTTTATTGTGTTGCAAACTACGTGCATTTTGAATTATATTTTATTAACATATTTATAGTAAAATTTTGTTTTATGTGCTGTGTGTGATATATTTTGTGGTGCACAATGGTCCAGAGGAACATTACTTCATTTGGTTGTATATATGTGCATACAGTCAGATGACAATAAATTTGAAATTGAGCTTAAGTATAACCAAAGCGTTGAAGAATAGAATAGGTAATTTTATTGAGAAGCAATGGGCATAAAGAAGTCTACTTTTTATTTCAAAGTCAAAAAATGACAGAAGCTGGAAAGCTAAAATAAAAACAGCAACATGCAGAAATTCTGGAGCAACTCATCCATGGAAATGAACAAGCAGATGAAATTTCGAGCTAAGACCTTGTTTCAGGAAAATGCAGTGCGGGTAGAATAAAAATAGGAACTGCTGGAAACACTCAGCAGGTCAGGCAGCAGCTGTTAAAGAAAAAGGTATTTCAGGTCAAAGTTTCTAATTCTAGTAGGGGGTCTTTAATCTGAAACATTAACTGTGTTTCAATTTCCACACAGATGTTGCCTGATCTGTTGGGTGTTCTTCAGCATTTGCTGCTTTGGTATGAAGTTTTCTTTTATTAATTTTTGGGGAAATGCCCATCACCAGTAGGGTCACCATTTATTTTCCATTCTAAGTTAAATTGGCAAATTAGTTTGTTTTTGTATTATGTACTGAAGTACAGTGTAATAATTGTCTTGAATATCATTGATACCGAATGTAGTTCAGTTTAATGTAGCGCTGTGTCGTTTATTGACTGCAGGCCACAGAGCCAGTCTGTCACAATCAAAATTACACAAAATAGCAATTAAAAAAAAGTAACCAGAAATCAGAAACACAGGAATCATGAACTGCAAAATCCAATCCATAAACCGCATCGATTATACCTTACCCGAGACTCAAGATTCTGGCAGCATCGAGCGAGAGGACAAGAGAAACCAGTCAAATGCAAGCACCTTCCACCAAGAGCAACGACAAAGTGTGTGAGAGAGAGACTAGTCACATGCAGGCACCATCCTCCGGCAGCGGTAAGCAAGAGGGAGAGGGGACTGGTTGAATGCAGGTAGATGGCACTGAACATCTTCTGCTCTCGTCCTCGTAGATTTTAACCCTACTTGACACTTCAATCAGCAAGATCAGCAAGAAATGAAGTCGATCATGGGCTCCAGTCTCCTTGGCCTCCAGACAGCACACGCCACTCAAAATCTCACTGAACTTCCTCAGAGAAACCAAATCGCCAGATTGCTTGATCCACCCGAAAACACACCATCAAAGTGTAAATCACAGGTTCCAAGTTTAGTCGCAGAATCACATTTAGAAGAAGGAGTAAAAGAATTAGTTTTGCGAAATGTCTGGAGAACGTGGTTTAGGTTGTATTGTTCACTGGTGCCACCTTTTTCAGAATGTCTGGGGTGGGATGGTGCTTTGACAATACTGGTGGTGAGAAGTGTGGGCAGATTCCGTTGAGGGGAGGCTAGTTTCCATGATGTGTTGAATTTTGTCCACAACTCCTTGCAGTTACTTGTGGTCACAGGGTCGAGCTGTTGCCCTACCAAGCTGCATTTGGAAGGGTACTTTCTATGGTACATCAATAAAAATTGGTGAGGGTCAAAGGAAACATGCCAAATTTCTTAAGCCTCCTAAGGAAGTAGAAGTGTTAGTGAACTTTCTTCGCTATGGTGTCAACATGGTTGGACCAGGACAGATTATTGGAGATGTTCACTCCCAGGAAGTTGAATTTCTCAACCCTTGAACTTCAGTACCTTTGATGAAAACAGGAGCTTGTATACTGCCCCTCCCCCTTTCTGAAGTCAATGACCAGCTATTCTGATTTACTGACATTGAGGGACATATTGTTGCCATGACATCATATCACTTGGTTGTCAATCTTCCTGTACTCTGATTCATCATTAGTTGAGATATGGCTACAATGGTAATAGAGCAGAATCAAGCCCCACAATCATGATTGTATCATTCCCCTTGAGAATATAATGGTCATCTTCAAATGTAAAGGAACATTACACAGCCAACAGTAGGACCCTTAATAGTACTGATGTACAGAGGGACCTGGGGTTCCAAGACCATCGATCCCTGAAAACGACTGCAGAGTTTGAAAGGGTGGTGAAGAATGTGTAATGGAATGCTTGCTTGTATTAGTCAAGATAATGACTTCAAGAGTCAGGAGGTTATAATGCAGCTCTATAAAACTCTTGTTAAGCCAGATCTGGGGCATTGCATTCAATTCTCGTCGCCCCATTACAGAAGGAAAGAAAAGGGCACTGAAGAGGTTCACTTCAATGCTACATCAATCAGAGGGCAGATGCTACGGGGAGAGGTTGGACAGACTTGTGTTGCTCTCTCTGAAGAAGTGAAAGCTG
Organism: Hemitrygon akajei; assembly: GCF_048418815.1. NCBI lineage: Eukaryota > Metazoa > Chordata > Chondrichthyes > Myliobatiformes > Dasyatidae > Hemitrygon > Hemitrygon akajei. The sequence continues at coordinate 19,746,082 of NC_133139.1, read as the reverse complement.
AGAGAAGACCTGATAGAAGTTTATAAGATAATGAGAGGCATAGATAGATAATGGTATCACTTTCCCAGGATCAAGATGCTTAATAACAGACCCGGGTTCAATTCCGCCACTGTCTGTAACACTCTCAGTTTGACCATAGGGATTTCCTGCAGGTATTCCAATATCCTCCCACGTTCCAAAGATGTATGGGTTAGGAAGTTAATTGGTCAAATGGGAGTAATTTGGTAGTGCTAGCTCTTTGGGCCAGAAAGGCCTGTTAGAGTGTTGCATCCCTCCCAACTTAGATCCAGAGATGCTGACAAAATACATTTCCAAGTCGGCATTTGTTTCTCTGTCCTTCAAGCATGAGGAGGCTTACAGAGAAGTAAGATGGCATTAGAGGCAGGCAACTGAAGCACGTTTTGTAAACGGGACATACTGCATCCACTGCGGGAATGAACTTTCGAGTGGTGGGTGCGGTGCTGATCAAGCAGGTTGCTTTATCCAAATGACATCAAGCTTCTTGACAGTTGGTGAAGATGTACTCGAGTGGAGAATTTTTCATCACACCTCTCAATGTGGCTCATAATAAGCTAGGCACGTAAGCTATCTCTGGTTATCCACTACGTGACTCAGCAGTGCATGGTTAGTAATGAGACAGCCTTCTTCAATAGGCAACACACATGTAGGGTCGGTATAATTCAGGCTCAACCAAACAGGAAAGTTGGAATGTTCCATTGAAAGAACAAAAAATATGGTGAATGCTCTATAAACACTGCCCAGTGAAAAAGTTATCGTTCGCCAGGAAATAATGGAACCTACACCAGCATAAAGTTAAAGTGGAAGTATATTTACAGATATTTCCACTTTAACAAACAGGTAACAGGAAAAGGGTCCACAGCAGTTAAAGCAGTCTAAATGTGCACATAAACATTGGAGCTCATTGCTGGATGGCTGGGTGCTTCGTTTCAGATACTCACCGCGCTGAACCCACGTTCTGCGTGAAGGACACCAGTCACATTTTGAACTTTGTCCGAAGACCGTTATGAACGGACTGGCTAACTCAGAAGTATGGTCACTTCCTCCTGGGAACCAATCGGCTGCACAAAGCTCTTCTGGCAACAGTGTGTGTCCTCTGGGCAGGGCTCCATGAGAGTCTTCGCTTCTGCTCTTTGCCGCTCTTCTTCCAACACCTGCCGACAAAGACCCACTGCCTCCTAGAAATCTGATGCCGCCAAGTGCTCTCGAACGTTCCACTGCATCCCACTGGACAGAAGGTTATCAAGCCAAACCCAACTGGCTGACACAACACCCCTAAGCTGAGCAAGTGACTTCTTATCTTAGCAGAGACCATGCTACTAGACTATGAAGCTTAATTAACAGAACACACTGTATTTTGCAAAAAAGCTGCAGACAATAAAACACCTAACAGCAGAACAGTAGGAATACAATAAAACATGTTCTTAACTAGGGCATTATATGTAGTTGCAGAACATGAGTAACCACTGGGATATCAGGTGAGCCTATTATCTAAGATACCCAGCATTTGACCTGCTCTTTTAGCCATACTATTGGGCAAGGTCAGGTTCTGGGCGATGGTAGTAGAGGAACACAGTGGTGGTAATGCTGTTGAATATTAAAGAAAGGTGACCAGAATCTCTCCAGATGGACAATCCCTAGCACATGTGTATATGGAAACCGTAATAGATGCAACAGGTTTATCCAGCTCGCAATAGAAAAAGTGTTATGCCGCAGCAGAACACCTCAGTCTTTGTGACTAACAAAACCTGATCCTCCACACTTGTTCCCTGAACTGATGAGGATATTTGTTAAGTGACACACACAAAATGCTGAAGGAGCTCAGCAGTCAGGCAGCACCTGTGGAAAAGAGTCAACAGTTGGTTTCAATCCAAGACCCTTCTTCAGGACTGAGAAGGAAGGTGGGGGAGGGAGATGACTGAATAAACATTCTGGGGGAAAGGAAAGAGGCTAGCTGGAAGGTAATGGGTGACTACGCTCAAGAGCTGGAAAAGAAAGACTCTGATAGGGGAGGAGGGTGAACGATAGGAGAAAGGGAAGGAGGAGGGGAGCCAGGGGAAAGTAAAAGCCAGGTGAGAAGAAGTGAAATGTCTGAGTGGGAGATGGAGTGGGAGGGAACCTATTCACCAGGTGAAATCAATATTCATACCATCAACTTGGAGGTTACCAAGATTGAATATTGCTCCTCCACCCTGAGGGTGGCCTCATCTTGGCACAAGAGGAGGCCATGGATCAACATGGCAGAATGTGTGGCCACTAAACATGGATCCAGCTGAACAACTCTCCTATTATTTTCACTGCTTGTTACTATTCTGTGCTGCCTGTTTTTGTGGGTGTGCTTAGAGGAAAGAGTAGACCTTCAGATCAATCACCAATTTTTAATTACAACCTCTTGTCTAATCGTAAGAAGGCGTTCAACATTCTAAGTAAATCTATTATCAAAGTAAACATACATCACAATCTAATACCACGAGATTCATTTTCGGGTCAGGCATTCACAGAAAACCAAAGAAATACTGAAATAGGTCAATGAAAAAACCACACACAAACACTGTCAAAGCTTTGTGCAAAAGAAGGCAAACCGCAAATAGATAGACAGATAAACAAATAAATAAGTAATACTGAGAACTTGAGTTGTGGAGTCATTGAGTCTATACTGTAGGTTGTGGTATCGGTTCAGATGATTAACAAGATAGACCTTTCCTGTCTCAGGTACACAAACACTTGCCAAATTGAAGTATGCTGCACCTAGTTCTGTTTTTTTTTACCTAATTCCTGCCCAAGGGCCAAGCAATGAAGAAAAATGAGGATTTTAAGCTGGATACATGTGAGTCAGACTTTTTAACAACACCCTAATCAGCTTATGGAATAGTTGTGGAGGAGTGACGGCTGTTCTACTGGCTTCCTAAGATTACATGTCAGCATGAGTTAACTGAATCCCTGAGTGTGTCAGTGTGTGAAAAAAAGCTTGAATTTTGACAAAGCAAGATTCCCTAATTTATTACAATATCTACTGTTTATTGTAGTACAATTATCTCTTATTTATTACAATATTAATTATTACAGCTTCTATACTTTGCATTTAACACTACTGACTGGAGATGAAGTTCTAATTAATGAGCTAATTAGAGCGAGCCAACATAGATAGCGAAGGAGTATGTCATGCATAATGAATGTAGGTGAGCTTTTTCTGTGGATGTAACTAATGTGGCTGGTTGGACATTCTACAAATATTATTTATGTGGCTTTCCAGAAAGCCTTTGATTATACTTCCAAGTAAGGGATTGAATTAAAGCTAATCTACTGCATATTGGCATTGTTAGAAAACTTTTTCTGAGGTAAATAGGGATAAAAATACTCAAGTTGAAAGACTGTGGCTAGTGATGGCCCTCAGACATTTATACTGAGGTCTCAGCTTAACCCCATATAAATGCTTTAGGAACAGGGACAGCGAACCATCAACTCAAGTTAAGTTTCAAATGGAAAGATACACTTGTGGACAGAGTGGGCAAAATGGTGACAGTAATCCAAATGGGAAGCAGTGCAATCAAACACTTTGGCCTTGAGAAATAAAAGCCTTTGTTAGATATTCGGCCCTGGTATAGGTATAGAAGCCAATGTGGGTTTATTTTTCTTTACTTTTATTTATCTGCGGCCTAGTGAAAGGCGCTTCCAGCCTAACGAACCCGTGCCACCCAATTACACCCATGTGACCAATTGAACTACTAATCCATGCACCTTTGTAATGTGGGAGAAAAGTGCTGCACCCGGAAGAAATCCATGCGGTCACAGGGAGAATGTGCAAGCTCCTTACGGACAGCAGTGGAATTGCTCCTGGGATGGTGACACTGTAATAGTGTTTCGCTAACCACGCCGTCCAAGAAGTTAACCCTGCCTCCGTTGAGGTTAACAGAAAGAAATTTAGAGGCTAAGCACAACGCCATGAGTGACATCCAAAATGCTGGAGGGGCCTAATGTGTTAGGCAGCATCTATGGAGGGAAGTGGGCAGTCAACTTTTCGGCTCGAGATCTTTCAGCAGGATTGTTGAAGAGACTCAACCGGAACCATCAACTGTCCATTTTCCTCCACAGATGCCACCTGACACACTAAGTTCCTCCAGCATTTTGTGGTTTACTCCAGATTTCCAGCATCTTTGGTACTCCAGACAACATTATGGTACTATTTAGCACTACCTCCAGGGACTGGATATTGAAGTCCAAATGGTAATCAACTAGAAACTGCGAAAGAGCAGAGAGCAGTGAAGGTGAAGAGATCATTAAAACCTCATGGATAGGCAGAATAATCAGTTAAAAACTTCAAGGGCCCAAGCAGGCCCAGGTCTGAAGTCGGACAGTAATGAAACTTCCTTTCCCTTGAGATTGAGGCCACCGAAATAACAGCCAATATCGAACGGAGGTTACTCGTGTCCATGAGATTTTATTGCAGGAAGGTGTAGCTCATGTAAGGAGTCCAATCCTGCAGACTACATCTCCTATAGAATTCAGGATGAGCAAAGGGGTTATAGAGCCATGGAGTCATATAGCACAGAAACAGGCCATTCAGCCCAACTAGTCCATGCTAATCAAGATTCCCATTCAAGCTAGTCCCATTTGGCCCATAACCTTTTACACCTTTCCTATCCATGCACTTCTCCAACTATCTTTTACAGTTTATTATTGAACATTGGGGAGTTAGGTGAAAAGGTGAAGAGGGATGTATCCTGTTCTGGTACAGTACAAAATCAGAACTACCCAATGGTCAAATGTTTTAATCTCCTCCATTCCTATTTCCATTCTGACATGATGGTCCATGGCCTCCTCTTGTGCCACGATGAGGCTGCCCTCAGGGTGCCGGAGCAACACCTTATATTCTGTCTGGGTAGCCTCCAACCTGATGGCATGAATATTGATTTCTCCTTCCAATCTAAATAAAAGCTTTTCCCCCCCCCCCTCCCATTTTTTCTATTCTCCCATCTGGCCTCTTACCTCTCCTCACCTTCCCCTGGATCCCCTCCTCCTTCCCTTTCTCCGATGGTCCACTCTCCTCTCCTATCAGATTCCTTCCTCTCCAGCCCTTTACCTTTCCTACCCACCTGGCTTCACCCATCACCTTCGAGCTATCCTCCTTCCCCTCCCCCACCTTTTGTACTCTGACATCTTCCCCCTTCCTTTCCAGTCCTGAAGAGGAGACTTGGCCCAAAATGTCAACTGTTCATTATTTTCTGATGAGTGGAAAATGCCACCAAACAGAAGACCTCATCAAAGTTCAAAGTAAAATTTATTATCAGAGTACATCCATGTCAGCACATGAAACCCTGAGATTCTTCTTACTGTGGGCATACTTAGAAAATCTATAGAACAGTAACTGTCAACAGGATCAATGAACAATAAACTGTACAAGTGCAAATATAAATAAATAGCAAATACCGAGATCATGAAATAAAAGGATAAAGGGTCCTTAAAGTGAGACCGTCGGTTGTAGGAACACCAGAAGTAGAATGACTGTGGTTATTCCCTTTTGTACAAGAGCCTCATGGTTGAGGGGTAGTAACTGTTCTTGAGCCTGAGGCACCTGTACCTTCTACCTGATGGCAGCGCTGAAAAAACAGCAGGGCTGGGTGGTGAGGATCTTTGATGATCGATGCTGCTATTCTACAGTAATGTTTCATGTAGATGTACTCAATGGCTGCGAGAGTTTTACCCTTGATACACTGGGCCGAAACCATTACCTTTTGTAGGATTTTCTGCCCAAAGTCATTGGTGTTCCAATACCAGGCCCTAATGCAGCCAGTCAGCACACTTGCCACCATGCATCTACAGAGTCTGCCAAGATTTTTAATGATGTGCCGAATCTCCGCAGACTCCTGAGGAAGTACAGGTACAGGCGCTGTCGTGCTTTCTTTGCAATTACATTTATATGATGGGTCCAGGACAGGTCCTCTGAGATAGTGACACCCAGGGATTTAAAGTTACTGACGCTCGCCACCTCTGATCCTCTGATGAGTACTGGCACATGGATTTCTGGTTTCCCACTCCTGAGGTCTACAATCAGTTCCTTGGTCTTAACGGCATTAAAAGAGAAGTTGTTGTTATTACACCACTCAGCCAAATTTTCAGTCTCCTTCCTCTATGCTGAGTCATCGCCACTTTTGATATGACCCACTGGTTTCATTTGCAAACTTGTTTATGATGTTGGAGCTGCACTTAGCCACGTAGTCATAGATGTAAAGTGAGTGGAGCAGGGGGCTAAGCACACAGCCTTGTGGGGCTCCTATGCTGATAGAGATTAAGGAGGAGATGTTTTTGCCAATCTGAACTGACTGGGGTCTGCAAGTGATCCAATCACACAAGAGGGTATTGAGGCCAAGTTTTGAGGGGATGATGGCGTTAATCCCCTCACTATCACCATTGATGACTCGGTTCCACCTTTCTGGAGGAGAAAGTTTGGGGGAGAAAAGTCAGTGAATATCCGCAGAATATTTTGGAAGGGGATGGTGGATAGCCAGAATTTGTCACAAAGTCATGGACAAACACAACAAAGAACCAGGCCATGTGGCCTGACTGATCAATGACAAACAAGATTCCAGTCTAAGTTAGTCCCAATTGACCCATAAGCTTTCCTATCCATGTATCTGATTGTGGCCCACATTGTCAACAATATAGGTCATAAAAGAGGTGAGGTGATGCAGGTAGATTTTATAGAGTAAAGAAAGAGATTAAGAAAATGAACTTCAAAGGCAGTAATCTGGTCATTATCCACACTGTGTTGAGTTCCAGTAAGAAGAGAAAGAGAAAATCGACAGACTGAAAAGACCATAAGACATTGGAGCTAAATAAGGCCAGTAGGCCCATTGAGTCTGCTCCACCATTCCCTCATAGCTGATTTATTATCCCTCTCAAACCCATTCTCCTAACCTTCTCCCTATGACCTTGGATGCCCTGACTAATCGACAATCTATCAACCTCTGCTTTAAATATACTCAATGATATGGCCTCCACAGCTTTCCATGGCAATGAATTCCACAGATTCATTGCCCTCTGGCTAAAGAAATTCCTCCTCATCACCATTCTAAATGGACATGCCCCTATTCTGAGGCTGTATCCGTCTGGTCCTAAACTCCCCCATCTATAGGAATCATCCTCTCTACATCAGCTCAGTCTAGGCCTTTCAATATTCAATAGGTTTCAGTGAGATCCCCCTCATTCTCCTGAACTTCTGTGAATACAGGCTCAGAGCCATCAAATGCTTCTCATTCATTAACCCTTTCATTCCTGGAATCATTCTCGTGAACCTCCTCTTAACTCTCTCCAATGCCAGCACATCATTTCTTAGATAAGGGGCCCAAAGCTGCTCACAGTACTTCAAGTGCAGTCTGACCAATGCCTTTTAAAGCTGCAGCATTGCATCCCTGCTCTTATATTCTACTCCTCTTGAAAAGAGTGTTAACATTGCATTTTCCTTCCTTACCACTGACTTAACCTGCAAGTTAACCTTTCAGGAATCCTGCATGAGGACTCCCAAATCCCTTTACACCTCTGATTTCTGAATTTTCTCCCCATTTAGAAAATAGTCTACACTTATATTCCTTCTGCCAGAATGCATGACCATACATTTCCCTACACTATATTCCATCTGCCACTTCTTTGCCTATTCTCCCAGTCTGTCATATTCCTTATTCATACTCCCTGCTACCTCAACACTACCTGCCCCTCCACCTGTCTTTGTATCATCCACAAACTTGGCCACATAGGATTAGAATCCTCGGGGCATTAGGTGTGGATCCGCAGAAAATGTGTCTGCACGTCAGCCTTGTCCATATTCTCAAAAGCAGGTATGGAAGTGCTGGTGGGCTGGGTTCAATACCATACAGCCCTCATTGTAGTGTGAAAAGCTCCGTTCAATACAGGATGGCACTTCCATTTTATCCTGGATAATGGACTACCTGAATGGCAGACCACAGTTTGTGTGGCTTTGGAGCAGTGTGTCAGGCATGGCTATAAGCAGCACTGGGGCCCCAAAGGGGACTGTATTGGCTCCCTTCCTGTTTACCCCGCATACCTCAGACTTTAGATGCGACACTGAGTCGTGTCATCTACAGAAATTCTCTGGTGACTCAGCAATAGTTGGGTCTATAAAGGGAGGAAAGGAGGATGAATACAGGGCCCTGGTGGAGGACTTGTCAAATGGTGTCAGCTGAATCATCTGCAGCTGAACATCAGTAAGACAAGGGAGATGGTGATGGACTTTAGGAAGACCAAGCCTGCACCACTCCCTGTTACTATTGATGGTGAGGACATGGATGTGGTGAGGACCTACAAGTACCTGGGGGTGCACCTGGATGACAGACTTGAGTGGAACACCAACACGGAGGCTGCATACAAAAAGAACCAGCGTTGCTTCCTGAGGAGACTGAGGTCCTTTGGAGTACGCAGGGCTCTCCATTACACGTTCTACCAATCTGTTGTAGCCAGTACGATCTTTTATGCAGTGGCCTGCTGGGGCAAGCGCATCAACACGAGAGATGCAAACAGGCTCAATAAACTGATTAAAAAGGCTGGCTTTGTTACAGGAGTCAAACTGGACACATTAGAGGCTGTGGTAGAACAAAGGACCCTACGAAAAATCCTGGCTATTCTGGACAATGCTTCTCACCCTCTGTATGCCACCTTGGATGAACAGAGGAGCACTTTTATTAATCAATGAAGACAACTGTGCTGCTCCAAAGAGCGCTACATGAGGTCATTCTTACCCTCAGCCATTAAGCTCTATAGCAAGTCAACCTATAGCCAGGAAAGTGATGACCCCCCTCCTGTTAGACTGTTTGTGGTAACTTATGTTTTTTTCTTTCTACTTTTCCTCTAATATTTATATCTATGTACTTGTAATTCTATTGGGACACTGTAATTTCCTTTGGGATCAATAAAGTACCTATCTATCTATCTATCTATCTACCTATCTGGCTTCAAGACTAGAAGGTGGTCATTAAAAATCAAGACACGAAGAAAATTTGTCATGTACAGTGTAGTGAATATCTAATGACATTGCCTTCATAAGTGCTTCAGTTTGACAAAATCCAGACCATTAACAGTGGAGATGGATGCATCTTTGAAAGATTGGGGACAGGGACGATGGAGGAGCTGAGGCTTGGGATAGACCCACCACAATCACAACGAATGATAGGATAGGCTCGAGGAGCTGAATGGTCCACTCCTGCTTCTATTTTTCTTGAGAATGAGACAAAGATAAGAAACTAGCATGAAACACCAAAAGTTGAATTCAGTAGAAAGCCTAGCAGAGTATAAAAGTTATAAAGATGGGATAAAAAGAGAAATTAAGAAAGCAGAGAGAGAGGGTAGGAAGAAACGACGACAGCAGAAGTGCTGGGAAATGGAATTATGCTGGGTAGAGCTTTTTCTACTGGCAAGGCACAATAGGATGAATACCACCCGCTGTGTCATAAATCTGCTATGAGTCTTATCATGCACAGATAAAGTCTGGCAGGATATTTATTGCTCTGCCCTGCTGCCTAATATTCGACCACCACTCAGCATTTCCTTAATTTCTCCCTAGGAAGTCTGTGCCGGTGTGATATCCGTAAACACTTCCCGTTTCCTGGTACTGTCTCTCCTATATGGAAGATGAGTGTCAGGTTCACAGATTTATGGATTTCTTTGGTAAGGAGCTGTTTAATTCCTTCCAGTAACTGAGAGACAAGTTTGCATAAAACCAGGAAGGCTCCACTGAATAGCTGTAAATTTCGTTTACATTTCTGTAGCCTCAACTCCTCTCTAAACGATAACATGAGCTTGGGCCCTTCAGAGCAGTTCATGGACAGAAACCTCCCTCAGACTAAGATAATTTAAGGAGTTTATAACCTGCTTTAAAAGTTGAGAGTAGCACACTTTACAGACTATTTGAAGAGACAGAGGTCAAAACATAATTGATTATCATTGAATGCAGTTGAATCCAAATAAGATGTGTTTACTGTCTCTTTTCCAGTTGAATGTGTTGTGGACTAATTAGGTACATTTTGTCAAAGAATACAGTTTTTTAAATTAAAATCACAAGATTTAGTTCAAAACTCTGGAGCTATATTGAAAGCACACACAACTCCAGCTCCAAGAGGACCCCAAACTTGTCATTGGGTTTGGAGGCTTGCATGCCTCAATGACCCTGAGAACTATGTTGCCTGGAGTCAGGACTTTACACTTTGAGCTGAACCCCTGAACCTGGAGGACCAGTGTACCACTTTTAGTCTGTCCTCTATCCTTTGACATGTTTGCGTGGGTGACCCTACCAAGAGCCAGAGCTAACAACCCTGACGGGTAATTGTTGCAGAAACAGCAATGAAGAATCTTTCTACATCTGAGTGCGATGGTATTCCTGAGTCTTCACTTGGGACCTGCGTGACTGACAGTAGTGAAAACAGAGAGGAAGCTACTGACATGATGAAGGAAGCACTGAACACCATCAGAGATGGAGAATCTTCATTGCTGCCCTAAAAGCCAGTGGCATATCAGGCAGTACGTATACAACTCCAATATGTTTTGCTGAAACACATTAGGGTTGTATATTCTTTCAACATAGGTCTTGGTTTCTACTTTGTCTCCAATTTACCAGACAACAGCTGTACGTATTACAAAATCTGCTGTATACTGTATTGTTCTCAAAGGTTAAATATAATATGGAACATGGGCGCAATTAGCAATAATTCCCAAACTAACATTGTCTAACCATACTTCATAAGATTTAGGTACTTCTTGAGTTTCATAGCAATGGGTGCATTTGCCTTAGAGATGTAATCCCTGTTTTCACCAACACTTTCTTTGAACAATTTTGCACTATGATTTTTGACACTTCTAAAGATTCTAACTTTAGTTGCAAAATGTATTATTCAATACATTTGAAAATATCTCAAAACCATATACAAACAAAATTTGACATATTAAAATTTTATGTTCACAGGAAGAATGTTGCAAATCCAGGAAAAATATACGTAATCCTAAAAAGCCTACACTCAAGAAATTGAGGGATCAGCTACATAAATTGAAGCTACTCTGGCAACAATTAACAAAATCTTCAGGATGATAGAAAATCTTTTAACAATATTGCAGAAGGGGACAAATTTTTTAAAAATGCTTTAAATGTCAACAATTCCCAAACCACCATCAACTCTCGTCAGGACAGATTTTTCCGTGACTTACAAGAAGTTGAAATGGGCAACAGTGGCAAAAGAATTTTTTAAAGTCTCTTGTTAAAAATCCAACCAACAACACATAGAAGGCAAAAGTCAAGAGCATTAAAATACTTGGATTTTATTTTTTGCCAGCTGGCAAGCTTAACTGCATTACCACATTTCCTACCGGAAAATTAACAGGATCAAATTTATTGACTATTGACATTGTATAACCTTGCTACAGATTTAATATAAAACACTTTTTTTACTTTTTATTCTCTTTGTTTCATTGGTCACATTGGTTGGAGAGCGAGGCTATTGACATTATGTATCTTCACCTCAACTTCCCCTGATGAAATACTCGATGTTGAGTTGGAGGAGACTCGCATCAAGTCCTACTCAGGTTTATGAATTTTGTCATTCATGACACTCATGATCAACTCTGAACCATACCCACGCAAAACATGGGGACGTGATGATGCTTAACTAAAATTTTCAGAGTCTGCCTATAGTCAAACCATGGAATATGTAAAAACCAATCTACAAACATGGCAGAGTACTTATGGCAATGCATCCCATAGACCTGATGCAATTGTCTATCTCAACTACATAATTGTTGAATTATACTTACTTTGTTAAGGGCTTGATACCATAATGGTTAATGTATTAAATGCACCGCCAGAGGTCTTGAACACCGATCAAAAGAAATGATTTCAAGTTCTGTCATGCTTGGGAAATTTAAGTTCAAAGAATAAAACTAATTCGGAATTTTCCAATAAAGCATAAGGGTCACAGCCAGATTTTGCTCAAGAGCCCTTCCAGATCACTAATCTCCCTCAGGGAAAAAAATATGAAAATCAAAAAGACTGTGGAGGCTGAAAATCTGAAATAAAAACAGAAAATGCTGAGCAGAGAAAGCGAGTTAACATTTCAGGTCAAAGACCTTTTGCCAGAGTTGGGTAGGAGAGAAAAGCAGCTTGTTACGCTGCAGGGAGGTTATGGAATAGAGGAAAACTGAGGTGACCATGGGGATAAGCTGAAAATCAATCACCCGATCTGCGTATGGTTTCTTCAGTGAAGAGGAGAGTACATTGTGACCATTGAATGTAGTACATTTGAAATACATGAATCACTGCTTAGTCTGGAAAGACTAATTGAGTTGCTGGATGATGGGAAGTGAAAAGGCAAAAGGACAAAGGAAAATTTTGTAAATTGTGTGTGTAGGTGGACAGGGGCTGTCATCAAGTCATACAGCACAGAAACCCTTTGACCCAACTCATCTATGCCAACCCAGATATCTATGTTACAAACACGAGAAAATCTGCAGATGCTGGAAATCCAAAGTGACAAACACAAAATACTGAAGGAACTCAGCAAGCCAGGCCTAGTTAAGGGTCTTGGCATGAAGCTTCGACATTTTCTCTTTTCCATAGATGCTGGCTGGCCTTTTGAGTTCCTCCAGCATTTTGTATGTGTTGCATCTATCTATCTATCTATCCTATTTTCCTGCATTTAACCATATTCCTCGATCGAGTCTGTATCCATGCAGCTGTCCAAATGCTCTTTAAATATAATGGTCGTACCTGTCGCCAGCACCTTGCCCCATACACCCACTGCTCTTTATGATAAAACTTGCCTTTCAGAGCACTTTTAAATATTTCTCCTCTTGCCCTAAACCCATATCCCCTCGTTTTGGATTACAGATTACACTACCATTAGAAAGACTGACTATTACCTTAACTACCCCCTCATAATTTTATAAACTGCTGTAAGATCACCACTCAGCTTCCCTCATTCCAGTGAGAACTATCTCTGCCTATCCAATCTCTCCTTGAAACTAAAGTCTTCCAATCTAGGCAACATCCTGGCGAATCTCCTCTGCTCTCTTTCTATCACTACCACATCCTTATAATAGTGTGGTGATCTGAAACGCACAGAGTACTCCCGAGCAGCCTGATGAGTATGTCTCGTAGAGAGAGAGAGAGATTTAAAAGAACTTAGCTTTATTTGTCACACGCACAAAACGACATACAGTAAGATGTGCCATTTGCATTGACGGTCAACACGATGGGAGAATGAGCTTGGGACTGCGGACACCCCACAACCGTCACCATGCTTCCAGCGCCAACATAGCAAATCCACAACTTATTGGCCCATAGTGGGTCTTCGGAATGTGAGAGGAAACCAGGGCACCAGGAGGAATCCCATGTGAGCATGGGAAAAAATGCAAATTCCCTACAGATAGTGGCGGGAATTGAACTTCGATTGCTGGCACTGTAAAACATTGCACCAGTTCCTATGCTGTCCATGTGGCTACAACTTAATGACTCAAATCCCATGCTCTACTTATGAAGGGAAGCAAGCTAAGCACCTTCTTCACTACACCATCCACCTCTGTTGACTTTTTCAATTGATTTTGCACCCCAAGGTCTTTCTGTATATTCAAACTTCTTATGTCCCTGCATTTACTGGCTAAACAACATCAGACAACCAAAATGCATTATACTTATCTGGATTAAGTTCCAACAGCCACAGCTCCACCCAACTTTCTAACTAAACTACATCCCTCCATATTCTTGGACAACCATCCTCGCTATCTACAGCTTCACCAATCTTCATGTTCTCAGAAACTTTACTTATCAGACCACAAGTTACCCAAGTTATTTATGTATAGTTATTTCCTGTCAGAAAAACAGACATCTGCCACTACTCTCTGCTTCCTATCAGCAAGCCAGCTTTGGATCCAGTTTGCCAGAATACCTTGTATCCCATGTGCCAGAACTCACTGACTTGGCTTGCTTCTTTTCAGATCCACAATCCCCTTTGCTAACCAACATTTCTCAAGCAAACACGAGGAAATCTGCAGACGCTGGAAATTCAAACCACACACACAAAATGCTGGTGGAACACAGCAGACCAGGCAGCATCTATAAAGAGAAGCACTGTCAACGTTTCGGGCCGAGACCCTTCGTCAGGACTAACTAAAGAGAAAGATACTAAGAGATTTGAAAGTAGTGGGGGGAGGGGGGAATGCGAAATGATAGGAGAAGACCGGAGCGGATGGGATGAAGCTAAGAGCTGGAAAGGTGATTGGCGAAAGTGATACAGAGCTGGAGAAGGGAAAGGAACATGGGACGGGAGGCCTCGGGAGAAAGAAAGGGGGAGGGGGAGAACATCCATCTCCCTCTGGTGCTCCCCCTCTTAGCTTCATCCCACCCACTCAGGTCTTCTCCTATCATTTCACATTTCCCCCTCCCTCCACTACTTTCAAGTCTCTTAGTATCTTTCTCTTCAGTTAGACCTGACGAAGGGTCTCGGCCCGAAATGTCGACAATGCTTCTCCTTATAGATGCTGCCTGGCCTGCTGTGTTCCACCAGCATTTTGTGTGCAACATTTCTCAACCTTGCTTCTTACTTTCAGAAAATCAGGTGGCTCTGAACTCCTATTATTTCACTTTTAAATGCCTCCCACTTACTGAATGCTGTTTACCCCTCTAGCATCTATTCCCAATTTGCATTCAACAGCTCCTATCTTACATGACTGTAGTCATCCCTCCCTCAGCTTAAGACTTTAGCCCTATGACCAGCCTAGTGGTGGGTGGGAACACAAGAGTGTTCCAGGGAGTCATCCAGGAAATGGTCCTTGTGTTGTCCTTACCTGGTCTGGCCAGCATGGGATTCCAAACCCTCAAAAGTAGTTCACTTGTAATTGCGTCCACAGCTAAGGGACAATTCAGGATATAGACCATAAATTCTACCATTACTCCATTGCATAAATAAGTTATTTTGTCATCTCCTCAAAACAAAATTATTAATAGTATCTTTGAGTGTTCTGCTGCACAACAAGGACTTAACTATTTTACAATTTCTACTTGCACTGGATACATGCACATTACTCTCCTCAGCTCCAGTAAGCTAAAAATGCGCTGAGCGGGAGAAGGACTTCATATGACTGGTCCCTTCCGTTTTGTTCCTATGGATACATATTTCCTAGATCCAAAGCCAGACAGAAAAGGGATGTTTATAATTTCTATTGTCCTTGGACGCTTGAATTTACTCGGGACTTTGGAGTCAATTGTTTGCAGCTTGTGAACAACCAATTTCGCAACTGTATGGAAATCAAATGAAAGTGATGTCAAAAAGCTTGTCGCCTGCTTCATCATTTCCTTGCATGCTAGAGAGGTAGAAACAACAACGAAGTTTTGCTTGGGCAACTACATTCACTCAGTGACCACTTCATTAGGTACACCTGTACACCCGCTCAATAATTCAAGCAATTAATCAGCCAATCATGTGGTAGCAATTCAATGCATAAAAGCATGCAGGTATGGTCAAGAGGTTTATTTGTTGTTCAGACCAAACATCAGAACAGGGAAGAATTGTGATCAACAGTAAGTAACTTTGACCGTGGGATGATTGTAGGTGCTAGACAGGGTAATTTGAATATCTCAGAAACTGCTAATCTCCTGAGATTTTCACGCAAACAGTTTGCAGAGAACAGTGCGAGAAACAAAAAAAAATCTAGTGTGTGCCAGTTCTGTGGGTGAAAATGCCTTGTTAGTAAGAGAGGTCAGAGGAGAATGGCCAGGCTGGTTCAAGCTGACAGGAAGATGACAGTAACACAACTACATGTTACAACAGAGGCAAGCACAAGAGCATCTCTGAACCCACAACACTTTAAACCTTGAGGTGGATGGCCCACAGCAGAAGAACACAAACATTCAACCAGTGGTCATTTTATTAGGTATCGGAGGTGCCTAAGACAAGTACTTGTAGACATCAATGCATTAAAAGAGCATCCTTTTATGTCTCACTATGTCACATCAAATGGAAACTCCTTTGCAGTCAAATAGATATCAGACACAAATATGCCATTATAAGTTCTTCAGCAGGATACTTCCGCACGGAAGGTTAGTTAGGGAAGTTCAATCGTTAGGTATTACTATTGAAGTAGTAAAATGGATTCAACAGTGGCTGGATGGGAGATGCCAGAGAGTGGTGGTGGATAACTGTTTGTCAGGTTGGAGGCCGGTGACTAGTGGTGTGCCTCAGGGATCTGTACTGGGTCCAATGTTGTTTGTCATTTACATTAATGATCTGGATGATGAGATGGTAAATTGGATTAGTAAGTATGCAGATGATACTAAGGTAGATGGTGTTGTGGATAATGAAGTAGGTTTTCAAAGCTTGCAGAGAGATTTAGGCCAGTTAGAAGAGTGGGCTGAACGATGGCAGATGGAGTTCAATGCTGCTAAGTGTGAGGTGCTACATTTTGGTAGGAATAATCCAAATAGGACATACATGGTAAATATTAGGGCATTGAAATACAAATACAAATACTTTATTGTCACCAAACAATTGATACTAGAGCGCACATTCATCACAGTGATATTTGTTTCTGTGCTTCGCACTCCCTGAAGTACAAATTGAAGTAAATATAATAAAAATTTAAATTATAAATCATAATTAGAAAATATAAAAGGGGAAGTACGGTAGTGCAAGTCAGGTCCAGATATTTGGAAGGTACGGCCCAGATCCGGGTCCAGGAGCAGTAGTACAGATACGGATCCAGAATGCAGTAGAACAGAGTGATCTAGGAATAATGGTGCATAGTTCCCTGAAGGTGGAATCTCATGTGGATAGGGTGGTGAAGAAAGGTTTTGGTATGTTGGCCTTTATAAATCAGAGCATTGAGTATAGGGGTTGGGATGTAATATTAGAATTGTACAAGGCATTGGTAAGGCTGAATTTGGAGTATTGTGTACAGTTCTGGTCACCGACTTATAGGAAAGATGTCAACAAAATACAGAGAGTACAGAGAAGATTTACTAGAATGTTACCTGGGTTTCAGCACCTAAGTTACAGAGAAAGGTTGAACAAGTTAGGTCTTTATTCTTTGGAGCGTAGAAGGTTGAGGGGGGACTTGATAGAGGTATTTAAAATTATGAGGGGGATAGATAGAGTTGACGTGGATAGGCTTTTTCCATTGAGAGTAGGGGAGATTCCAACAAGAGGTCATGAGTTGAGAGTTAGGGGGCAAAAGTTTAAGGGTAACACAAGAGGGAATTTCTTTATTCAGAGAGTGGTAGCTGTGTGGAACAAGCTTCCAATAGAAGTGGTAGAGGCAGGTTTGGTATTGTCATTTAAAGTAAAATTGGATAGGTATATGGACAGGAAAGAAATGGAGGGTTATGGGCTGAGTGCAGGTCAGTGGGACTAGGTGAGAGTAAGCGCTTGGCATGGACTAGAAGGGCCGAGATGGCCTGTTTCCGTGCTGTAATTGTTATATGGTTATATAGGATACGCTCTGGTTCAAAAATACAGACCCATCGTGCATTCCGAGCCGTGGACACTTCTGTAAAACCTCACAGGAAATAAATAACAGTTTTGGGAAAAGAACCAAATCATAGATTGCTGTGCTATCACCCATGGCCTGGAATGCAATGAATCATCAGAATGCAGAAGAAGATTCAATGCCAGCTTTCAAATGGATATGCAGTGTCTTTGGAAGTTTTCATGTTTTATTGTTTTACAACATTGAATCAAAATGGATTTAATTTGGCTTTTTTTGACATTGATCAACAGAAAAACACCATTTCATTTCAAAACACATCTCCACAAAGTGATCTAAATTAATTACAAATATAAAACACAAAATAATTGATTGAATAAGTACCGGTATTCAGGCCCTTCAAGTCAGTATTTAGTAGATTCAACTTTAGCAACAACTACAGCCTTGAGGCTGTGTGGATAGGTCTCTATCAGCTTTGCACATCTGGACATTGCAATTTTTCCCCATTCTTCTTTACAAAACTGCTTAAGCTCTGTCAGATTGCATGGGGGCCGTGAGTGAACAGCCCTTTTCAAGTCCAGCCACAAATTCTCAATTGGATTGAGGTCTAGACTCTGATGTGGCCAGGACATGAACTTTGGTGTTTTTAAGCTATTCCTGCATAGCTTTGGCTTTATGCTGGAGGTCATCGTTTTGCTGGGAAAAAATCTTCTCCCAAATCGCAGTTCTTTTGCAGATTGCATCTGGTTTTCCTTCAGGATTTCCCTGTATTATGCTGCACTCATTTTACCCTCTACCTTCACAAGCCTTCCAGAGTCTTCTGCAGTAAAGCATCTCCACAGCATGATGCATTCACCACCAGGCCTCACTGTGTCTTTGAAGATGTTCAGTGTTAGGCTTATGCCAAATATAACTTTTAGTCTGATGACCAAAAAGCTCAGTTTTGGTTTCCTCAGACCATAGAACCTTCTTACAGCTGACTTCAATGCAAACTCTAGCTGAGATTTCATGCAAGTATTTTTCAAGTGACTTTCTCTTTGCCACTCTCCCATAAAGCTGCAACTGGTGAAGCACCCAGGCAACAGTTATTGTATGTGCAGCCTCTCCCATCTCAGCCACTGAAGCTTGTCCAGAGTTGCCATAGGTCTCTTGTTGACCTCCCTCACCAGTCCCCTTCTTGCACAGCCACTCAGTTTTAGAGGATGGACTACTCTAAGCAGTTTTACAGCTGCCATATTCTTTCCTTTTCTTGATGATTGACTTAACTGTACTCCAAGGGATATTCAGTGACTTGGAAATTTTCTTGTATCCATCTCCTGACATGTACTTTTCAATAACCTTTTCATGGAGTTGCTTGGAGTGTTCTTTTGTCTTCATAGTGTAGTTTTGCCAGGATACTGACTCACTAACAGTTGGACCTTCCATTTAAGGTGTATTTTTACTACTATCAATTGAAACACCTTGACTACACATGGTGATTTCCATTTAACTAATTGTGTGCCTCCTAAAACCAATTGGCTGCACCATTGATGATTTGGTGTGTCATATTAAAGGGGGTGAATACATATGCAATCAATTATTTTGTGCTTTATATTTGTAATTAACTTAGATCACTTCTGTAGTGATCTGTTCTTACTTTGACATGAGTCTTTTTCTGTTGATCAGTATAAAAAAAAGCCAAATTAAATCCACTGTGATTCAATTTTGTGAAACAATAAAACATGAAAACTTCCAAGGGGGGGTAAATACTTTTTATAGGCACTGTAAGTTGCAGTTTTCCTGTAAGTCAGTCACCTTTCCTTGGACACTTCAAATTTTGCAAGATGTCTTTCCAGCAAAATTCAAAACATATTGATCAATTTTCTTGATTATTCATTATCTATCAATACCATCTGCAAAATTCTCAGCAATTTTTCAAAGTCAAAGTCAAAGTAAATTGATTATCAAAGTATGTATATGTTACTATATAGTACCTTGAAATTCATTTCTTGTAGGTTTACAGGAGAATAGAGAAATACAACAGAATTTATGAAAAACTATGCATAAAAACTGACAAACTGATGTGCAATATAAGACAAATTGTGCAAATGAACATGAGTTGTAGAGTGAGTCTGTAGATTACAAATCAGCTTAGAGCTGTGGTGAGTGAAGTTATTCATGACAGTTCAGGAGACTGATTGTTGTCCGGTAATAATAGTTCCTGAATCTGGTGGTGTGGGACCGAAGGCTTTTGTACCTCCTTCCCAATAACAGTAGTGAGAAAAGAAGATGACCTGCAGAACGGAAGTTCCTTGGTGATGGATGCTGCTTTCTTGAGGCAGCACTCCTTGTAGCTCTACTCAGTGGAGGGGAGGTCTTTGCCTATGATGGGCTCGGCCGTATCCACCACTTTCTGTAGACTTTTCTATACCTAGGTGCCGGTGGCTCCATACCAGGATGTGATGCAACCAATCAGGATACTCCCCACTGTGCATCACCAGATCACAAGGTTCAAAGCATGTAGTTTATGCACTCACCTGCACCAGAAGGTGATGTGTCCTATTTCTTTCCATTAATCCACTAGGTAAAGGTTTAATTTCAATTATCCGAGATAAACTAGCAGCCTTACGACGGGCCCCTGTGGATAAAATTAAAATGGCCTGGGAGCAGGATTTAAATATCTCCTTATCCGACGAGAGCTGGGACTCAGTTCTCAAATCGGTTAACTCAACCTCCCTTTGTGCTCGCCATTGCCTCTTACAGTTTAAGATTGTTCATAGAGCCCATATGTCTAAATCTAAACTATCTCGATTCTACCCTGGCATTAGTCCACTCTCTGATAAATGCAAGAGGGGCATGGCCTCTCTCATCCATATGTACTGGTTCTGTCCTAGCTTGGAGAAATTCTGGAAAGATGTCTTCACTACATTATCGGGTATTCTGAATCAGCACCTAGAACCTAACCCCTTAATTGCTCTGTTCGGTTTTTGGGGCGAGACAGATTTATGTCTGGGTCCGACCAAATGCCGAATACTATCCTTTGCCTCTCTCCTGGCGAGATGCTTGATCCTCCTTAGATGGAGAGATGTCGCCCCGCCCACTCATGCGCAATGGCTTAACGACATTATGGCCTGCTTGGACCTCGAAAAAATTCATTATTCAGTTCTTAATTCGGATCTAAAGTTCCATAAGGTCTGGGGGCCTTTTATCGAGTACTTTCATAACCTTCCTCTTGACTAGGGTTTTTTTTTCTTTTTTTTTTCTTCTTTTCGGTCCCTTGCTTTCAGCTCCCTTTTTTTTTCTGGTAGTAGGCATTATTATCCTCTGTTACTAAGTGTATTCACAGTCTGGGAGTTTGACTGTCCGGACTTATACTCTTTATACTGTGTGGTGGTTGGTCTGGAGTTGTTGTTTTTTTCTTGTGTTGTGGGGCTTGGGGAGGACACTAAGCTCACTTGTCTTTAATTTAGGTGCTTTTTTGTTAAATTCTCTTCCTTTGTAGCATATTGTTATTGTATGCTTAATCTTGCACTGTATTAATGCTCCCCATTGGGATTTGGGGTTTTTAATTTTGTAAAATGTTTTGAAAAACTAATAAAAAAAAATTTTTAAAAGAAGGTGATGTGTGAGGGGATGAAGTCTGGAGTGGATGGTCCGACAGTGGAAATGGAAAGTTGATCGCTGCTGTACAAGAGGCCAGATCGGCAGTGGCAAGTTGTTGCATTTAAGGCACCAAGGAAATCTGCTGGAGGGATGTTGTGATGCACAGTTTGGGAAGACGTAGTGTGTAGTAGGCCACCGTTAGTCTCGACAGACCATGGATTTGCACCTTGGAAAGTTTCCAGGGCGCAAGCCTGGGCAAGATTTTTTTTTTGTGGAAGACTGACATTTGCCCAAGCTGCAAGTCTCCCCTCTCCATGCCACTGATGTTGTCCAAGGGAAGGGCATTAAGACCCATACAGCTTGGGCACCGGTGTCGTCGCAGAGCAATGTGTGGTTAAGTACCTTGCTCGAGGACACACACGCAGCCTCAGCCAAGGCTCGAACTAGCGACCTTCAGAACACCTTAACCAGTTGGCCACGCGCCAACACGGAAGACTTAGTAATACACACACTGATGTATATTCAAGATTCAGGATTATTTATTATCATCTTTCAGTACATAAGTGCAAAGGAGAACTAGATAATCATTACTCTGGATCTGATGGAGCATAATAGAAACACAATAAGCATAGAGAACACAATAAATATAAAAGCAATCCTATAAAACACAATGTCCAAGTACTGTTACATACATAGACATTGTATATAGGCAAAATGGCACTAGGTGATGAGTATTTGTTCATGGTGGGGTGGTGATGGGGGTGGTTAATGACTGGAGGTGATGCTCAACCTGACAGCTTGGGGAAAGTGACTGTTTTTTGAGTTTACTGATCCTGGTGTGGATGGTGCACAGCCCAGAAAATCAAGTTGTAAAACAGATTCTATAATACGCTGTAAAGAAGATGGGAGAGGGTTGGAAATTGAGGGCCCCTCTCAAGAGTAAGGAGTGTAATTATACACGCAGCTTTTCAAATGTGATAATGCATGGTCTTCTGGGCTAAATGGCCTCCTTTGCTATATGATTTCAATGACATTAAGGGGTTCTTTGTGATATCTGCGGTGGATATATGGTGAAACAAGAGTTAAGCTGTGTGCAAAGTCTGTCAAACAGCAATGAGAGAACAGTAATCTAGTGTAGGGTTTTTGTTTGAGAGAGAGATGTCAACATGGACACGTGGATACCCGCACCTTCTCAAATTCCACTTTTCCTTTACCTTCGTCTTGGAGGGTGTGTGAGATCCTGGTTTAATATCACCTGAAGAAACCTTTTAAATTTGTTTCTTATTATTTTTGGTGTAGTCACCAATATTCCCTAAATCCTATAGACTTATGCTGCTAGAAAAATCCAAAATTCTATATTACATGAATGAAGAATATTAGAGAAATTATTTAACTCAGTAGAGGATGACAGAATTCTGCTCTGTTTAACATGATTGTATAAAGGAAGTAACTTATGCAACCATTAAAAATCCTTCCTTTATATCCCAACACTTCAACATCTCAACAGGCCCTCACTCTCACTGACAGGGGAGATCGCTCCTGCCACAGCGAAACGGGAGGCCAACAGCTCACTGCTTCGATGTTGCAATCTACAGCATTGCTTATTTCCTGTAAAATATGTGCATAATTTTTTATCTATGTTTTTATTGTGAATGCTGATCTTACGATGCTGCTGCAAGTAAGCTTTCCATTCCACATGTGCATACAGGTGCTTGTGTACAGGACAATAAACTTGAATTTGAGCTTGACTTGAGTTCCAAACTTATAAAGGATTTTACTTTGATTGGGCAAATGGGAAACAGGCAGAAAAAAAGGAATTACTGTAGATTTATTGTAACTATGTTGGTACCTGTGCTGTAGAGACTTGATGAACATAAGAACATAAGGACTTAAGAAATAAGAACAGGAGTCGGCCATCTGGCCTGTCGAGCCTGCACCGCCATTCAATAAGATCATAGCTGATCTGGCCATGGACCCATCTCCATCCACATGATTGTTCCCCATAACCCTTAATTCCCCTACCATGCAAAAATCTATCCAACTTTGTCTTAAGCATATTTACTGAGGTAGCCTCCACTGCTTCATTGGGCAGAGAATTCCACAGATTCACTGCTCTCTGGGAGAAGCAGTTCCTCCTCATCTCCGTCTTAAATCTACTCCTCTGAATCTTGAGGCTATATCCCCTAGTTCTGGTCTCACCTACCACTGGAAACAACTTTCCTGCCTCTACCTTATCTATCATTTTATATCTTTCTATAAGATCTCCTCTCATTCTTCTGAATTCCAGCGAGTACAGTCCCAAGCGACTCAGTCTCTCCTCATAGAGTGGCCCACTCATCTCTGGAATCAACCTGGTGAACCTCCTCCACACCACCTCCAAATCCAGTATATCCTTCCTCAAGTAAGAAGACTTGAACTGTACCAAGTGCAGCCTCACCAGTACCCTACACAGTTGCAGCATAATCTCCCTGCTCTTAAATTCAATCCCTCTAGCATTGAAGGCCAACATCATATTTGCCTTCTTAGTAGCCTGCTGAACCTGCAAACCAACCTTTTATGATTCATGCACAACCACCCCTAGGTCCCTCGACACTGCAGCATGCTGCAACTTTATAACATATAAATAATAATTATTATTATTTAATTATAAAATTAAAATAAAGTAATAAGGTAAAAGTTCTAAATTAATTAAGAATGCACTGAGTCTACTGGAGGCTGGAGATGGTCTGTCCTGGGGTTGGAGGACTATGTATTATTGTTAAATTAATTATTTTAACAAGCTTTTATCATTTACAGGAGTTTGATGAGATTTCCAAAGTTACTGCTGGTGCTTAGGGAACCTTGTGGGAGTATCATGCAAACATCCCGTAAATGATAGGAATGCTTCCCATAACAGTTTCGCTATCTTATTCACCATGAGTTCAGCAAGTCACTTCTGTACAGATGCCAACATTGTTACAATAAATCTGATCCCTTTTATGGCCCACTTCCAAAGCAAAAAGCCGTCAGCTGTCTGGAGCTACTTCTCACTTTTGGGGTTTGGAAGAATATTGCGCAGAAGTGGGGGAGGGGTGGTTACTGTTAAGACTTAGCAACAAGATCCAAAAAAAGCTGAGTTAGGCTTATTGGGAACAAAACTATCCTACATTTCCATTAATACATGTGAATGATTTGCACTCAGATTCATCACACGTACATCAAAACATACTGTGAAATGCCTGTTTGCGTTAGCAACCAACACAATCTAACTATGTAATGGGGGCAGCCTGCAAGTGACACCACATATTCTGGCACCCCTGTGATATCTGGAAAAACACAGAATAGGGAAAAAAGCCTAATGAAGTGGTTGGAGTCTCAGAACAGGTCTTTTGACCCAAGTGGCCCATGCCAACCAAGATGCCCCATCTAATCTCGTCCCATGTGCCCACATTTGGCACATAATCTTCTAAACTGCTCCTATCCATGTACCTGTCCAACTGTCTTTTAAATATTGTTAGTGTACCTGCCTCAACCACTTCCTCATTTCACATAAATGCGACCCATTGTGTAAAGAATTTGCCTCTCAAGTTCCTAATAAATCTTCCCCTCCCACCTTATACCTACACAATGGATGGATTCTTAGAACAGCTTGTACTGGAGCCTACCAGGGAGAAGGCAATTCTATATTTAGTGTTGTGCAATGAACCGGATTTAATCAGGGACCTGAAGGTAAAGGAACCATTAGGAGATAGTGACCATAATATGATATGTTTTAACCTACAACTTGAGAAGGAGAAGGGAAAATCAGATGTGTCAGTATTACAGTTGAACAAAGAGAACTATGGAGCTATGAGGGAGGAGCTGGCCAAAGTTCAATGGAACAATACCCTAGCAGGGAAGACAGTGGAACAAAAATGGCAGGTATTTCTGGGAATAATGCAGAAGGTGCAGGATCGGTTCATTCCAAAGAGGAAGAAAGATCCTAAGGGGAGTAAGGGGCGGCCATGGCTGATGAGGGAAGTAAAGGGCAGTATAAAAATAAAAGAGAAGAAGTATAACATAGCAAAGATGAGTGGGAAACCGGAGGACTGGGAAGCTTTTAAAGAGCAACAGAAGATAACAAAAAAGGCAATACGCCAAGAAAAAATGAGGTACGAAGGTAAACTAGCCAAGAATATAAAGGAGGATAGTAAAAGCTTCTTTAGGTATGTGAATAGCAAAAAAATAGTTAAGACCAAAATTGGGCCATTGAAGACAGAAACGGGTGAATTTATTATGGGGAACAAGGAAATGGCAGACGAGTTGAACAGGTACCTTGGATCTGTCTTCATTAGGGAAAACACAAACAATCTCCCATATGTAATAGTGGCCAAAGGAACTAGGGTAAAGGATGAACTGAAGGAAATTTATATTAGGCAAGAAACGGTGTTGGATAGACTGTTGAGTCTGAAGGCTGATAAGTCTCCGGGACCTGATGGTCTGCATCCCAGGGTACTTAAAGAGGTGGCTCTAGAAATCGTGGATGCATTGGTAATCATTTTCCAATGTTCTATAGATTCAGGAACAGTTCCTGCTGATTGGAGGGTGGCTAATGTTGTCCCACTTTTCAAGAAAGGAGGGAAAGAGAAAACAGGGAATTATAGACTGGTTAGCCTGACGTCAGTGGTGGGAAAGATGCTGGAGTCAATTATAAAAGAGGAAATTATGACACATTTGGATAGCAGTAGAAGGATCAGTCTGAGTCAGCATGGATTTATGATGGGAAAATCATGCTTGACTAATCTTCTGGAGTTTTTTGAGGATGTAACTATGAAAATGGACAAGGAAGAGCCAGTGGATGTAGTGTACCTGGACTTCCAGAAAGCTTTTGATAAAGTCCCACATAGGAGATTAGTGGGCAAAATTAGGGCACATGGTATTGGGGGCAGAGTACTGACATGGATTGAAAATTGGCTGGCTGACAGGAAACAAAGAGTAGTGATTAACGGGTCCCTTTTGGAATGGCAGGCTGTGACCAATGGGGTACCGCAAGGTTCGTTCTGGGTCCACAGCTGTTTACAATGTACATTAATGATTTAGATGAAGGGATTAAAAGTAGCATTAGCAAATTTGCTGATGACACAAAGCTGGGTGGCAGTGTGAAATGTCAGGAGGATGTTATGAGAATGCAGGGTGACTTGGACAGGTTGGGTGAGTGGGCAAATGTATGGCAGATGCAGTTTAATGTGGATAAATGTGAGGTTATCCACTTTGGTGGCAAGAACAGGAAGGCAGATTACTATCTAAATGGAGTCAAGTTAGGAAAAGGGGAAGTACGAGATCTAAGTGTTCTTGTACATCAGTCAATGAAAGCAAGCATGCAGGTACAGCAGGCAGTGAAGAAAGCTAATAGCATGCTGGCTTTTATAACAAGAGGAATTGAGTATAGGAGTAAAGAGGTCCTTCTTCAGCTGTACAGGTGAGACCCCACCTGGAGTATTGTGTGCAGTTTTGGTCTCCAAATTTGAGGAAGGACATTCTTACTATTGAGGGAGTGCAGCGTAGGTTCACAAGGTTAATTCCCGGAATGGCAGGACTGTTATATGTTGAAAGATTGGAGCGACTGGGCTTGTATACACTGGAATTTAGAAGGATGAGAGGGGATCTGATTGAAACATATAAGATTATTAAGGGATTGGACACACTGGAGGCAGGAAGCATGTTCCCGCTGATGGGTGAGTCCAGAACTAGAGGCCACAGTTTAAGAATAAATAAGGGGTAGGCCATTTAGAACAGAGGTGCTGAAAAACTTTTTCACCCAGAGAGTGGTGGATATGTGGAATGCTCTGTCCCAGAAGGCAGTGGAGGCCAAGTCTCTGGATACATTCAAGAGAGAGTTAGATAGAGCTCTTATAGATAGCGGGGTCAAGAGATATGGGGAGAGGGCAGGAACGGGGTACTGATTGTGTATGATCAGCCATGATCACAGTGAATGGCGGTGCTGGTTAGAAGGGCTGAATGGCCTACTCCTGCACCTGCTGTCTATTGTCCATTGTCTACACCCTTTAGTTCTTGATTCCCCAACCCTGTAGAAAGAGACTGGATGTATTTCTCTATATATGGCTCTCATAATTTTATAGACCTCTATAAGAACCCCACTTAGTCTCCTATCCTCCAGGGTCTGTTCAACTCCCTATAACTCAGTCTCTCAGGTCCTGGCAACATCCTTGTAAATCTTTCCAGCATTTATTCTCATTTATTAACATCTGAGTGGATATTTCATGCTCTTCATTTCTATAAGTAAAGCTACAGCTGACATAAAGCTACATCTAGAGAACCACAGACTCCTCTGGGAACAAAATCTTAATATTGGAA